>NC_137787.1:27791660-28181660 GCF_963383645.1 Muscardinus avellanarius | reverse complement strand
AAATCAGGTGGCTCATTTAAATGTAATAACTGAAAAGATTTAATAGTTTTCTTATAAGGTTGTAGGCATACATAAAGGAAAAACACTAAGAGATTTTGGAGTACCATAAGATGAACAACAGCAAGGAGTCAGGATTTCCATGGACCACAGTATAATTGATGACATGGGCATGTGGGCTATGGATGAAGTAGGTGGGTCCTGGGATGTGGCCTTAGGGATGTACTTGTGCCTTTGGTTCTTTTTGCTTGCTCACTTTCTTTTGCTTCTGACCTCTATGATGTGAGGAGCAAAGCCCATTTGCTCTCCTCTCTGCTTTCTGATGCCATGACCTGACTTCCAGCTTCATACCCTGGCCTCACATAGACTGAACTTTGAGATCTCCCCAAAACTATGGTTGAATAAATTTTCCTTTTTATAAGTTGTGTGGTCAGGTTTATTGGGATATAGCAGTGAGAATTTTGATTAAAATGAAGTTGTTATGAACAGGGAGGGAGAAAGGAAAGCAGAGAGAGAGGAAAGAAAAAACAAACCATAGCTATAAGAGCTAATTTCTCAACAAGAGCTGTATCTTTTGGTAAAGGACTGAAAACCTATGGGTCCATAGGAAACAAACTGGGGGAATAAATATCTAAACTATATGTTTTTTCTTCCTTATGATTTCCTAAAGCTATTTCCATTATTTGAAGCCAATTGGAAGCTGTGTGCAAAGGATAACATGGTCCATAAAGGTCATCTAAATATGGAGTCAAGCAGGTTGGGTCTGCAACAGCAAATAGACATTATAAAGCTTATAACAATTTTGGTTTTGAATTTCTGGGTTTTACAATATTTTAGATTAAGTGGATATGTTAGACAAAACACAGTCAACTTGGACTGCAATGTGCATCTACAGTTTCTTTTCCTGGTACATTCTTGCAGTCCTGTTATAGCTTCATTACTGTTGACAGCTGTCCCTATGATTTGTTTTATGAATGTCTAAGAATTTGTTTAAAGGTAAATGTTGACGGTTTGGTTTTTGTTGTACTGAATGATTGTCAAAAGAATGAGGAAGAGGAGATGACCTAACTTATCATGCTGGCTGCAGTAGAATTTTCAAGAACATAAAACCAGACGTGAAAATGTCTTTGGGGAGGCTATTGCAGTTTTATAGGTGACAGAAGGCAACAGTTTATATTTGGGTGGTGATTGTAGAATGATAAGAAATGCATGGATTCTAAAAATGCTAACAAGGGCTTGGTTTATTGGATAAATATGGAAATCAAGAGAGAAGTAGGTTTGACTAATTCTCATATCTCAGCATGTGCAACTGTGTGATGGTGTTTTAATTTCCTGAGGATAATGTTACAGCAATGGTTGCATCTTCATGACCTATATTTCTTGTCTCACATGTACTTCATATTTTTATTTTTTATTTATTTTTGATAGTACTGGGGGTGGAATCCAGAGAGTTTCTACCTCTGGGCTATACTCCCAGACCTATTTTATATTTTATTTGGAAACAGGGTCTCACTAAGTTGCTGAGAGCCTCACTAGGTAGCTGAGGCTGTCTTCCAACCTGTGCAATCCCCCTGTCTCAGCCTCCCAAGCACAGGGATTACAAGCAGGTGCCATCATGCCCTGCTAATGTCCTTTATATTGAAGGAGATAAAGAACAACTTTTGAAGTGTCATTGACACTTTAAAAACATAATATAATAAGGAGGTTAAGTCAGAAAGATTAAACCCTACAAGTAAAACTCACCTGAAAACTTTTTATATTTTACTTCCATAGCATAAATAAATAGATGAGATTTCCTTCATTTCTTCTTATCATGTGATTTCAATTTTCTGCTTCTCTTTACCTGGCAGTAGACATGAGTGGAACAGATAATGATTAAATCATACTGAAGAATGTAGCATAAGAGAATATTGGGACTTTGAGGTAAGTAAAGCTTAGAAAGGACTAATACCTCTTAGAGAGGAGATATGTTTTCTCCCCAGATGAAGGTATATGGACTTGTTGGTCACTCCCAGGAGTACAAGTGTGATGTTCTGTGCACAGTACTTAGGAAAGATAAATTAGACTAAATACATCCTTACTTGAGTTTGAGGTTAGAAACTTGGGATTTGGGAGTGTGTGTGTGTGTGTGTGTGTGTGTGTGTGTGTGATACACTTTGGAAGAGGACAGGCCATACTCCATAAACCTCCCTCTTCCTTCCATCAATAGTACATGTACACATTTTATTTTTCAGTGGAAAAAATTAATTGTCCAATAATAATATTTCTTACACTCTACTTTTTAAAATAAGATAACATAATGCTCAGGTAATATAAAAAGCATCTAATGAGGAACAGGTTTGGGACTAAAGTATAAATTCAATTTTGTTATATTCAGTTTCAGGTTCTTATGAGGTATCTAAGTGAAGACTTCAGTTGAGCAGTGGAATAGACAATCTGAGACTCAGAAGGGAGGTGTTAATTGGAGAAATGATTTTGGGTGTTACTGTCATATAGCATATAATTGAAGCTGTAGGACTGGATGATGTGTGGTAGGAACTGAGTCCATGGTGAGAAGAGAAGCATGCTGGAGCATCAGGGATTCCTCTTACCTTCTCTGCTCCCATCTGTACTGAAAGGCTGTAGTAATGGAAAAATAGAAGGAAGTAAATAAGGGAAACAGGGAGGGAAGAAGGAAAAGTCTGGGTTTAACAGGGGATGGGCTATCAAAGGAGACTGAGATGGGCTAGTCATAAAAAAGTAATTGGAAATCCATGAGAATCTGGTGTCATACAACTCAAGGGTATATGTGTTTTTTTTTTTTTTTAAATGAGGCTAATTCTGTCAAATACTGTTAAGTCCTGGTAAATGAGGAAGCGAAACTTTCTTTGACTTGAAAAGATTATTGACTTCATTGAAAGCTGTTTTCATGGGTGGTATAACAGAAGCATGTTTGAAGAGTCAGTAGAAAGTAGAGAAAAGTATATAGAAAACTATTTACAAGAGTGAAGAAAAGATACAGAAGAGCATAGGAGCATGCAAGAGTGACTCTTTTCTTTTTTAAGGGAATGATTAAAGAGTGACTGTAAAGGGAAAGATCTGAGGGTAGCAGAGAGGCAGGGTAAGACAATCTCTGGCCATGGAGTCATGAGAAGGTGGGAGGTAAGGGAGATAGCCTTTTTTAGGAGAAATATTTCCTCCATTTCAAAGTAGGAAAACAGATAAATTGCAATACCTGTGTAGATAGATATGGGCTTTTCCTAATGAGAGTTGTAGTTTCCTCATGGTCATCCTAGTTTATCAGTGGATTATACCCTGAAATGTTAGAGGGCAGAGAAGAGTTGGAGGGGACTAAAGAAGATGTTAAATAGGTGCTGTGGAGACTTGTAAAGCCAGACAGGAAACTTTGAGTTTCCTAATGAGATCATAAATTTATACCATGGTATTTTTTTTCTCCGGAAATTTTGAGTTATTTTAAAAAGAAAGGTCACATGTATGGCCCTAGTACCTCTACTTGGCAGAGTTTCTGTGTTGTCCCTCTCCAAAATATATGAGCACCTGGCCACAGGAGAGCTAGTTTCATCTCTACAGATCATCACAAATCCCTTGTTAATCGATAATCTCTGGTAGATACTCTATCTAAGGTGATTCTATTGTCCTAACCGAAGTCTCCTCTGCAACAGTGGTTAGAAAGGTTAACAGGTGAATTTGAAGTAAGAAATTAATATTTTATGTTCATAAATATACAATAATTTGCCTCAATTATTTGCTTCATATTCAGTACAAAATGCCTTTTAAATACTAAAATGTGCCTAGGTGTGTTAAGCCTAATAGATTAAAATGTGTAGAACAGAGCTTTGATTTCAGGAAAATTATGATTCCTTATGATTAGTTTTTATTTATTTTTTATTTTTATTTTAAATTTTTTATTGGTGCACTGTATCCATACATCATAATAGGAAAAAAAAAAACTTTTGTAGATATACATGCACACATCGTCCAGTTAGCCCCTACCCGATCCCCACCCCGTTCCCTCCCCATCCCTCCTTCCCATGCTTGGCTTAGTGGTTGACATCTAGTATTATAGCAATTTATCCAAAATTAACAGTGATAATCTCACATAACAGTTTCATTTGTCTGATACCAAGCTTTTCATGACTTAAAGATAACATTTCAATATTTCTTTTTGCTTTCATCTTACCAGAAAATATTTTTTCTTTTTTTTAGGTGAAACTATCATACATTTATTTATTTATTTTTCAGAAAAAATCTATCTTAATATGGAATATGGACTCTAGATACCCAAAACAATCTCGAAAAAGAACAAAGCTAGAAGATGTATATTTTATAATTTCAAACCTTATAAAGCTACAATAATTGAAACAGGTTAGTACTGTTATAAAGGCAGATATATAAACCATTGGGTTAAATAAAAGCCTAGAGATAAATTCTTCCATATATTGTCAAGTTATTTTTGACAAGGTTTCCACAAACATTTGGTGGAGGAAATAATAATCTTTTAACTAAATATTGTTGAAAAATAATAATTACATGAAAAATAATAAAATTGGACCCTTACCTAACACCATATACAAATATTAACTCAAAATAGATAAAAAACCTAAATATAAATCTTAAGTCTATAAAGTTTTAGAAGAAAATCTGGGTCATAAAACCTCACAAGATTGAAATTGGCAGTGATTTCTTGGATTTGATTTCAATGGAACAGGCAACAGAACAAACTCACTAAAAAATAAAAAAAATTATATATCCAAAGACAATGTAAACAGAGTTAAAAGTTACTGATAGAATGGGATAAAATACACCGGGCGTGGTGGCGCACGCTTGTAATCCCCGCGCTTGGGAGGCAGAGACAGGAGGATCACGCAGGTTCGAAGCCAGCCGCACGCACTGGCTTAGGAGACCCTGTTTCCAAATAAAAATGTAAAAATAGGTCTGGGAGTGTAGCCCGGAGGTAGAAGGGCTTCCAGGAACCCCAGTACCACCAAAAAAAAAAAAAAAAAAAAGAATGGGATAAAATATTTCCAAATGCTATATCTGAAGGTATATTAATATTCCAACCAGAAATCCTAAAAATGAGCAACAATTAAAGCAAACAATATAATTTAGAAATAGGTAAAAGACTAACATAAATAATGAATCTCCCCAGATAACCAATCTTAGTTGTCTGTTGGATGGAAAATCTTGTTTCTCTGGTTCTGGTGTGTGTTACCTATTTCTTCTTTGTAGTTAATCTCTTTGAGTATTTTCTCTAGCGCTGGTTTTGAAGACATAAATTCCTTCAGTTTCTGTTTGTCATGGAAGCTTCTTATTTCCCCATCTAATTTGATAGAAAGTTTTGCTGGGTAGAAAATTTTTGGTTGGAAGTTGTTTTCTTTCAGAGTTTGGAATATGTTACTCCAAGCCCTTCTGGCTCTCATGACTTGGTTTGGGAAGTCTGGAGTGATTTTAATTGGTTTGCCTCTGAATGTCACTTGGCCCTTTGTTTTTGTTGCCTTTAAGATTCTCTGCTTGGCTTCCACATTGGTCATTTTGACAATTATGTGGCGTGGGGATCCTCTTCTCCAATCCTGTCTAAAGGGAGTTCTATAAGTTTCCTGGACCTGTGTATCGACCTCTTGCTCTATGTTTGGAAAATTTTCTGCTATTACTTCCTTGAAGAGATTGTTGACCCCTTTGGTATCACCTTCTTTTCCCTCCTCTATTCCAATTATTCTTAGGTTAGCTCTCTTAAAATGGGCCCATATTTCTTCAATGTCAGATTCCTGCTGTTGGATTTTTTTTTTCTAAATTAGAAACTATGCGTTCATTTTTGGAGTGATCATCTTCTAGGAGCGAGATTCTATTCTCCATGTGGTCTAATCGGTTGTTTATACTTTGAATTGAGGCCTTTACTTCATTAATTGCATCCTCTATCTCTTTTTGGCTCTCTCTGAATTCTTTTCAAAACACCTCTATTGCGGGGCGTGGTGGCACACGCTTCTAATCCCCGTGCTTGGGAGGCGGAGACAGGAGGATCGCGCAGGTTCGAAGCCAGCCGTGCTGGCATAAGAGACCCTGTTTCAAAAGTATAAAATAGGTCTGGGAGTGTAGCCCGGAGGTAGAAGGGCTTCCAGGAACCCCAGTACCACCAAAAACAAACAAACAAACAAAAAACCAAAAAAAACCCACCTGTATTATTTCTACAGTTATTTTCCTGATTTGATCTAGAAATCTCTGAATTTCTGTGTTATCAGGTTCTGAAGTTGTGGGGCTATGGGCATTCATTGCTCCATTGTTATTCCTCTTTTCCATGATTTCAGAAGTTTGTGCCTTCTCTGAGTTCTTCCCTGGGTCACTATGACTTCACTTAAGGTGCTCTGGATATCGAGTCTGTGGTATCTCAGTCCTTACTACTCCTTTACTGGATTGTATCACAAAGTCTCAGACCCAGGGAGTCAATCGAGGCTGCTTTAGACCATGGGGGGTGCCAGTTTGGGCGTTCTCCTGCGGGGAGTTGTGACTATGATGTGATATCTCTGCCACCGCCACTTCCCCACTGGGTCAAGTCCCTGGGAGTGCAGTACTTGGATTTCTCCTCTAGAGGCCGCAATTTGACTCACTGTTGTTAAGTGTGCAGATGGAGTTGTAGTGGACTCGGTGAATTTGCTGCTGCTGCTGTCGGTGGCAATATGGCCCCGCTGCTGTGCCCTTGGCCACAAGGCTGGTATATTTCTTCTCTGTTTTTGAGCTCCACTCTGAGTCCCTGCATGGTGTGCTGAGCTCTGCCCCTGGGAGCTTTAGATGCTCGCTACGCCGAAAAATCTGACGAATTCTGCCCGGCTGATCTGCATCGGCTCACCTTGGCTTGCTGTCTGCCACTCTTCTCTGGAGCCTGGTAGTCTGTTGAGTGCATTGGTCTGGTGCCGTCCGGTGGACTCACCGCTGTCACCAGCAGTAAGGCGCTGCTGCCACATCCTCGGGCGTGAGGATGGCGTATCTCCTCTGTGGCTCTGAGCTCTGTTCTGAGTCCTCCTCCTCTTTGGAGCCTAGTGCTGTAAGGGAAGATGGCGCCCATGCTGCTCCATGCCACAGCTCCGGCCGCAGCACTGCAGTCTGGTTTCTTTCTGGTGTCTCGTTTTTCCAGTCCTCTTTTTCTCTGTCCCTTGTATTTACCTTTTTTTGTTTCTCTGGTGTTTTCTGGCTATGAAAGGTGCTGATTTTGTGGTAATAGAGATTGGTTTTTAGCGGGGCTCATAAGCCCTGCTTTTCTCCGTTGCCATCTTCCTGGAAGTCCTTATGATTAGTTTTTAAAAAGCTACTTTAAAATATGTACATCAAAAGTTTAAAAATATGTTAAACTTTCAAATTATAAGCTCATAGCTATAAATATGGGTTTAGACTGCAAATAAGTATTTTCTATGTTAATATGCTTTATAATACAGTACCTTTATGAAAAATTAGACTTAGAAACTTCTGGTTTTGCTGTTCTTCTGTTAACATTTTTTCTTCATGTACGCTGGTACAATAAAAATCAAAGACCATTGGTAAAGGGGTTAATCTATAGGTGATTTTTGTTTAATTATTAGAGTCCATGTCTTGTTTTTCCAAAATTATCTTCTTGTTTGTACCAGATTTGAACCACTTTGTCTTTACCTGCATCTCAATCAATCAATGGGAAGGAATATCAAAAAGGTTAGCATCCATTTAAAAATAATGTTCTCAGGAGGTGGTGGAGTGGAAGCCACACTTGAACATGTCGAACCGTGAATAGGAAAAGGAAAACAAGAAGACAGCTCTTTCCAGGAGGCATGAAAGTTAGTTCTTTTATTGACTCCTAAGTACTTGTATGCATACAAAATTTTTTTGTGCATATCCAAACCAAAAATACAGAGAAGGAAAGTAAACCTGTCATTTTTAAGCTGCTCTAAATAACCTGTTCAGAATTAAGAGAGGGATACTGCAAATCTTTTTTTTTTTTTTTTGCAAGAATTGTTTTTGTGCAAGTCATGTGTGGGTAGTTTTTACTTAAGACTAAAATATTTTGACAAATCAAATCTTCAATTAGAACCACTCTGACTAAATTTAAGTCCATACATTTAGATATAAAATGGTGCTAATCACATATTTTAGCTGTCAAAATACCTGGCACAGTGTATTCGTGAAAAAAAGTCATAAAAGAGTAAGGAATAAAAGTATCTGCCTGTGAGAAAAGATGCTATAAATACACACTTTATCTGTAGATTCAAATGTTTTCACTAAACATGCCAAGAAAGGATAATTTAGAATCTCAGTAAGAGGATTTAGAAAGTCAAAATGAACTAGAAAAAGACAGACCATGCAAATGATGGAAGAATAGGGAGAAGCCTCCAATAATAATTTTGATTTAAAGGCTCTTATCTCCTCGAATTTGAATGCAATTCAAACTTTGTGATATTAGGAAACCTGAGATCAGATTTGTTTTTCTTATTGATATTCAGCTGGAAGGGTAAGTCATATATTATTTAAATAAAGAATAATAAATCTATTTGAAAAAGCTAGATCAAACTCATACAGATATGTATTATTCTCCCAGAACTTCACAGGCTCCAAAGGCAAGTGGAAGACCCCAGAGGTTGGGCAGTTCATTTTCCTGCACTTAGAGCACTCCAGAAAGACTGCTTTGTTTCTTCTTATTGATCCTACAAACAACCGATGGTTGCTAGATTGTTGGTCCAATTTCCTCCCTTAAATTTTGGTTCAATGATTCTATTCTATCATCTTCAACATCCAATTTATTCAGCAATTAGCAAACATCTACTTTATGCCTGATACTTTATTAATCACTGTGAAGGCCAAAATATGTCCACTTCCCTTGAGGAAATACATTGGTAAGTGGAATGAATTAGGGGCTCTGGGAGTTAAGAGAGGGGAATCCTTGGGGGCCAAGGGAAATATATTTAAAACACACCAGGCTAGCAAGAGTGAAAGCAGAATAGTTCAGGAAGAAGAAAAAGTCAGTGCAAAGATGTGAGGGTGTCAAGAGGATGAAGGGTGCCAGAGCCAGCTGGCAAAAGTACAGTTCTGAAGAGAGGTGTGAGGATGAAGAATTTAATTCTAAGAATTTGATTCTCAGAATATTTAATTTATTTTAACGTGGGGGAGCCACCAGCCTACTAGTTCTACTGGCCGACCCCTGTTCTTGGGTCAATATTTCCTAGTGGCTGATGACTACGCCTGGGTCAGTATTCTCTATTTTGCCGATGCTGGGTTTGTTTTCCAGAGGTATTTATACAGTCACAGGTCAATCAATATCTTTGTGCTACCACTACCAGAATACAATAAAGACCAAATCCAAAGCACATATATTACAGATAGGTTAATCAGTACCCTCGTGCCATCACCATCTGATTCTCTCCCAGACCTTCCACTCCAAACATTCCATGACCCCAAACCTTGTTGACTCTGGGCGAAGGACAGTCAGCTGAGTCAGAAACATTAATTTAGGGGAAAGCCTTAATGGCTTCCCACAGAAGTGTTTCAGAAGCATCATATACATTGGATAAAGGCTACTCCTAGTAGATGGGAGGATAGGAGGTAAGGTTAGCACATCTCACCAAAATACCTTTTGAGAAGCCTGCTAGAATGTCCAAAATAAGTAAGTAAATAAGACAATAGATAAATATAAATAAAATAAGTAAATACTGTGGTGGCATACACTTGTAATCCCAGTACTTGGGAGTCTGAGACAGAGGATTACAGGTTCGTGTCCAGCCTCAGCTACTAAGTGAGGCTGGCCCTCCACAACTTAGTGAGACACTGTTTCCAAATAAGAAGTAAAAGAGGTCTGAGGGCGTAGCTCCAAGGTAGAATGCCCCTGAGTTCAA
The DNA here is from genome assembly GCF_963383645.1 of Muscardinus avellanarius. Lineage (NCBI taxonomy): Eukaryota > Metazoa > Chordata > Mammalia > Rodentia > Gliridae > Muscardinus > Muscardinus avellanarius. Next base: position 28,171,818 of record NC_137787.1, on the reverse strand, counting down.
TCCCCAGCACCACACACACATGCACATGCGCACACACACACACACACACACACACACACACACACAATAAATAAATAAATAATAAATTCTCTATTGGCTTGATTAACACAGCAGATTTTACCCCTCTTCTGTCTATTGGCTTTGATTAACAAAGTAAATTATACCCCTCTTCTGGAGATTAATAAAGATATTATCATCTCAACATTTTAAGAAATCCTATAATTTTATACTTCATTTAACACCAAACTTGCATCAAAGAACTCTTTTTTTTTAAGTACTAGGAATTGAACTCAGGGGCATTCTGCCTCCAAGATTCACCCCCAGCTATATTTTTTTATTCTTTATTTTGAAACAAAGTCGCGCTAAGTAGCTGAGGCTGGCTGTGAACCCATGATCCTCTTGTCTCAGGCTACCAAGTATTGGGATTACAAGGGTGTGCCACTAGGCCCAGCTAAATTCCTTGTTTTAATAGAGTACTTTCAGTGCTTAGAATCAGTACTCCATGGCATGGTGTATACTGTGGAAAATGTGAGCAAAAAGACCACACAAACTTAGGCTTTATCTTGAACATACCAAGGGATGATTAAATATTTTTTATTTACTTTGAATTTTAAATTAAAAAAAATTTTGCCGGGTGTGGTGGCGCACGCTTGTAATCCCCGCGCTTGGGAGGCAGAGACAGGAGGATCGCGCAGGTTCGAAGCCAGCCACGCGCGCTGGCTTAGGAGACCCTGTTTCCAAATGAAAATGTAAAAATAGGTCTGGGAGTGTAGCCCGGAGGTAGAAGGGCTTCCAGAAACACCAGTACCACGAAAAAAAAAAATTAAAAAAAATTTATTTTGAGAGAGTCTTGCCAAGTTGCCTAGGCTGTATTCCCATTTTCAATCCTCCTGCCACAGCCTCTCAAGTTGCTGGGTTCATAGGACTTGAATATTTTTAAGATAGGGACTAAACATGATCCAATTTTTAGTTTAGAACTCTACTTAGCAGCTTTGGAGGTTGCCAGCTTTGCCAGCTAGGGAAGCCACATTAGAAAGTAGTGAAGTAGAGGCAGGAAGATGAAAGCCGAAGGCTGCTGTGGCAATTCAGTGCATGCTGTAGGCCTGAACTAATGCGGCAGTAGCAGAGTGAAGAAGAGAGGATACAGCAGAGGGATGCTGATAGAGTGAGGTCGTATGTTAGTCCCTACCAAACATGGGGGCTCCAGAGGATGTAGGGTGGTTGGTAGGAAGGGCAAGCATGGGAGGAGGCACTGGAACAAGAAAGCATGGAGCATAATTGGGCTAAGAACCTAGGCAAAGAAGGAAAAAACGCACTGCTTACATTTGGAGCAATGGCCAAGGAAGATGAAGCTGAGGGTAGGAACAGAAGCCTTGGTTTCCCTGATGACTCAATAGAGGCACTTTGAAGACATTTCCCAAAGCCATGTGATGCTTCCAGTCTGTGGTCCAGTCAGGCTTTGTCCACTGACAACATCGGCAAATGCATTCCATGCTGAGGCTCCTCTCCAAGTGGTGTGGTCCCCTGCACAGCCGTTTGGCTTCCTTCTTCCTTCACCGAGTGTCTACAGGAGATCACATCTACACTACGGAAAGTTTCCTTGGTGTTAGAGTAGCTACAAGGGATCTCATTTGGCTCTGCCAAATGTTAGCTGATTTTCCAATCCCCTGTTTGTAATATAGTTTTCAACTTTCTCACTAGCCTCTTTATACTTCTGTAATTCTCATTTTCACATAAACTCAGGACTAGGAATGATAATTTTGCTTTCCCTTTTGACTGCTCTTGCAAACTAGATGCATATTGTTAATTATATACTTGTGAGAAACTAGCTAATATCAGCTGGATTGAATAAGCTGGTAGGTTGGCCAGCTATCCTGGTTGTCCTGGGCCTGAAGAGTTTCTGGGATGCAAGACTTTCTGTACCCAAATGGGCAGCTCTGGGACTATGACAGTTAGTCAACTTTACTCTCTCTGTATTATTTGCCACAGTCTCCCAGTTTAGTGTTTGCCACGTGATAGTCTTTAAATATTTCATGCAAATAGTAGCTATAATTAATTTAACAGCTACGATTTAGCAGATATTTATATTCATCATGCTATTTTATATTAATGGTCAGTAATACTAAAATTCATGGCACATGCAAAAAACTGGCAACTTCAGAGGCTGCCATCTGTCCAGGGCTCCTGTATCCAGTAGGTGGCAGAGTCATGAGTTGAACCCAGAGCTGTCTGATTTTAAACCTGTGCTATTTCTAGAATGCAACAATGCCTCTATAACCTCCTATCATCCACCTGCTGGGATAGTGTGTTAGTGCTGAGCTGTCAGAGAGAGGCTCCAAGGGAATGAGAAATGTTAATGGAGTCGAGCACTTTGTAAACTCTTAGTGATAGCTCCCACCCTTCTCTCTCCAGGGCCCTTTCCCCCAGGGAAGCTTGTTATCTGCAAGAAACATGAATTCTTGAGAAAGAGAAAATTCTTAACTACCAGCAGGAGCTAGAAATCAGGCATTTGTAGCAACTTTTATCTTCATGTGCATATCATAAAACATATTGCTTTAATAACCCTAAGCCTTCATGTACTCTTTAAATAACAGCCTTTATAGCTGAAATTAAATTGCTATAACTAAGTATAAAAGGCAGGATTTCATTTGTGTGTTTACTTACAGGTATTTTTACGATGGAATTGGTGCCTGATGTATTTTTGATTGACCATCTTGTGACAAGAATTAACTTGTGACATCTACTATAGGATAGAATAATTCTTCAATCACTCAAAATCGTCTTAGTAGTTTAGATTTATAATACAGTGTGGGATTCTCTTAATCGAATATTATTATCAGATTAGTTACTCATGTGGCAGCTATTATTTTAGTATAATAAACAAATGTAGCTCATAATTGTAAATTGTACTGTGATTAATGAGTGTGTCACCCTGACACAGCAGTAACAGATTTGCTATTTGTTTAATCAAATTTAAAAGGAAATTGGAGAAGGAATTATTATATGACACCTACTAGATATGAGACTGGTAATATAGCTCCAGGTCAATGCATCCCTCTTCTGTACAGGAGCAGTTTCCTTGACATGAATGACGTGTGTTACCAGGGATTACAGTGGACTGATTATACACAGAGTCAGTGTGAGATTTTTTTCCTTCTTTTCTTTTTCTTTTGTCTTTATTTGGTGGAAGAGGATTGAACCCAAGGATGGGGGAGTTATCTCTAAGTTACACTTCCAGCCTAATTAATTAGTTATCTAACTAATTAATTATGGTACCAGGAATTGAATCTAGGGACATTCTACCTCCAAGCTACAACCCTCTGCACTTTTTATTTTATTTTTTATTTTTTTGAAACAGGGTCTCACTAAGTTGCTGAAGCTGGCTTCAAATCTGTGCTCCTCCCCTCTCAGCCTCCCAAGTTTTTTTTTTTTTAATTTTAAAACAGTGTCTGGATAAGTTTCTGAACATTATCCTCAAACCTGTGAAATGCCTGTCTCAGCCTTGCTGCCATGTCCAATTTATCCCAATTTTTTATAAAAAAATTTACAGCCTTGGACATGTGATCAATATTTTGCCCACTCTTTTCTTAAATATTTTGTTCAGATTACCACAGTATTGCCTCTCTGTTATGCAAAGTGTAGGCAACTTTGAAATTTATAGAGTAGTTGGTTTAGCAGATTACATTTTTAAAATTGTATCTATGTTATAATATTCACTAAAAGAAATGACAGCTTGCCGGGCGTGGTGGCACACGCTTGTAATCCCCGCGCTTGGGAGGCAGAGACAGGAGGATCGCGCAGGTTCGAAGCCAGCCGCGCGCGCTGGTTTAGGAGACCCTGTTTCCAAAATGAAAATGTAAAAAATAGGTCTGGGAGTGTAGCCCGGAGGTAGAAGGGCTTCCAGGAACCCCAGTACCACCAAAAAAAAAAAAAATGACAGCTTAATGCATGAAGTAATAATTGATTATAAAGATACCTTAAAATAATTCCATGAATAAAGGCAAGTATTTTATAATGCCAAGTCAAAACAAAACAGACTGTTGCCACTAGAAATTGAGCTGTATTGAAGATTTTATTTTTAAAGGAACTGAAGATATTATTTTTACTGCCAAGTGAAAAAGTTTGGGGAAGGCAATATAAAGTCCCAGTGTGTGATAATCTTAGGACCAATACAATGGCTATTGCTTAAGAGGGATTCAAATCACTCATTTGGCAAATTTATTACATCTTGTCCTCTTTATTTTTATTTTTGCCTTAAGTAACCTTTAAAATAATTCAGTTTTAAGCCAGGCATGGTTATGCATAACTGTAATTCTAGTACTTGGGAGGCTGAGAAAGGAAGATTGCAGGTTTCAGGACAGCCTTAGTAACTTAGCAAGACTTTTTTTTTTATCTCCAGTCTATACTCCCAGACCTATTTTATATTTTATTTGGAAATAGGGTCTCTTAAGCCAGTGAGGCTGGCTTTGAACCAGCACGATCCTCCTGTCTCCACTTCCCATGCATGGGGATTACAAGTGTGTGCCACCATGCCTGGCTAACTTAGCAAGACTTTTAGCACTAATGAGACCCAGTTTCAATAAAAAAATAAAATAAAAGGGCTGGAAGTGTATCTCAGAAGTACAGTGCTCTGGTTCAGTCAAACACACACACACACACACACACACACACACACACACACACACACAACTAGTAAACTATCCTATTAACATACTTGTTCTTTTTTTTTCCAGACTTGGTGCCACAAAACATTCACAATGAATACATATATTTTTTTTTTTCATGGTCTTTTGCAAATGAGTTGGCTACCTGGCCACCAATCTGTCATGTTGGCAAATAAAGACAGTATGATTTATGCAGTCTTGCTGGGTTGGACTATAGACTACACCATAGTAAATCTTCAACCTACTAAAGAACAGGGCTAGGATTAAGGTTAAACTTTTCTAAGTCTGATTGGACGGCCTGATTAAAGAAGTGGGGATTGTCATAGAAACTTTGAGACAGGACTGTAAAGGTAAGTTGCTGGCATGTCCAGTGTTGGGGTCTGTCCAGGTAAAGGCAAATAATGATTTGTGAGGACAGGTGTGAATTAAAAGTTGGGCAGATTGAAGGTGGGGCTATGACAGCAGCAGAATGTGGGGCTATGGCAGCCATGGGAGGTGGGGTGACGGCAGGAATGGCTAGAGGCAGCATGGAGGGTCATGGAGCGACTGACCAGGGTGCGGTGGGTAGAGTGGGAATAAGAGGGATCACTGCCGTTGAATCACATGGCAGTGGTGGTGGAAACCTGAGGCAGCTCAAGTTGTGCACCTGGGTGTGGCTCCTGATGGAGGGTCTGGCAGCAGACAGTGAATGGGGAGGGGAGTACAAGGAGGGAGTGAGCCGAGAGTATGGGGGATGATTACTTTTATTCTGGGAAGTTTTGCATCAAGGAGAAGGATATGACGGATAAAGCAACTTTTACAGAATGAGGGGCAAGAGTGTGTAGAGGTGAAAAGGCTTGAATATAAAGCTTGAACACAAAGTACTTCCTGTCATTTAGCCATTCCAGTCAACGTAGTTATCTAAATATATGATTTGGGGATCTAATGTGCCATTTTCAGGCAGGTCACTGGCTTTTTGGTTTAAGCTTTCCTTTTTGTCCCAAAGGCAGAAGATGTCATAAAAGACATGCCAGAGGGTTCCTGGGGGTTATTTTTGAGGTTTGAAAACCCATAGATCAGCAGGTCAAAGTGCCAGAGGACAGGTGGGGCTTTTACAAAATGACATGTTCAGACTAGCTAACTGATAAGTGGATAGAGAAGGCTGAAAACAGAAAGCCAACAGTATCCTGAACTTTTGTTTTGGCAGAGGAGGTTTCCCAGGGCTGTGGCAGTATGGAGGTCTGAACAGGGGGAAGAAGGTGATTGTTAAGGCTAGTGGTGGTAAGAGAGGTCTAGATGCTGGGGATTGGAGGTCCCATGGCCTGTGGCAGAGCAGAAACTCCAGATGGGGGTGATGCCCAGGGTCAGTGGTGATGTGAGAATCCCAAAGCCTCTTGGGTATCTACAAGATGTGTGTGGAGGTAAGAATTACCCAAACAAATCTGGTTAGTGCTGAGAATTTAGATCTGAAACTGGAAACATTTCCCAATCTGGAGCCATGTGGATGAAGGAAAAGAATTAGGAAGGAAAATAGTACTGGTCCATTGAAGAGTGGCCAGCCAGAAGTTTCCCAGGCAAGAGAGACCTGACCACCAATTTCCTTTTTGGGTTTTAGCACCAGAATGTTGGGAAATATGGAAATAAATTATTGTTAAAATATAAACAGGTATACGTATACAATAATTAAATCATATCATACTTCACCTAAGGAGAAATAACTGTTGGTAGGGAAAAATTAAGAGTAGAGATACACAGGAAAATGAGTTGAATGTATACTTTTCAAAAGAAAAAATACAAATAGCTAACAAATAAATAATAAATGTTTAATATCATTAGCAATTAGAAAAGCGCAAATCAAAACTATACTGAGATTAAGCCAGGCATGGTGGAGCATGCTTGTAATCCCCATGCTTGCAAGGCTGAGACAGGAGGATCACACAGGTTCGAAGCCAGCCTCAGCTACTTAGTGAGGCTCTCAGCAACTTAGACCCTATTTCCAAATAAAGTATAAAATAGGTCTGAGTGTGTAACCCAGAGGAAGAAATGCCCCTGGGTCCCACCTCTAGTACCACACACACATACACACACCAAAAAAAAAAAAAAAACTATATTGAGATTACAACTCACTTCAGTTAAAATGACAAGTATCAAGAATATAAGTAATAGTAATGTTGGTGAGGATGTGGGAAACAAATATTTATACACTGTGAGTAGGATTATAAATTAATCTATGGATATCAGTATGGGGGTTTCTGAAAAGACTGGAAATGGAACCATAATATGATCCAGATCTACAACTCCTCAGTATCTTTTTAAAATAATTTAAGTCAGAATGCTATAATGATACATGCATATCCATGTTTATAAAGCACAATTCACAATAGTCAAGTTGTGAAATTAGGTGTTCTGTCAACAGATGAATGGATAAAGAAAATGTATATACACATCAAGGAGTTTCACTCAGCTATAAAGAAGAATGAAATTATGTCATTTGCAGGGAAATGGATGAATCTGGAGAACATTATGCTAAGTGAGATAAGACATATGCAGAGAAGCAAGGGCCAGATGTTTTCTCTCACATGTGGAAGCTAGAGAAAAAATGAAGAAAGAAAGGAAGGAAGAAAAAGCAAAGATATCTCATGAAAATTAGGAAAGTGTCTAGTAGAGTGTTGGAAAGGGATCAGGGGAGAGAGAAGGGGAGGGAAATAAACAACAAATAATGCTATGTGAGTATATGAATGTATCACCATGAATTATCACTATCATGTATAATTATTATGCAACAATAATTATAAGAAAAAGTAAAGATAAAGAAAGGACAGCACTGCTATTTGTAGAAGCAGGCTTTCTGGGTAACCTTGACCAAGGGCAGGATATAAGGTAAGATGCACAAGTTTCTTTTTTCTGCTATATGCATATAAGGATATAGAAGTTCTAAACACATGTAGGTTATAACGATAAGCTAAATCACTCTAGAATTAAAATGAATCCCAGAAAGATTCTCTGTGGTTATGACTGAAAAGTTATAACATTTTTCCTTCTAATACCAAGGACTGTTGAGAATAAACTTCAAGAGAGAATCTTTGACTACAAGTTGAGATTTGATTTGTAATTTGAATTAAAAGCAAGATGTCTTAAGTTGTTATGATGCAAATGTACTTCTCAAAACTTTATGCATTAGAAATTTATTTCCCAAAGGTATATGTTAAAGGTGTTAGGAGGTGAGGTCTTCAGGAGGTAATCAAGATTAAGCAAAGTTATGAAGGTGGAGGCCCCATAATGGCAATAAACCTTGATAAGAAGAGGAGGAGAGACTTGGCTAGTCCACTTGCTATGTCTTGCCATGTGATGCCACTTGCCATGTTACGGAGCAGCAAGAAAACTCACCAGAAGCCAAGGGGATGCCAGAATTACACTCTTGGACCACATAGCCTCCATAATTTTAAGAAATAGATTTTTTTCTTCTTAAATTCCCAGTATCAGGTATTTAGTTATAGCAACAGAAGATGAGATAACATAAAGTTATCTTTTTTTTCCCCTTTAATTAACTAAGAAATATACTATGGGCCTTAGTTTCTTAAAGAAGGGCACCAAGCACAGTTTGAATGTATGTCACTTTCAATATGTTCCACATAAAAATAAAAAGTAAATTTTAAAAATAAAAAATAAAAAGAAAGGAAAGCAAAGCCGAAAGATACAACAAATGATTTTCTTGAAGTATCCTGAATCAAAGTTATCTTGAACTAAAAAAAAAAACCTTCTGTAAAAGAATTGCTTTTTTGGCTAATATTTCTTATATCCACTTGCTTTAATAAAGTTATGTTTCAATATCAACAGATGTATTCCGATCTCTTTTCTTAAATATGAATGATGAAACTATGCCTTCTTAAAAAGCACAGATGTGATGTGGTGATCCAAAATTGCAGGTCTAATGTTTTTGAGTTGTGAATAAGCCTAATTTTAAAGGTTGAATCTCTCAAACTAAAAGCAGGGTATTTAAGCATGCTGTATGCCTGAATAGAATCACTAATGATGAATTAAGCAAACCACTGATTTGGGAATGTAAGGGACAATGTGAGTTCTATTTACTAAACCTCAAAATCTTTTGAGGCAAACCACACATTATTGAGCAGTATTGAACCTCTAAGTTTCTGACTGTATATTCATTTATAGCAATATATAATTTATCATTAAAAAAATCTGTGGAGTCAAGTAATTAAAATACTCTTGTGACTCCACTGCACAACTAAAGGAATGCTCTAAAAATTATTAGGCACATAAAGTTTTAGAAGACATCTCAGTAGAATAGATGTATTAATTTATTTAGTAAGATAACTGGTATATTGCAGATTTTTAAAAAAAGTTTTGTTGAGACATACCCACCATATAATAATTTTCCATTTTGATAATTTTTAGTGTATTCACAAAGTTGTGCAACCATCAGCACAATTAATTTTAAAATATCTTCATGATCTTCAAAAGAAAATTTGTTAACTATTGGCAGTAACTATTTCTTTCCATTAGCCCCAGATTTATATAACTACTTATTTACTTATTTCTCTCTCTTGGGACAATATATGGTCTTTTGTGACTAGCTCCTTTTATGTAACATTATTTTTTCAAGGTCATTTATGTTCAAGCATTAATTCATACTTCATTTCTTTATATTGTCAAATAATATTCATTATGTACATATACTTTATGTTATTTTTCCATTCACCAGCCCATGCCCATTGAGTTGCTTCCACTTTGGGCTTATTAATAATGCTATGAACTTCTGGGTACATTGTTCTGGGTATCTGGATATTTGTTTTCATTGGGGGGGGCAATATATATCCAAGGGTAGTATTGCTAGGTTATATGGTAACTCTCTGCTTACCTTTCCAGGAGCTGCCAGTGGTTTTCATTCAGCAACTGCGCCATTTTCATTCCTACCAGCTGCGTGGGTTCCAGCCCTGGATAGAGATACTTATCCTCTCCAGGGCTCCTAGTAGCTGTTAATGTATGTTTGAGTTTTTATCTGCTTGGCTGGACTATTCTCAATGAAGCTTATCCCTTCACCCCCCAGTGTGCTGCCTTGGAAGGTACACTCTTTGACATTGTACAGTCACCCTGCTATGACAAAGATTTTATGAGAGTTTTTTTTTGACAGTCTTTTCTCCTGATCTTTGCTAAACTGCCTGCCTTTGATAGTATCACCCCCAGCACCTAGCCTCCACTAATTGCTGGCCAGTTCGTCTATTGTTTTCAGCAATTTCCTGGGGCATAAATTGGTCCAGAGTCTGATCCAATTAAGCTTCAGTCTCTTTGCAGGAGTGCTCTTTGAAGGTAGCTTTTGAGGTTTGGTCTTGGCTCAGAAGGGATCTTTTTAGCTGCCTCTTTCCCTAGTTCTGTTAACATTCTATCTGGCCCATGGTTAGTTGTTGCCTTCATGCTACCAGACTCCTTTCAATTGCTTACCAGCGAAATCTCTGCTCCATTGCTTGCAGAGCTGGGGGCAAGTATATAGTACCTGCTTTGTGAGAAATAACACACTTCTCCTACAAGTGGGGCACTTCTGGTTTTCTTGGCTTACTTTTTAGGGAACAAAAAATAAACTCTACTTACTTACAAGTGAGCTGGGACAAGGGAAATGGGGAACTGGTTTCTTTTTTGATGAACCTGGAGTAAAGCCTTCAACATATGGGTGAGGACTGGCAGGGATCAAGGAAGTTCCAAATTGCTCAGTTCTTTTTTCTTAAAATAGATCTGGTGGCTCACTCCAACTAGGGCAGATACTACAGCTCCTTTGACTGAAAGCTGCTGCTGCTCGTGGGGATTCATGTGTGCATCTGCCTTGATTCACACTGAGCTGGGAAAAGGGCAGATAATGACTCAAAACACCATAGACTCTCACCACTGACACCAAGATTTCATAGGTTTTCTTAACTATTTCTTTACTTGCTCTATGTGCTTGGTACAACATCCAGAGACGTTGAATGTGTTTTATTTTCTTTAAATAATTTGCACTCATTATAGTTGTTTTATTTTAGTTCTACCATACTCCTCTCCAGGAAATACAATATGTGAACATGTCAGTTTAAAAAGAAAACTATAAGAACTAAAAAAGGATAGGAGCACAGCACCTCCAGAGAATCAGAAATCAGTTTTATGTTACACCTTTTGCAAAAGAAACCTGTTTGCAAGGAAATCATGAATTATTACTAAAGTGTTGGAGAGAAAGAAAGCGAAAGCCAGCTATTTATTGTCTGTTTTTGTGGGACAGGATCATAGCCTAACCAGGGTTTCTGCTGGGGCTCTCTCAGTGTGGAGTCTAGCTGTTTCCTGAGCTGCAGTCTCATCAGTGCCTTGATGGAGGAAAGTTCTGCTTCTGAGCTTCCTCTACATGTATCTGAATTCATCTCTTTCCAGTTATAGAACTGAGGTCCTCATTTTATTGCTTGCTGTTGGCTGGGTCCTGCTCTCAGCTTTGAAAGACTTCTGCGGTTCCTTGCTATGTGACCTGCCTTGCCAGCCCTCTCATACTATGGCAGCTTACTTTAAAACCAGCAGAAAAAATGTCTATTTCCAGGTTTTTAAGTCAGAGTCTTATATATTGTAATATAATAGGAGTGGTATGACTTCACCTTAGCTATATAAAGTAACCCAATCAAGGGCAGGGCATCCCATCACCATGGCCATAGTCTATCGTTTAGAAGCACATGCAAGTTCTATCTGCACTCAAAAGGAGATTAGACAAGGGCATGACTCAGTGCCAGTATCCAGGGTTTTAATTTCAGAATAGCCAGTAGTGGTTACTGGTTGAATAATAATTTCAGTAAAAAATAAGTCTGCTGAACATTTTTCTTCCACACCTCCCTGATACAAAATCTCTTCTCCCAGGGAAGTGCCCCAATCTTTATTCATTTGCTCAGTAGTCCCTGATGGGAATCACGACATCAAATTACAACATACATTATTTATTTTCCATTTCTACTTTACATTCTGTGGCTCCTTCCTCCAAGAAGCTTGGTACATCCTTGCAAACTTTTAGATTTAAACTTGGTCTTCAAAAAAGTAGAAAAGGAACTCTGGGAGGGAACAGGTGTGGAGAAGGACTGGGCTAGCCCAGGGAAGATCTTAGGAGACTGGTATATGCCTGCAGTAAAGGAGGAGAATGCCAACAGCTAGGAAATAGAAGGGCAGATTTGTACTTGTGTTACAGTTCAGTAGCAAATCAAAGGAGAAATCAAATCAGCTTAGGCGCTTACTCAGGCACCTACTTTTTACTCTCAAGCTAATCCATTAATGAAACACTAAAAAAATGTTTAGAAGCTGCAAAGATCATTTAAGACTAACACATTACTCAAGACCAACACAATGAGTTTCATTCTGTAGTGAGCACTGACTCCAACTAAAAATTATTAAGGCCCATGGTGACTTATGAATATGACCAAAAGAACTATTTCTCTTTACTGATTTTTAAAAAGTCATTCTATCTGTTTTTCCACATTGCTCTAGTATTCAATGCATTGCAAGTAGATGTTAGCACAAAAGCTGCTGTTGGCTTTGATTTCTAGAATCTGATTGATGAGGATCTTTCTAAGCAAGCAGAAGTTACCAATAAAATTGACTCTAATGTGTGCTTGGGGTGTTGTTATTACACAGCTGCAGACAATAAGCCAAGAGTGGAACAGCTGATGTACATCTTGAGATCAAGATAAGAGGTAATGCTTAGAGCTATAGTGTAGTAGAAATTGCAAAGTATTCATAGTACTAATTGTATTTGTGGTACATTAGTCCAATTGGCAATAATACATTATTAAGGGAGTGGGGGATCAGAAGCTCAAATTAATACTGAGTGGAGCCTGAACTCTGTAACTCCAGCCAGTCTTCCAACTTGTCCATACAGGTCACTGATGTGAGAGTGAATTATAAATTAGAAAATATGCACACATCTGTCATCTGCTGTATTGCTCTGCTTTTTCATTGTGGTGACCAAAATACCTGACAAGATCAACTTAGAGGAAAAGTTTATTCTGGCTCATGGTTCTAGAGGTTCGGTCCATGGTTGGCTGGCTCCAACGTAGAAACATAGTGGCGATAGGGTCTGCCAGAGGAAAAGCTGCTCAACTTGTGATGGCCAGAAGCAGAGAGAATGAGACGAAGGGACCAGGGATAGATCTAGAACTGAAGGCTCTGCCCCCAGTGACTCACCATCCCCAGCGTTGCCACACCTCAGAACCTTCCTGCATAGAGTACCATGCTTTAAAAACATGAGATATGGGGAGAAGGGCATTTCAAACCCAAACGATGACATTTTTCTGTTGAATTTTTTCCCTTTGCCTGTAGGATGAGATCTCATGCCTTAGCTGACCTACTAGGCCTCTCATTATTTTGCCGTTGCCCACCTTTCCAGCACTTGCATTAGGGATTCCATCCTTCCTAGATATTATTATTTTTCTTTAGGTCATGGCTCTCTTTACCTCTAATACATTTCCTTTCTCATTTTCTGTGGACCATACTCATGGCTCATGGTGGAACAGTGGAATCACATTTCTCAGGTTTTAGAGTGAACAAGAGTCATCTGGTGAGCATTATTTTCTAAATGCAGTTTCCCTGGGCCTATTACCAATGATTCTAATTTAGCAGCTTACTTTGGGGTTTGTAAATCTGTATTTTTATCTCATATGTTATGGTTAGATATAGATTGTCCTCTAAAAAGTTCATATACTAATTCTTAGAATTGATGTAATTAAGTCATGAAAGTTATTATCTCAACAGTAGATAAATCCATTGTATTGAATTCACTGGATGGTAACCTAAGCAGGTGGAATGTGGATAGAGAAGATGGGTTCCTGGGGAAAGGCCGTAAGGACTGTGCCTTTGTCTTTGAATCTCCTTACTTGTCTCTCTCTTGCTTCTGGGCTTCATAATAAAGAGCAGAGCCTTGCTCTCTTACTCTCTCTGCTTCCCACTGACAAGCCCTGAGCTGCAAAGACTGGGGCTGACATAGACTAAACTCCAGGATCTCCAAAAAACTGTAAGTAAATAAATGTGTCTTCCTTTAAGTTGCGTAGTCAGTTGTCTTGGATTAGGTCAGTCAGAATGCTGATTGAGATGCCATAATTCTAAGGTATGAGTTCCACAGGTTACTTTGTGAAACATGAGTCTATATATTCTTAAATGTCATTACTATTTTGACTTCTATTAGGCAAAATGTAGAATAAAGTAATAAAGTATTAGGTATATAAGTCATTTCTATGTACAAATGAATTTTTATCCTGATATCATAAAAAATAACACTAATTTATCAGATTAACTATATTATTCACACAAAAAAATTTCAGAATAAATGATTGGCATAAGCATGTGAACTGGTGAAGTAAAATTCTCTGGTGCTGAGGAATTGGTATTTTTATCCATAACATATTGTGACTTGGGTCCCAGAAAACAACTTGACCCTCTGCCGCATGATTTGTTCATTATATATAGCTCTCTTCATGTCTCCTGGGTGACAGATAAAAAGAAAAAAGCAATAAAATATATTTGGCTAGTTCAAGGAAATTCAAGACTTTCTATAAAATAAGCCTGCTTGTCTGAATTATTCAAATAAATTCCTTTGTTCCACTCTGAGAAATAGGATGGGTATGGAATGGCTTGTTTGTGGTTGATGGTACTATACCTGATTATTTCCTCTTTTAGTCTCCTTTCTGTGCTTCTTACTAAAAGTTACATCTCTAGTCAGATAGAAATATACCATTTTTTCTGACTCCAGGTTTTCTTTTGCCAGGTAGTTCTTGGTGAATCCATGGCCATATTCTCCTGAGGCCAATCAAACAGGATAATCAGCGTGCCCAGACTGACCCAATTAAGTTTAATTAGTTGTTTTTTTTATCTTTAAATTTCCTAGCCAGGTGGATTTTATGGTTTTTATTAAACAATGAAGAAGAGCTGAATCTTTGAAATTAGTTGGCCTCTCAGGTACTTTCTGTGGGTAATAAAACTCCAGGAAATCTTCAAGTCTCCATAAGAAAGTCAAATGATGCTAAAAAAAGCATGTGGTTGTACCTCTCTTTGGCTTTTTCTTTTAAATGGAAAGTGTTCTTTTCTAAGTTAAAATGAATATCAATCTCATGTATTATTCTTGCTCAAGATTATAGCACAGTGCTCAACCTTAGAGCATGCAGAGTAGGTCTCACTACTGCTCCACTGGGGCCTTTTCCAACCTCTTATTGGAAGTCAGACGGGTGAGTTAAATATAGGCTCTAAATGGGGCTTCAGAGAAGTCACAAAAGATCTAGAATAAAATCAGGAATAAAGTAAGCCAAAAGGTGGGTGAAGTAGAGAATAAAGTTCCTGGAAGGAAAATAATATTGATGATGATAACAATAACAGTGTTAGCTTGTTTTCTCTTGATAATAACATAATATAACAGCCTGGGTAAATTATAAAGAAAAGAGGTTTATTTTGGATCTTATGGTTGAGGATACTCACCTGGTGATGGCCTTCTTGTGGACTGAGTCCTGAGTTGATGGAGTATCCTCCATCACATGGAAACAGACAGGGATTACACATCTAGGTGGTTGATCTCTCTCCTGCTTATAAAGCCACCAATATTCAATCCTGGTGGCCCTATACTAATTGCCTTCCAAAGGCCCATCTTTAAGTGCCATGATTGGATTAAATTCTCACCCTCTTAATAATTCAGAATGGGGATTAGATTCCAACACAAGTTTCAAAGGGAACAAATCAAATCTTCAAACCATAGAAATAGTTATTACAATGGAGTAAGCAAGGATTCTTAAAAATGTATGTCTTTATCTAATTTAACATTGAGTTATTTTTTGACCAACAATTTTATACAAGTATTACCAATATTAGGGTCCAGTTAACTTGGAAAATATTTAGTTTACACAATTCTTAAAAATATTGTAAAGCAATTATTATCTATTTCTAATCGGTGGATATCTAATTGTTTATTCCCACCAAAGGATGTCTAGGATTCTTCCTTTTATTCACTTTTCCTTCTCACTCTTATTGACCTTTTTTCTGTCTCTATTTAAAATTTTCTATCACTTTTCCTCTCCTTCTTCCCCACTTTTTCTTTCTCTTCAACGTTTGTCTTTAATGTTTTCTATTTCTCTCTCCTTTCTGCCCTCTTTTTTTCTTCTCCTTTTTACTCCTTCCCCATGCTCCTTTCTATCTTTTAACTCAGTATTTTGCAAACTTTATTATACATGGTAGTCACTGGTAGAACTTGTTGAAAGATTGATTGCTGGCTCTGGTGTGCTCCCTGAATCTCTGATTTAGTGGATCTAGGTTTGGATTTAGGAATTTGTATTTCTAACAAATTGCTTCTGCTGGTGCAAGGGCCTTATTTTGAGAGTCAATTCCTCAATTCACATGATGTTCTGGGCTATGCTTTCAAAATAAAATCAAAAGCTGGGTGTGGTGGCACATGTTTGTAATCCCAACATTTGGGAGACTGAGAGAGGAGGATCTTGGTTCTTGGACAGCCTCAGCTGCTTAGTGAGGTCCTTTGCAACTCAGTGAGACTCTGTTTCAAAATAAAGAATAAAAAATAAGGCTGGGGGTATAGCTCAGAGGTAGAATGCCCCTGGGTTCCACCCCCAGCACTGAAAAAAAAAAAAAGAAGAAGTTGGCTCCCGAATGAACAATGAGCTCTGAAATCTCCAGATCCATTAGAATGCCCCTGAGTTCCATCCCTAGTACCACAAAATAAATAAATAAACAAATAAATAAATAAAATCAACAAATTTTAGGTCAGTCATAGAATTTGTATAGAAAATTGCCTAAAATATCCTAGATAATTTTTTATTATCATTCCATCTTATGAAACATTGGTGTTACAAATTCTAAAAATGAATACTTGATAGTTTTTTTCTATGGCATATCATGATATGAATACTTTTTTCCTATGGCATATCATGGTATTAATACTATCAATTGAAATTACTTTAAAAATGAAATAAAAAACCTTGAAGTTTTCACTCTGGGGTAATCCCTGAACTATATGTGATGTTGTCACAGTGAGTTATAGAGTCAAGACAATTAGAAAACTCTAAGGAATTGCAAATTTTTCTGTCTGATTTAAATAACTTCTAATTTTATGCCCAAGGTAATTGCTTTTTGAGTCTGTTTTTGTTTGTTTGTGCTCTTTCTTGCACTAGTAAGCTATTGCCCTCTTGAAACATATTAAAAGTGATTTATTTACCATATGTGTGGGAAGAGATGCTAAGAATTACAAGGATGTTTTCCCAGTGGATGGAAAAAGACCAGTTGTTTCCAGGTGTCAGGACTACAATAAGCTGACCTGGACTAAGGCTTAAGGCTAGGTACACAGTGAATAATGATGGAGTAGAGCTGCTGAAAACTTTTCAACTTTAACTTTGAAAATAAAGCAGAATTCAATTACTCCCTTCACCTAGAAACACATTCTAACTTGCCCCTGAGACACTATCATTTCTGATACTCCTCAAATCTCATTGGCAGCTCTTCCTTCTCAGTTTCCTTTTTCTGGATTCTCCTCCCTCATTTCTGAATGCTGGAACACTTCAGAGCCCAGTCACCACATCATTCCTCGATTTATAGTCACTCTATGAATGATAATACCCTGCCTCAAATCTTGAAAACACACACACACACACACACACACACACACACACACACACACACTTATTTCAAATTTATATCATTAGTCCTGATCACTTCTCTTATCCCCAACTGCCTACATGTACTTATATTTCAATGTCTAATTGTTCTTCCTATCTTACTATGTTCATAGATTGTCTTTTTTTATTCTAGAGATGACTCTCTCATCCCAATAAATTATATTTCCAACTTCCCATTTGCTCAGGCCAAAAATGTTGGTATCATTCTGTTTTTCATTAACTGATCCTATAAGCTTGATCCTGAAAATATTTCTCACTAAATCCACCCTTGTCCCAGCTGCATTGTTTATCCCTTGAGCTCTTGAAATAGCCTCTTAATTTCTCTGTATCCTCCATCACACTTTTATAGTTTATCAGCACAGGGCAGCCAGCCACAGTGATTTTTAAAACATAAATTTTATCATGTCACTTTTTTGCTCAAAAGCCTCCCATTCAATTATAGTCCTTAAAATTCTAGACTCTGTTATATTCATTCCAATGACCATAATTTGCTTCATTTCTTAGATTTCTGGTTCATCTTTCCTTTGTTTCTAACTCTTCATGGTTTGATTCACTGCACACACCATGTTGCTTCTGGCCCCTAGATCCTCTGCTTAGATATTGTTTCTTCTTAACTTCTCTTTACCTTTGAAGTGTCTCTCTTCCATTAGATCTTCCCAGATGCCACCCCTCACTCATTCCTTCTTCCTTTCCCAGTCTGCTTCACTAGAGAACTGGTCCCCAGATGCCTTATGTTCATCTTTATCAGTTCATTTAACACAGTACTGTTCAATTGTCTTCTATGTTTGTGTTTTTACTAGGCTATGGGTTTCTTAAGAGGAGGAGCTGGGTCTTGATCTTCCTTGTGTCTTTATAGTCAAATCCAGTACCTTGTGTACAGTCATAGGTACCTGACGAGTGCTTATTGAAGGAATTAATAAAAGAAGAGATTGAATACTTATTTAGGGTAGGAGGTCAGGCTACTTTCTCCCTGTGATTGAATAAAAAAAGGTGAGGATAACTTTGAAGAAAATAGGCTGGGCCATATGCAGTTACATTAGGATAGTCCAAGAGTTGAAGAAGGTTCTAAATAATGAACTCTTATTTTTAATTTATTTTTGTCTAGAGCATCTTCAAAAATCAGGAGAAATGGAAGTAGAGAGGGAATCTAAAATTATTGGTGTTTAGGAATAGCTACTTCATAATTTAGTTGTGAAATAGATGTCTTATAGGGTTAGGTAAGAGGATGTCAACTCAAAGTACCTTAATCCTAACACACCTCTCTTTTACCAAATGAGTGCTTCAAATAATTGGTTAAACTATGGGCAGAGTTGCCATCAGAAACTCTATGATCTCTATGATTGCAAATATTTTTCTGTCATTTTACTATGGTTTAGATAAGTGTTTCTCAAAGGCCCAGGTATTAAAGGCTTGGTCCCCAGCCTGTGGCACTCTTGGGAGGTGGAGAAGGTAGGACCTTTTATAGGGGGAGCATTTAGGTAACTGGGAACATGTCTTTGAAGGGGCCTGTGGAACACCGCAACACACACACACACACACACACACACACACACACATTCTCTCTCTCTCTCTCTCTTGCTCTCTCTGTAATGAATGATTACCAGGTATCTTTATTTCAGTGAAGCATAGAACAATTAATTTGATATGTGTTTAAAGTGTAGGTGATGAAATCAGCATTGCTCTTATCATAAACATGATTCATAATTTTAATTGTAGCAGTATATATTTGTCAATTCTTAGTGGACTCAAATCCATGTTTTTAGAAATAGTGTTCCAAGTTTGAGGAAAATATTACTTCTCCTTTTCTTGTAAATTGTGTAGTCCAACAATTACCTAAGGTGTTATAGCTCTTCTAACCATGGGGCCAAGTTAGGCCAATGGAATTTTTCTCCTCAGAATTTTAATATGATTTGAGTGATGTGATGGTTAGTAGGGATTGTCAACCTGACTGGATCATGAATTATCTAAGATGATGTGGCTTTGGGTCTGTTGGTGAGATGACTGGTTTATGTAATGGCAAATTGAAAGGGAAGTCCTACCTTGAATGTAGCCAGGATGATTCTGATAAGCATAGGACTTGTATAAAGGTAGGAAAAAGCTGTGTGAAGGCGTGCATGGTTCTTCCTGAAGGAGGCGCATCTACTCTCATCTGGGATATTGGCCTTCAGTCTTCAAATTGATCTTCACCATTGTGTCTTTGGAGAGCTCCTGGCCTTTCCATCTTGAGATTAGTGGTCACTCCGATTCTGAGACTCCAGCTCTTGGACCACTAGACCAGCTGCTGGTTCCTCCAGCTCTCCTCGTGCGGTCTGAAACTTGAAGCTACACTGCTTTGGACTGTAAGGTGATTTAATAAATTCCCTCTTCCATATCTATGTTTTGAGAATTCTGTTACTCTAATGAATCCTGAAAAATACAAGTGACATAAACACATAAATGTTTGGAGCTCATTCCTTTTGAAAAGAGGCTATGGGTAGACTGTGAACCACTCTGATTTCTGCCAATTCCTAAGGCTGAGATTTATAACTTTTTATTGGATTTTGAGAGCCTTCTGATAGGCTTTCAGTTGTTTACCAATATTTCTTACTGAAGTCAGTGTTGGTTTTGTTGATTATTCCAAAACAATATCTATACTGCTAGATCACAAAGCCACACTTGATTTCTCTTCCTGCTTGAGAAGACTATCTGTGCTGAATTTATACATCTAGGGGGATGCATGGGGTATGTGAGTGGGGAAAATCCTATCTTATCCTCTTCTGCTATAACCTTTTCTGTTGTTAGTTATGAAATGTTCTAGGTGCTAAAACAGGAATAAATGAATCACTCCAAGTTCTTTATACCAATTTATATTTGACACCTGGTCTCTTAATTTCTATAGAATATTGTTTGAGTTTCATTATCAATTTTAGCTCAGTCTTTTATTTTTACTTTTATGTTTTAATCATGATATGGAGAGGATATCTGTTAAGCATTATAAAAGCATTATGAAAAGTGTTTAATGAGATACCATTTCCTTGGGCTTAAATGATTTGTAATGAAGCAATCTACTCTATCTAACTTAATTGAATTTAGTTCATTAAAGCCTTTACTTCTAATTTTTTAAATTTATGAAAATTTTACAATTACAAGACTTGGTTCTTATTTAATTCTTTGGGTGTATCTCTACTATATTACACAGATGATTGAAAATTAGGGAAAAAAATGCTTATTGGATGGCCATTACGATATAACAAAGGTTCACCTTTGGATTTTTCAAATTGAACCCCATCCATCAGCAAGCAACTTTTGTAGGAAACATGTGGAAACTCAACACTGCAGGGAACGTTGGGAAAAGGTATTTAAGAGAAGTATAAAACTGTGGTATTTATCCTCATGGAAACTTTTTCATTAGAGAGTGAGAGTCAAGTGTTGGATGTTGACCATACTTATACGACACTTGAAATAAGAGAGAGGGCTTGGTCAAGTTTAGCCAAATATTTTGGCTCTTTTCCTTTTTCTCTTCTCTTTCTCACTTTCTGATCCAGGTTTTTGTATTTTGGTTGTTATTTTTTTTACTGTTTGTTTATGGCTATCTTGAGGGTCTGTTCATTTTACCTTTTCACTATGCCTTATACCTATCTGACTTAAAATCTCAGAAGGATTTACTGACTGTGGCTGAATGTTGGCTTCATGGCACAGACATTAAGAGAAGTGCAATGGCAAGCCAACAACTAAACCTGTGCCTTTAATTCAGAGTTATTGGTCTTTGGGGGCCTTTTCAAGCATCTTATTTACCCTCTGTCAGACCTTAAAATACTAAAGAGTATTAGCCAACTGGGACTTGACAATCTTATGTGGGTTAAGGTATCCCTGCCAAGGTGCTGATCAGAGAAATATTGTCCTTTCTAATATCCAGAAGCATTTGATGAGGTAGATGCAAAAATTATTAATCAACATGAATTATCTTACTAGCTCAATTTATACTAGCTTATAGTATAAATCAATGTGTTTGCTTATGTACCTAGAAGTTTTATAAGTGGCCTGTGTTTGAGCAGACATTTATGATATCATCAAGAATTTGGCTGATCATATCTTGAGCATGCAAGAGAACTTTTCTAGCTCAAACCATAAAATAAGTTTTTAAGATCATTGTGGCTCAATTAATTTAGTTTATGTGATTGCCCCTGAACTTGACTATAGAGAGAAGGATTGTGTCACCCCTCTGGAACTTGGGTGGTGTCTCCAGTATAACTATTTCATAACTGTGGTAGATGGGACAGATGTTTGAAGAAGAATTCCAATATGTTGGCATTTAGGTTACTTCAAGATGACATTAAATTATCCCAACTCTAACTACATAATAATAGGCTAATAAATAACACCTGGAAAAAATTCTAGAATGAAATGGAACTTCAAGTTCCCATTAGATACTATTAAACACAGGTAGTGGAGAGTTATAAAATGTTCATAAAGCAAATCAATAAACAGAGAAAATATTATGCATGGTAGCAAAAGGGTAGAGATTATTGACTGTGGTAAAGATGATTCATGATCTTCAGTATTAAGTCTCTCTTTCTTTATGGAATAAAGTATTCAAGTTATATTTGGTTAATGGCCATCTGGTTAGAGGTTCCAGCCTTCTTTGGCAATTAGGCATGGCCTATGACAACTAGAATAAATATTTTGGTGAAGGATAGGGTGAAAGAGGATGTGAATAGAAATGATGTGTGTTATTCTTCATTTTTTATTAATAGAAATGCATCTTTCCTTCTACTCTATTTAACCTTTCCCTAAGATGTGTGAAATATGGACAGCACAATTAATTCTCATGAGCTCAGAGTGAAAAGACAAAGTTGACTGTGGCAAGATGCCCACCATGCTCAAGTGACTTTCATTTGAATTGTTACATCTGAGAAAAATAAACTTCTGTTTTACTGAGATGGATTTTTGGTTTTTGTTGGTATAGCACTTTAACTAATACATTAACCAAAAAGATAAGGCAGAATTTAAGCATTTACTGCATTCATTTACCTCTACATCTGGGTGCCTGATACTGTAGTTTGGCACAGGCCTATGCGAATAGTGTTCTTGGAATATGAACTCATAGCTGGAGCTACACATTCCCTATTTCTTGCATCTGTTTTCAATCAAAGAATACATGCATGCCCTTGAATGATTGCTCTCTGCTCTGTATCCACTCAAGTCCATGTTGAACATCTGACCTATGCCAGTCTGATCAATATTTTCTCCTGGGAATTAGGAATTTTGACAAGAGAAAGGCAGAAGCTGTGAGTTGTTGCTGGTTGAATCATGTTACTGGCAGAAAGCCAGATGATGATGCAGATACTCCCCTCCAGGGATCTGCAAATCTCTACTTCTTTGGGATTTTCTTGAGGTCTGCTTGCTAAATGTCTTGACTATAGTGGGATATTTCTGTCTCCTCCGACTCCCAAGTACTGGGATTCTAGGCATGCTCCACCTTGCCTGGCCCATGTGTTTACTTTTTAATAAAACTTTTATTTTGAAATAGTTTTAGATTCAACAAAATGCAGATAGAGTACCAATCTTTCTCTTATACCTCACACTTAGATTTTCTAATTATGAACACTTCTTATTAGTATAGTAAATTTATTAAGACTAAGGAAGCAGTGTAGTCACTGAGCAGTATTCTGCATTTGTTGGACAAGATTCTGTTTTGTGGTACTGGGAATTGGATCCAAGGCTGTTCTACCTCTAAGCTATACTTTGAGACTATCTTATTTTTTAGTTTTTAAAATTTTATTTATATGTGAAACATATTGAAAATGAGATACATTTAGACAGTGCTTGGTGCCCTCTCCCCCACTTTCTGCAAATTCTTGAAAATGACATGATTTTGTTCTTCTTTATAGCTGAATAGAATTCCATTGTGTATATTTCCCATAATTTTGCAATCCATTCATCTGTTTATGGAGATCTGGGTTGGTTCCATAATTTGACTATTATGAATTGTGCTGCTATGAACATAGGTATGCATATGATACTGTAGTTCTCTGATTTCAAACCCTTTGAAAAAATACCCAGGATTGGTAGAGCTGGATAATATGGTGGACCTATTCCCAGTTTTCTAAGGAATCTCCACATCGATCTCCATAGTGGCTGAATTAGTTTGCACCCCAACAACAGTGTAAAAGAATTCCTCTTTCCCCACATCCTCGCCAACATTTGTTATTTGATTTTTTTATGCTTGCCACTCTGATTGTGGTTAGATGGAATCTCAGTATAGTTTTGATTTGCATCTCCCTGATGACTAATAATGTAGAACATCTTTTCATGTATCTATTGGCCATTTGTATCTCTTCTTTTGTAAAGTGTCTATTCAGTTCAGTTGCCTATTTCTTGATTGGGTTGTTTGTTTCGCTAGTGTAGAGTCTTTTGAGCTCTTTGTATATTCTGGATATTAACATTCTATCAGAGTGGTGGCTGGTAAAGATCCTCTCCCATTCTGTAGGTTTCCTCTTTAGATTCTTTTTTTTAAATTTTTTTTTATTGGTGCATTATATTCATACAACTTATTGGGGTAAAAAACTTGTGTGTACAAACATGTACTCATCGCTGATTTAACCCCTACCCAAATCCCACCCCATTCCCTCCCCATCCCTCCCTCCCTTGCTTTGCTTAGTGATTGACTTCGATATGTTTAAGTACATTGTGAGCTTTAGAGATTTTCCTCTTCCCCCCTCATTTCTCCTCCTTTAGGTTGTCTTGTTTGCTCCTCTTTTCTCCCTAACTCTCACATATTAGGGAAAGCATCTGATTTCTTATTTTTTGTGCCTGACTAATCTCACTTAGCATAATGTCCTCCAGTTCCATCCATTTCCCTGAAAATGATGTAATTGAGTTTTGTTTTTTTTGATGGCTGAGTAAAATTCCATTGTGTACATATCCCACAGTTTTGTAATCCATTCATCTGTTGAGCCAAGACCTCTTTAGATTCTTGATAGTTTCCTTTGATGAGAAGAAACTTTTTAGTTTGATGTTCTTAATTCTTGCTTTAAATTCCTGAGCTTTGGAGGTTTTGTTGAGAAAGTTATTGCCTGTGTTAATATGTTGTAGTGTTGAGCCTACGCTCTCCTCTAATAACTTCACAGTCTCTGGTCTAATTTCTAAGTTTTTGATCCATCTTAAGTTGATTCCTGTGCATGGTGAGAGGTAAGGATTTAGTTCCATTTTTCTATAAATGGATAGCCAGTTCTCCCAGCACCATTTGTTGAAAAGGCTGTCTTTTCTCCAGCATATGAGTTTGGCCCATTTGTCAAAGATTAATTGACTATAGGTGTTGGATTTGTTTCTGATTCTTCTATTCTGTTTCACTGGTCAGTATACCTGTTATTGTGCCAGTACCATGCTGTTTTTACTACTATTGCTCTATAGTAAAATTTGAACTCTGGAATTGTGATGCTTCCTGCATGATTTTTATTGCTAGAATTGCTTTGGCTATTCTGGGTCTTTTCTTTCTCCATATAAAGTTGATGATTGATTTTTTTTTAGGTCTATGAAGAATGTCACTGGTATTTTAATTGAATTGCATTGAATCTATAGATAACTTTTGGCAGAATGTTCATTTTGATGATATTTATTCTGCCTATCCATGAACACGGGAGATCTTTCCATCTTCCAAGGTCTTCTTCAATTTCTTTCTTTAATGTTTTATATTTTTTTGTTGTAGAAGTCTTTTACATCTTGGGTTAGGTTTATTCCTAGGTATTTTATTGGTTTTGAGGTTATAGTGAATGGAACTGTTTTCTTTGTTTCTTTCATTGTGGATTCATTGTTGGTGTAAAGAAAAGCCACTGATTTCTTTAGGTTGATTTTGTATCCTGCGACTTTGCTGAATTTGTCAATCAGCCCCAGAAGTCTTTTGGTTGAGTTCTTTGGGTCTTTCAGATAAAGGATCATGTAATCTGAAAATAATAATAATTTTAATTCTTCTCTTCCTATGTGAATTCCTTTGATTTCCTTCTCTTGTCTTATTGCTACGGCAAGAGTCCCAAGGACTATATTGAAAAGGAGTGGTGATAGTGGGCATTATTGTCTTGTTCCTGATTTTAGAGGAAATTCTTGAAGTTTTTCCCCATTCAATATAATGTTTGCTTTGGGTTTACAGTATATTGCCTTAATGATGTTGAAGTATGTTCCTTCTATCCCAGTTTTCTGTAGTTTTTTTTTTTTTTTAACATAAATGGGTGTTGAATTTTGTTGAATGCTTTTTCAGCATCTATTGTTATGATGATGTGGTTTTTGTTCTTGGTTCAATTTATATGGTGAATAACATGTACTGATTTGCATATGTTGAACCATATGCATATGGTCGTGGTGTATTATTCTCTTGATATGGTTTTGAATACATATGGCTAGTATTTTGTTTAGAATTTTTTAATCTGTTCATTAAGAATATTGGTCTGTAGTTTTCCTTTCTTGAGGTATCTTTATTTGGTTTGGGGATTAATGTGATACTGGCCTAGTAGAAGAAATTTGGGAGAGTTCAATCTTTTTTAATTTTCTGGAACAAGTTATGAAGTATTGGTATTAGTTCTTCACTGAAGGTTTTGTAGAATTCAACTGGAAACCCATCTGGGCCTGGGCTTTTCTTTGATGGAAGAATTTTTATCACCGTTTCTATTTCTTTGTTTGCTATTGGTTGGTTTAGGTTTGGTATGTCCTCTTAGTTCAGTGTAGGTAGGTTAACTGTGCTTAGAAATCTATCAATTTCTTCCATGTTTTCTAGTGTATTGGAGTATAATTTTTAAAGTAGTTTCTGATAATCCTTTGAATTTCTCCACTATCTGTGGTGATGTCTCCTTTTTCATTTCTACTTTTAATAGTTTGAGATGATTCTCTTTTTCTTTTGAAAAAAGAAAAAAAGATTCTTTGAATCTTTGAAAAAAAATTCTTTGAATTTTTTTTTTGTTCTCTATTTCATTTATTTCTGCTCTGATTTTAATGATTTCTTGCCTTCTGCTGGCTTTGGGAATAGACTGTTGCAGTTTTTCTAGGTCCTTGAGTTGTATCATTAGGTTCTTTACTTGGTGATTCTCTGTCCTTCTTATTTGGGCACTCAATGCTATTAACTTTCCTCTTAATACTGCCTTCATAGTGTCCCATAGATTTTGGTAAGTTGTATCTCTGTTTTCAATTGTTTCCATAAATTTCTTTATTTCTTCCCTAATTTCTGCTCTTACCCATTCATAATTCAAAAGTGTATCATTCAATCTCAATGTATTTGAACAGTTTCTTTTGAGTTTCCTGTTGTTGATTTCTACTTTCATTCCATTATGGTCTGAAAAGATGCAAGGAATTATATTACTTCTTTTGAATTTGCTGGTGCTTTTTTTGGGTCCCAGGATGTGATCTATTTTGGAGGAGGTTCCATGGGCTGCTGAGAAGAATTTATATTCTGTAGTTTCTGGCTGAAACATTCTGTATATATCTATTAAGTTCATTTAATTTATAGTATTCTTTAGTTCTAAAGAGTCTTTATTCATCTTTTGCCTTAAAGATCGATCCAGTGGTGTGAGAGGAGTATGAAAGTCTCCCAGAATTATTGTATTTGGGTCTATTTGAGATCTGATGTCCAGAAGGGCTTGTTTTACAAATGTGTTTGCACCCACATTTGGTGCATAAACATTTACTATCATTATATCTTCTTGGTGTATTGTTCCTTTTAATAAAAGGAAGTGCCCTGTTTTGTCTCTTCTTATGTGTTTTAGTTTAAAGTCTGTTTTGTTGGATATCAGGGTTGCTACCCCTGCTATTTTTTGGTCTCCAATAGCATGGTATATTTTTTTCCATCCTTTCACTTTCAGTCTGTGAATGTCTTTGCCTGTAAGGTGAGTTTCTTGCAGACAGCATATATTTGGATTATGTTTTTTAATCCATGTTCCCAGTCTTTGTCTTTTGATTGGTGAGTTAAGTCCTTTGATGTTAAGAGATATTATTAAAATATAATTTTTGTTTTCTGTCATTTTGTCTTCTGTCTTCTGTTTGGTAGTTTGGTCTTTCTTCTTTACTTAAATGGCCCACTTATCAATGTCCTCTCTTCTCTGGTTCTGAACTCTGCTTCCTTTTTCTTCTTTATGGTTTATTTCTTTAAGAATTTTCTTTAGTGTTGGCTTTGAATTCATGATTTTTTTGAGATTCTGTTTATCTTAACAATTTTGTTTCTCTATCAATTTTGAATAGTAGTTTTGCTGGATAACGTAGTTTTGGTTGGAAGTTATTTTCTTCCAGGGTCTGAATCATGTCATACCAATCTCTTTTAGCATTCATGACCTGGGTTGTATAGTCTGGGGTGATTCTTATTGTTTTCCTTCTATATATCACCTGTCCTTTTTTCTCACTGCTTTTAAGATTCCTTCCTTGGCCTCTGTGTTGGTTATTTTGACTATTATGTGGCATGGGGAGGTCCTTCTTTGATATTATCTTAATGGTGTTCTGTATGTCTCCTGGACATGAAGATCCAAGTCTCTTTCCATGTTTGGAAAATTCTCTGAAATTATTTCTCTGAAGTGATTACAGTTGCCCTTGTTCTGTACCTTTATCCCTTCTTCATTGTCTTTTATCCATAAATTAGGATGCTTCATGTTTCCCATATGTATCGCACATTAAACATCCAAATTTGTTGGATATTTAAGTTTTGTTGCTGTAATGACTTTTGTATACTGTTGACTGTGTTTTCAGTTTTGGATGAACTGTCTTCTAATAGTGATATTCTACTTTCCATTTCATTTAATCTTCCAGAAATTATTTCTATTGCTGTCTTTGTCTCATTTATTGAGTCTTTCATTTCATTCCAGACCCCTTTATGATTCTTTCTTAGTGTTTCTAATTCATCTTTCATCTCCTCTAGACTTGGTTAAATCCTTTCATCATATTGTAGATCAAGATTCGGAACTCCCCTTCTTGCATTTCTTGTAGGTCAGTATTTGTGACTTCTGTCATTTCTCCACTATTCCTGGTTCTTATATTTTCAAAGTTCTCAGGCCTGTTTTACTGATGTCTTCCCATCGTTTGTGGGTATTATGTTTAGTCCAGTCTTAGTAGTAGGAATTTAGAAGAGTCAATAGGTAAGCAGTATTTTTTCAAGTGGTGAGGGTTGAGTGATGGTAAAGTAGCTAGGGTGATGGGTGCAGGAGTCAGGTGAGGTTGAGGATATAGTTAGGTTGTGGAAGAATTTAAGTATAATAAGGTTGAATCAGGTTGAGAATGGGAGACAGTTAGATAGTAGGATTCTTGTATTTATTAGACTATTTAATTATGGAGATGTGAGGAACTTTGTGTGTTAAAAAAGAGATACAGTTAGGGGACAAAGAGAAAGTTTTGAGGGGAGATAGTAGATAGTCTAAATTGTAAATTTTTGTAGAGGGAGTGAGGGAAAGGAGTAAACACAAACAGATAAAGTAACAAAATAAGGTAGAAAGACTATTATACATCTAATACAAACAACATCGACAAAACAAAAATGGACCACCAAGAGAGAACAAAAAGTGTTAAGAGAATAAACAGGATAAACATAAAATAAAATAAAATGAACTAACAACCATGTGATATGAAGTGAAATATCCAAACAACCAAGAAACCCAAAGAAAAGTTAAAGAAAAACAAGAAAAATTCCCCACCAAAATGAAAACCAAAGGAACTCCAAAACTAAAAAAAAACAAAAACAAAAACAAAATAAAACAAAACAAATCATCAAAAAAGGAAAAAAAAAAACGAAAAAAAAAACAGTCCTACTATTTTACTAATGTACAGTGTATATGCCATGTCTCATATTTGTTTGAAGTGACCCCTTGAGGCCCTGTGCAGGTATCACACCTTAAGTGCTCTTGCTGTGTCAATGGAGTTGAAGTTGCCCCCCTTGTACACACTGGTGCCCACAGTTATTGCTGTGCCTGGTGGTCCTCACTGTGTGCCCGCTGGCTCCCATGGCTCATCTGAGCTCACGCTGTTACCTGGCAGCCAAATCTGGGGCTCTGAAAGGCTGGCAGCTCTTCCATATCACTCTGATTCTCTGGGGGCATGGCAGGTCCCGGTCCAGGTCCCTGAAGGTCTTGCAGCACCTCTGCGGGTGCCTTCTCTGGTGCTCAAACGGTGTCACTCAGGTGCTTTTGTGAACTCGAAGTTTAAGATGTTAGAGCTCTATGGTCACTTTCAGACTCTTAGTTCTCAGATTGCCAGGAATGCAGTGCCACCACATCTGCCACTCTCTTGTGCTTCTTTTGTGTGTGTTGGGGTGGATCTCACAGATCAGAGTTACTGGATTTCTTCCGCTGTAGTCTCTGAATCTGTTTTGGGTCATAAGCTTGGCGGGGCGTGCTCTCTTGGGGCTGGGCCTCCGGCCAATCTGGGTGGGACCACGTGGGCTCAGGCTTGGGCGGGCTCAGGCTGGAGGCCCAGCCTATTTAATTTTTATGTTGAGTCTTACTAAGCTGTAGAGGGACTAAGTTGTTGAGACTTTGAACCTACAATCTTACTGTTTTAGCCTCCTAAGTACTGGGATTATAGGTATTTGCCATCAGCTGGGTATGATGAGAACCTGTTTCAAAATAAAAAATAAAATAGGGATGGGGGTAAAGTTCAGAGGTAGAATGCCCCTGGGTTCAATCCCCAGTTCCACACACATATACCAAATAATAATGATGGGGCAAAATTGATATATTATTATTAATATATTTTTGTTATGATACTCTCTCAGATTATCCTTTTTATTGATGACCTTGGCATTTTTAGGAGTACTGACCAAATGTTTTGTAGAATATCTGACAATTTTGATTTTTCTCATGGCTAGATGGAAGTTATGTTTTGTTTAGTTCTGTCAAGACAGGGTCTTGCTTAGTTTCCCAGGCTGACCTCATACTTTCTGTTTTCTCTCAGCCTCCTTAGTAGCTGAGATTACAGGTATTTATAAGATTTTAATTTTAATTTTATTTTTATTTTTTTGCAATACTAAGGATGAAACCCAGGGGAATTCTATCTCTGAGCTACACTCAAAGCCTGTTTTTTTTTTTTTTTTTTTGTCTTTATATATTTAAAACAGGGTCTCACTGAGTTGCGAAAAGCCTCACTAAGAAGCTGAGTCTGTCCGTGAACTTCAATCCTCTGGTCTCTGCCTCCTGAATGCTGGGATTACAAGTATGCACCACCATGCCCAGCTATGCTTATTTATTTTTACTTTATACTGTAGTCTTTGGAAGAAAATTACTTTACATATACCACAAGGATACAGGTAGTTGTGTTCTGCATTTTCAGGTATTTACCTAACTTTTTAAAATTCTGTACAATAATTTTTCTCTTATCACTCATTTATTTATTTGCTCAATATTCATATAAGTATGGGATCATGAATATTTATTTTATACTTTGGGTTATAATCCAAACTTAAATTTGTTTCCCAAATTGTTCCTATTAATAACAAGCTTTTTCAGTTAGCTCCTGTGTCACCTTGACATGTTCCCATTTTTAGGGTCCGAATTGTTCCCCTCTCCCCAGTTGTGAGTTGAATTTGTAACACCCAATGGTATGGTATTTGGGGTATTTGGAGATGTGGCCTTTGGGAGCTAATTAGACTTACAGGAGCTCAGGAGTGTGGAACCCTTTTAAAGAGATTATAGATCTTATAAAAAGAGTTACCAGAAAAATTGATTTCTCTCTGTGCCCATGTGAGGATATAGTGATAGAGAACCATCTGCAAGTCAGGAAAAGAGCTCTCACCAGAACTTTCCACACTTCCATTCTGATCTCATGCCTCTAGGCTCAGTACTGAAACATGCATTTCTATTGTTTAAGCAATCCAGTCTGTGGCATTTTGTTACAGCAGCCTAAACTAACAAATACATCTTTCATTGTTTTCTTTTGCTGTGAGCACTTCCTTCCTTTCTGTTACTGCTTTATGTATTAAGCCCATATCAGGCATTTCATGTTTTAGTTTGAGATCTAGTCATTTACTAAAGAATCTCTAGTTGTTGTTGATGTTTTATTTGAGGAGTCATATTAGAAACCAGGATCTGGGTACCAGGTATGATCATTGCTAATGGGGTAACAAATAAAGAAAATATTTCTACATTTCAACCCATGTATGTACTAACCTGTATATTTACACATATCTATAAATATCCCTGTGAGCCAAATATATGTGTATATAAAGCAAAACATGAGTTTATACTGACATCTTCACCTTAAATACATTACTGCATGGGTCATTCTACCTGGTTTTCCTTGCTTACCTGACCTCCCACTCCAATAGTGAAAAAAACTGGCTCTCCCATCTCTCTCTCATCTGCCATCCATTTGCTTACTTGTTCCATTTCCTTATACATTTACAACAGCATCAGAGTTTTAAACTCCATATTCTCATATGTTTGAGTATAATGTTTATGTACAGTTTCTTTGCCTTAAGTCTTACAGGTTTTGCTTATTTACAAAGTTCCTTGGGTCAGCTCTTTTTTTCCCCTTAGCAGTTTAGTGAAGCTATTTCATATATTAGTAATGCAGTTGGATTATTTTCTCACAATATGTATTTTTATGGAATCCTCTGACATCTTAATTATTTTTTTGTGTTTTATTATTAAGAAAGCCAACTCAAGTTACTTTTGTTTTGTGATGGTGGTTGTCGTTATTTGTAGCTAATCCAACTTCAAAATACTCTATAATAAAATCTATTCAGGTAAGATTTGCAAAGTAAACAGGTTCACATCCAGCCTCAGAGATGCCTTTGTATGACTTAGATAGAGTCCCACCCCAACCTCAAAGCAGTTTATTCTTCTCTGCCAGAAAATTGCCATAACAAATTATAGACAGAAAAAGACCATGATAGTCATGGTGCACTTTGCACAACTTACATTATAAAAATAGGTAAGTAGACATTTTTTGGTGCCAATGTGTATCTGTGCCAGTGTAGATGTGGAAGGAATTCTTGTGTGTGGACATTAAGAGAGACACTGTGAGAGAGATCAGCTCCAGGGGTGAGGTTCAGAGAAGTTCCACAACTCCTGCAAGGTTGTTAGACAGAATGAGGAGCAAAAACCAAGCCAGCAACATGGGGTCTGAGACCATGCAGTTAGCAATTTGGAAAGAGGAGTCAAGACAAAAAGAAGAAATTGAAGCCCACTAACATGTTCAAAGTAGTGCCAAACCAAAGGCTTAATGGAAGCTGTGTCTGGAGTCCTTTAAATTTTCCACAAATAGGTAGGAGTAGAGTTGGACCTCCTTTCCCTTTAGAGGGACATATATCCTATGGTTTGTCAGCTTCCATATTACTCATGCATCTTAATCCTAAATTTCTGAGTTTCCACATTCTGCTTTAGAGTCTAAATATGGTCCATGTATAGCCAAAGGTTAGAAAGTTTAATGGTCATAGAACCAAGGGGTCTAGTATATCACTACATCTGCCTAGCTTCACACTTCAATGCAGAAGGTGGGAAAGATTGAAAGAGGATAAATTAGTGACTCTAAGTACCCTGTGGTTCTGAGTGTTGCATTTTACAATCATGCTTTATTTATCACTAGTTTCATTTCACTTTCTTTGGGCACTCACTTTTCTCTACTTTGTGCGTTTCCATTGCTGTAACTTGACACACATTTATGATCAGTTGCTTACATGATGATATGGTTTAGACCTGGAATGTCCCCAGAGTTTCATATTAAAAGCATAGTTTCTGATGCAGCAAGGTCCAGAGGTGGGGCTTTTAGGCTGTAATTGGATCCTGAGGGCTCTATCACCATCAGTGGATTAATCCATTAAATGGATATAACTGAAGGATTACTGGGAGGTGAGACCAGTTGCAGGAAGTAGGTCCCGGGGGGGAGGGGGGTCACTCCCTGGAAGGGTTTATCTTCTCTCATTCCCATCCTGTACCCTCATTGCTTTCTGGCTGCCATGGGATGCATAGCTTTCCTCAGCCATTCCCTTCTGCCCTGATGCTCCATCTCATTCCAGGTCCAAAGCAACAGAGGTGGCCAACCATGGACTGAATCCTCTGAGTCCTTGATCACAAATCACTATTTCCTCCTCTAAGTTGTTCTTGTCAGATATTTTGGTCACAGAGACAACAATCTGGCTAGCACACCTATTCTGACAGCCAATATGCTGCAGGGATCACACTGAGTTTACAAACAGCCCCACCTCCTTTACGTTGGTTCCACATCCTCTGCTTTTCAGTCTTTGTGCTTTTGAATCTTTCAGCTATCATAACTGCTCTCATTCCACCAAATGCAGTAGGTGTTATTCTTTATTAATTTTTAGGCCTTCAGTCAAATTTGCTCAGAGGAAATATTGAACAACCCAGGAGAATACCTATTGTCTACAAAAGATGTAGTACTTAGCCTCCAAGTTGACACTAGAAGCTCTGTGACAAAGAAACTTGTTAACATTGGCATCAGTGTGAACTCAAGATGGCCATTAGCAAGTCTACTTTCTTCTCTAAGTACTCATAATCCATTTGTTTAATGACCTGTTCTAAATTTTTGCCAGAGAACAATGCCAATTTAAACAGTTGGTGTGTACAGACTTAATAATCTATTTATGAAAATCAAGATATTTGAAAGTGTTCATTATGATAATACATCTTTAAAGAGTTTTATAATTCAAAGATTCAAGAAAAATTTTTAATTTACCTCATATACAAGTTTTTCTGTCTCTCAGATTTTATTTTTACAGATGGAACCTAAATATCTTATCTATATTTTGTTTGATTTTGGTTTTCTCATAATTATGTTTACTCATCCAATTTTGATTTTATTTTTAAAAGATAAAAGCAAGATAGAAGCCTAGCCATTTTTCTTTCTATTTCAAATGTATATTGTACTATTTTTCATGATCAGTCTAAATTACTGGAAATTTTTCAATGCAAGGGTTATTATCCACTTACCATGAAGAAGAATTTCCCATGAGCATTCTATGGGAAACATCAGAGTTTGAGTACTCCTTCTGATGAAACATCAGAATAAAAAGGGAGCAAAATATGTAAAACATGTATTCCCTAGTAACTAAAATATTTAATATGCTATGTAATTTATGTAGAAATTTTAAGTTAAAGATATTTTGATAACTCAGCAAAACCCCTCTCTAATGCACTTTTTATTCTATGACTTTTTTGTAACTTGATAAATTCTTCACTCTGCTATAAAATTGATTAAAAAACCTTATTATTAATACTAAAAATAAAATATGAAGGTTTTTTACTTTTGCCTCAATTTTTTTCTCCAACACAAGCACACACATACCACAAAACCAGTCTGTTTTTGATTAGTTAAGTGGATGTTTCCATTTCATTTATTTTTTCCTTTCAATCATATACTACTTCCTAATATATATATATATATATATATATATATATATATACACACACACACATGTATGGTATGATACTTTGTGATCTTCCCTGAGAAAAGCCTGTGTAAATGTCTCTACAAATGGCCTCTGGGCCTTTCTATCTGGACCACTTGACCCTGTGTTGATTTACTCCTTTTCCTGTTTATTTGTGTTGATTCATATATATATATTTATATGATAGGATGACTATGACAGGATTTTCAGAAAAATGTCATAGATTAATTAGTATTAATCTATGTATAGTGGGGATAGGATTTTCAGACTTCTCAAGTAGTGCTCATGGACCATAGAATAATCATGTGTGGAGGTATCTTTCACTCTCTTGAGAGAAAAACAGGCACATTATGTGAAGGGTAAGCATTTGACATTCCATCAAGATTCAGCAGATAACAGCATTTGCTGTTTACGGTGGCTACCAAAACTAGTAACAGTGGCTACTAACAACTAGTCTCGATATAATCTCTCTACTCCTTGAAATAATTTTTATCGCCGGGCGTGGTGGCGCACGCTTGTAATCCCCACGCTTGGGAGGCAGAGACAGGAGGATCGCGCAGGTTCGAAGCCAGCCGCGTGCGCTGGCTTAGGAGACCCTGTTTCCAAATGTAAAAATAGTTCTGGGAGTGTAGCCCGGAGGTAGAAGGGCTTCCAGGAACCCCAGTACCACCAAAGAAAAAAAAAAAGAAATAATTTTTATCTTTATATGTAAAACAGAGATTCTCATCTGCTAAGGTTTAAGAATTCCTTTTATATGTACACTAGAAGGAAAGACCCGTTGACAATAATATTTCTGCAAAACTTTGAATTATTTTTTTTTGTACTGAGGATTGAAACCAGGAGCATTCTACCTTTGAGTTACATAATTTTATTTTTTAATTTTAAATAGGGTCTCACTAAGTTGCCAAGGGCCTTGCTAGGTTACTGAGACTGATCTCAAATGTGTAATTCTTCTGTCTTAGTCTCCAAAGTACTGAAATTACAGACATGCACCATCATGCCTTGCTAAGCTTTGAATCTTTGACAAACAGAGGTGTAGATTTCCTCCCAAGGTCTTCCCCTTCATTTTGAAATGGATTATATTGTTTATTCAGTTTGATCTTCTAGAGTTCCTCCAATTCTCTCTCCCCTCATCTTTATCTAAATATTCATTTTGTGCAGCCTGAGATCTGTTCATCTGCTTCACAAAACTGGACTAAAAAAAAAAAAAAAAAAGAAGATGCTTTTAAGATATTTCCTTCTTTAAGGAGAAGATAAGCAAGCATACAGGACAAATGTTTCCTGGTGTATCCACCAGGATGGCAGGGAATCAGTGGGTTTCCACACCTCTAATATCTGCAGTTATGATACTGTGTGACCTTCCCTGAGAAAAGCCTCTGTAAATGTCTCCACAAATGGCCTCTGGGCCTTTCCATCTGGACCACTTGACCCTGTGTTGATTTACTCCTTTTCTTGTTTATTTGTGTTGATTCATTAATCATTTGTAATAGGCACTCACAAGGAGAAAATATCTCTTTCCTTCTGCAAACCAAAAAGAGGCCCTTAACTTTGGGAAAATCTTTTGTATTTCATGTCAAACAGGACATGTGAGTGATTTATTTTAGTTTAGGAGAAGATAAGCATTGTTTCCCAGCTTTGATCATGACAAAGAAGTACTTCCTAGCCAGGTCAGTCAGAGTGGTAATAGCAGGTATGTTCTTTTTTTCTAGAGTTTGGATTTTTACTCTGGAAAGGCCAATTTAAACAAATGGAATAGTGTCTTGTAATCACTCTTATCAGACATAGTGCATGAAGCATAAAGCTTTGGAAACTGCTTTTTTTTTTTAAAAAAAAGAAGCAATAGTTTGTTGGATTTATCTCATTTATCTTTAAAGCATTTATCAGAGAATAATCGAGTTTAAAATGTCCTGGTCTTCCTTGTTTCCAATGCTATTTTCCTGTCTCTAGCCTAGAAGATAATAAAATTCCTACATACATAGACCAACAAGATCCTATGTAATATTTGAGATAGTAAAATTATCTAATGTTTAGAAAATAAAAATTTTCCCAACATTAGTTTCCTTTATTGATTATCTTCCTCAGAATGATTTTGTCCAAGTAAAATATGTGATTTGAGATAGCAATGAGTTATGCACTCATGAATAGAAAGTCCTCTTACTTAAAAAATATCTCTTGTATTATTTCATTTTATTTCTAGGCTTCTGGGCTTCAAACATCCATAGTTTTTTTTTTTTTGGTATATGTCAAATATAAAAAAAAAAAAACTAAATCTGCTGAGGAAGAAATTGTAATTGATTGTAACTGATGTTTTTGCAGGCTCAGTATGTGTTTTTTCTTATTGATTTTAGTACACAAAATTAACTTAAAGAGAATTACTATTATAATTATTATTAATAATTCTCAGCATAATTATAGAAACTTTCACTGAGTTACTCAAAGCATTCTACTGCTTTCTCTTATTAATTAAACACATGGAAAATTAAGTAATTAATGCACACCCAGAGAAACAGAGCAAGAACTGAAAATGTGGTTATTTATTGATCTTTTAGAAAAATAGAATTAATTTTCCTGAAAACTCTTCAAACCAATTATATTATTATTAGAAAATTATTTGAATATTTGTTTCTTGGAAAACTAAAATTTATTCTCTTTGAATTATAATAATAGCATTAAAAGGAAGCACAGATGTCAGTTAAGATAAAACAATTTTAGAAGATTCTTATTATTATAGCAATGAGCTCTTAGTTGTAAAAAGACCCAGTGAATCTGGATGAATTATAGTTTACCCTTCCTTTTTCTCCTCCCCCCTCCATTTTTATCATCTTTACATGAAATACTTTTTATTTCTGTCTTCCTTTATATATTGAGTGTCTGGGAAGAACTGTGGCAAAAATACTGAATATACTAAAGAGAATCCAATCCAGACATGGAAACTATTACAAATCTAATGAGGCACCCTGCTGGGTATGTAGCCCCATTCTAAGGTCTTGCCACATCTTTTTTGTCTAGAAAAATGCATGATTTTACAACTGACTCTCTGAACTTAATGTGAGTGATTTGCACATTTGAATCTTTGAAAAAGAAAAGAATGTTTTGATGAAAATGTCCTCTAATCAGGCCATTGCATGTCCTCAAATACAGGTATTCTGTTTACAGGTTTACAGGTATTACACAGAATTCTCTGTGTGCCTGGCTTTGCTAGTAGATATGTAAATATAGATCTATGGTTCCTTATCTACGATTCTGAAGTCTCAAATCTTAGAAAACTAAAAGCTTTTCTTGAAGTCATTTTGCTGCAAAAAAATGACCTCAGCTGAGCTGAGGTGACATAATCTTTTGAAATCTACATTCAATTTGTATTCATGTGTTTCACTAAAGAATATTAATGTGCTTAATTATTGGGTGCTGCTTCAGACATCACTGGGGGTAAACATTTGTGGCATTTGTTATGTATTATCTTTCTGAGATAGGAATAATTCTCAAATACATGTTATTAAAAAATTTTTAATAAAGCACCGTGAGACTGTCCTACCACCCCCTGTAAATCATTTGAGAAAACATTTTAGCATCTGTCCTTCATTACTTATTTCTATAGCATATTGATTTTATACTCTGATCAATTATTTGTAAGAGTTTAAAATATACTTTGTGAAATGTCTATTGGGCATTTACTATGTGCATGACTACATTTAGTGCCTTTAATATCTGTGTATTACACAGGTTAGTAGGTTGAGATTAAGTAATGTGCTGGAGATCACATAGGTAGTAAATACTAGAGCCAGACTTTAGAGCTAGATATCTTTTTATTTTTGTTTTTATTTTTATTTTTTATTGGTACATTGTAGTCATCATCATCTTAATGGAGTATAATGGTAGAAGCATACATATTCACATTACTCATTTAGCCCTTTCCCCAATTCCCACCTCATCCCCCTCCTCCCTCCTTCTCTTGTTTGGCTTAATGATTGATTTTGATATGTTTGTGAATGTACACCATGTATATTAGGTAATTTCCCTCTTCCCTCCTCCATGCCCATCAGTTAGGTCCCCTTATTTGCTCATCTATAACATCCTTTTTTTCTCCCTAGCTTCTGCATGTTAGGAAGAGCATCTGATTTTTTACTTTTTGTGACTGACTAATTTTACTTAGCATAATGTACTCCAGTTCCATCTATTTACCTGCAAATTAGGAAATTTTGTTTTTCTTTATGGCTGAGTCAAATTCCACTGTATACATATCCCATAGTTTTGTTACAAACCTACCATATGATCCAGCAATATCACTACTGGGTATCTACCCCAAAGAATAGAAATCAAACTACTAAACTAATGCATGTGTGTGTATCTAGCTTTATAGCTACAGAAGTAACAATTACCAAACTATGGAAAGAGCCACGTGCTGGGGTCTAGCCCTAGCAAGAGTCGAGGTTCGTGTGTTGGTGAGCAGAAGCTGAGGTCAATGAGAGAAGAAGACCACACGAAATCGGATTCATCTTTTCCATTTTATTTAGGATTTGTTACAACTTTTATACTTTCTTTGTTGGCAGAAAAGCAAGTGTATAGCCATGCAAGCAGGATCTCCAAGGACGGGGGAAAAAGTTATTATTTGCATACTTTAGGGAAGGGTGTCAGAATTTAAATAATCATAGTATGCTTTGTCTCACTTCACAAGGCTGACTTAATCTTATACATTGGCTCAAACTAAAGTCAGTTTG
This sequence comes from Muscardinus avellanarius, assembly GCF_963383645.1. Classification (NCBI taxonomy): domain Eukaryota; kingdom Metazoa; phylum Chordata; class Mammalia; order Rodentia; family Gliridae; genus Muscardinus; species Muscardinus avellanarius. The sequence continues at coordinate 28,132,445 of NC_137787.1, read as the reverse complement.
AACCTAATGTTTGGTCCAATAACTTTATTCTTGGGAAAAAATCTTTGCTGCCTGTGTCTCTCACAAGCCGCTGCCCATCAGTTTTAGTTATAATGTTTATACATAAAATTCCAATTATACATATTAATCCAAATAATCCTAAAATAATTTTTTGAAGAAAGGAATGCTAGACGTACTTCAAGGGGGATCTACGCCATTGCAGATCCCCTGATCGAGCTTTCTCAAGATCTGCATGGGATGCTGTAGCAGCCAGGTATTTCTAAGTTTAGCATCTTGGACTTTCAACCACTACATTATATTACTTGTGCCATATTATTCTTTTTTGATCCCTGCTTTTGATCTATTTTTGCTTTTGGAGTTAATAGGGTTAAGAGAAAATCTAAATGAACCCAGTTATATGAACTTAACTCCCATAAAACACAAGTCTATAAGGTATGATATATCCCTTACACAGATGATGAAACTGAGCCGCAGTAATATGAAGGACTTAAGCATAAAGCCAAAACCACTAGTAATGTATTGAGGCAGAACTTAAAACCAAACAGTCTGATTTTATGCTCTTAACCACTAGCTGAAACATAAGACCCTCAGAATTACTTCTGTATTGACCTATGAAATGCTCAGTTCTTTGATCATGGTCTTTATTTTTATATTTTTAAATAGATTTCTACTGTAAGTTAAATACAGAGCTTTCCTTTGGCCTCAGTACCAGAAAGTCATTGCACTGGTATCTGTATACATAATTCCTAACAGTAAAAATATGTTGAGTCAAGTTGCCGGTGGATTACAAAGAGATGATACATAATCAGAAATCTCACTTCAATTTTGTGTGTGTGTGTGTGTGTGTGTGTGTGTGTTAGCAGAGATTGAATGTGGGACATTCTACTTCCAGCCCAATTTTTTTATATTTATTTATTTATTTATTTATTTATTTATTTATTTATTTATTTATTTATTTTTGGTGGTACTGGGGTTCCTGGAAGCCCTTCTACCTCCGGGTTACACTCCCAGTCCTATTTTATATTTTTGAAACAGGGTCTCTTACGCCAGCACGGCTGGCTTCGAACCTGCGTGATCCTCCTGTCTCTGCCTCCCAAGCGCGGGGATTACAAGCATGCGCCACCACTCCCGGCTTCCAGCCCAATTTTTAAATTTTATTTTAAAACAGGGTCTGAGTAAGTTGTGAAGAGCCTAAGTTGCTGAGGCTGACCACAAAACTGCAATGCTCTAGTCTCAGCCTACCAAGTACTGGGATTACAAGTATGCACTACCATACCCAGCTTCCCACTTTGATGTCTTAAGTACAAACATTAACATGAAAATTTAAAACTAGTCATTTTTATTGAACTACAATGTGGGAAAATTAAATTTTATCTTAGCATCCTGTTTGTCCAAATTAGGTATATATGTGTCCCATGCACTTGTTTAAAATACAAAGTTTAGCAGACTATATAAGAGAGAGGTATCTAATAAGAAAAATTATTCATTCATTCTCTCTATTAAACTGATAATATATACTATGTACATGTATATAGTTATTGTGTATATGTACATACAGAGTAATTTTCAATGTTTAATGTTCTATATTATTTAATAGGTTTATATTATGAATCCTATTTACACTATTGAAATAATAGTATAAATCAAAGTTTCAAGGTAAATACCATGGAACATAATTGTGTTCATATGGTTAAGAATATGCTGAGATTTATAAATAAATGACAAGCTGTCTTCAAGTGGCTGCAGTATTTTGCATTTCTACTAACAATGAGTGAGAGTTCCTGTTGGTCCACATGCTTGCCAACATTTGATATGACCAGTTCTTTTATTTTGACCACTCTACTAGGTATATAGTGGCAATTTATTGTTATTTCAACTTGCAATTTTACATTGTACATTGTGAAGCATCTTTTCAATGCATATTTGTTATCTGTATATATTTTTCATGAAATGTCTGTTTCAGATTTTTTTTCCTGATTTTGTAATTGAATTATTTATTATTGTTAAATTTTAAGAGTTCTTGGTATATCTTGAATATCAATCTTTTATTAGATATAATTTTATGCAAATTTGTTCATCTATGGTTTTGTCTTATTTTTTGAATTAAGTTTTTCAGAGAGCAGAAGAAATTAATTCTTAATTATGTCCAAATTATCAATAATTTCTTTCATGGATCATGCCTGCCTTGCATGTTGTTTCAAAAATGTCATTGCTGTCATCTAGGTTCTTTTTTAATGTTATCTTCTAGGAGTTTTATGGTTTTACATTTCACATTTAGGTCTATAATCCATTTTGAGTTGAACTTTGTGATATATATAGAGAGATTAATGTTTTTGCATGCAGATGTTTAATTGTTAAAGAAACTTCTGTTACAAAGCCTGTCTTCCCAATTGCATTATCTTTGCTCCTGTGCCAAAGATCAGCTGACTATGTTCATGTGGTTTTATATTATCAGGTTTTATATTCTCTGTGTATATCTCTAGACATAGATATTGTATGTCCTTTCTGTTTATAGGCAGAACTGAAAGAATATGTATGCATTTCTGAAAGAATATGTATGCATTTCAGTCATATACATATATTTCTCTGAACAGAATAGAAATAAAAGAAAACATATATTCTTTTTCTTTATTGGTACACTAATAAATAGTGATCTCACATCATAGTGTGGATCATGTTGACAATGGCATATATTCACACAGTACTTGTTGCCCCACCCCCACTTCCGCATTTCCCTCCCTCTTAATACTGAGTGTTCAGGTTAACAATGTTATATTTGCATGTATACATATAGTTGCATGTAGCTTTTCCATGAATGAACCTTCTTCCTCTCCTACCCTTCCTTTCTGGCTTTGCTGAGGTTTCCTCACCATTATCTGGAGTCCCTCTGGTATCCCTAATATTACCTAGCTTGAGCATATTAGAGAAAACATATGTACCTTCTCTTTCTGTGCATGGCTAATGTCACTTAACATGATGTTCTCCAGGTCTTTCCATTTTCTTGCGAGTGACATGAATTTGTTCTTCTTTATTGCTGACTAGAATTCCATTGGTACATTCCTCTGTTGATGGAGACCTAGGTTGGTTCCATATTTTGGCTATTGTGAATTGTGCTGCTATGAACATGGGTATGCATATGCATATAGTTCTCTGATTTCAGCCCCTTTGGAAAGATACCCAGGAGTGATATAGCTGATCGAATGATGGATCCATTCCCACTTTTCTGAGGAATCTTCACACTGATCTTCATAGCAGCTGCACTAGTTTGCACTCCCACCAATAGTAGAAATGGGCAACTGAATTGAATAGACACTTCACAAATGGCCAATAGATAGATGAAAAGATGTTCAACATCATTAGCAATCAGAGAGATGCAAATCAAAACTACACTGAGATTCTATCTAACCCCAATCAGAGTGGCAAGCATAAAGAAGTCAAATAAATGTTGGGGAGGATGTGGGGAAATGAGAACTCTTCTACACTGTTACTAGGAGTATATTCTTTCTTTAAAACCATGCTGTCTTGATTACTGTATCCTAAAGTAATCTTTGAAGTTGAAAAATGTCAATTTTCTGATTTTTTTCTTTTTCAATGTTATGTATTCATTATATCAACTTTGGAATCAGTTTTTTATTTATTTATTTATTATTTATTATTTTATTTTTTGGTGGTACTGGGGGTGGAATCCAGAGGCTTTCTACCTCTGGGCTATACTCCCAGACCTATTTTATATTTTATTTGGAAACAGGGTCTCACTAAGTTGCTGAGAGCCTCACTAAGTAGCTGAGACTGGCTTCGAACCTGTGTGATCCTCCTGTCTCAGCCTCCCAAGTGCGGGGATTACAAGTGTGCACCACCACACCTGGCAGGAATCAGTTTTTTAATATCCAAAATAATTTTCTGGGATTTTTATTTGGATTATGTTGAATCTATAGATCAAATTGGGAAGACTATGACATCATCACAATGAGTCTTTCGATTCATGAATATAGAATATCTTTCTATTTATTTAATTCTTTAATTCTTTACATTGGGGTTTTATAGGGTTTATAAATATTAGATTTTAAACTACTTAATTTTTGGATGTACTAGTGTAAATGGTCTCATGTTTTCAATTTCAAATTCTAGTTATTCATTGCTGACATATAGAAAAATAATTGCTTTTTTTTTACTTTAACCTTGTATTCTGTAACTTTGCTATAGTCACTTATTAGCTATGAAAGATTTTTGTTAATTATCCTATATTTTCTACATAGATGTTCATAGTTTATATCATATGTGAACAAAGGCAGTTCTATTTCTTCCTTTATGATCTGTGTACCTATTGTTTCATTTTATTTTTTAATTTAATTTAATTTAATTTTTTTGGTGGTACTGGGGTTCCTGGAAGCCCTTCTACCTCCGGGCTACACTCCCAGACCTATTTTTATATTTTTGAAACAGGGTCTCTTATGCCAGCGCGGCTGGCTTCGAACCTGTGCGATCCTCCTGTCTCCGCCTCCCAAGCGTGGGGATTACAAGTGTGTGCCACCACGCCCGGCTCATTTTATTTTTTTGATATATTTTATTAGTGCATTGTAACCATACATCCTATCAAGGTTTAATGTGATAGCACATAGCACCTGCACACAGCACTGGATCCTGTCCTACTTCCTTTCCTCTATGTTCATAATATTGCAATAGGTATTGATCGCTTCATGAAAGAACATAAATTGCTTGAGTATTTCCTTTATCAAATCTCCTCCTCCTCACCTCCCTCCCCATTCCCTTCTACTGTTCTACTGATATCTCTCCTCATTTATTTAAAGTCTTTTTTATTTGCCAATTTCCTTCTAGCTTCCACAAATCAAAGAAACCAGGACACTTTCCTTTCTGAAACTTCTAGCCTTGCTTTGCATAATATCCTCTAGTTTAATTCACTTTCCTGCAAATAACATAATTTTATTCTTCTTCATGGCTGAGGAATAAAAACCCATTGTGTGTGTATACCACAGTTTTCTAACACAGACATCTATTGGTAGACACCTAGGCTGGCTACACAGTTTGGCGATTGTTTCTGTTTCTTGTTTTGCATTAGGTAAGACTTTGTAGTACTGAAAAGAAATAGTAAAAGGAGACATTCTTGTAATTTAAATTTCTGATGATAGCAGGAATGTTCCAGGTTTTCCCTCCAGTTCCCTTTCTTTTCTTTTGTCTCCCAATCAAGAAATACAGTGTGTACTTGGGAGGTTGAGATAGGAGGATTTGAAGATAGCCTCTGCCACATAATAGCAAGACTCTCAGCAACCCAGGAAGATTCTGTTTCAAAAACAAAAAATAGTTTGGCATAGTGATGCTTGGGGTCCTGAGACAGGAGGATCACAGGTTTACAGCCAGCCTCAACAACTTACTGAGGTCCTATTTCAAAATAAAAAAATAGCCAGGGGTGGTGGAGCACACTTGTAATCCCCACACATGGTAGGCTGAGACAGGAATATTGTGCATGTTCGAAGTCAGCCTCAGCTACTTAGTGAGGCCCCTTGCAACTCAGTGAGATCCTGTTTCAAAATAAGTAATAAAAAAAATAGAGCTGGGGTTGCCTCTTGGAGGTAGAAAGCCCCTGGATTCCATCCCCAGTACTGCAAAAATAAAATAAAATAAAAAAATAAAATAAAATAAAATAAAATAAAATAGAACTGGGGTTATAGCTCAGAGGTCACTGTCCCTCTGTTCAATTCCCAGTACCCCCCCCCACATACATAAAATTAAAAATAAAAAAATATAAGGGACTGGGGGGTATAGCTCAGAGGTAGAATGCCCTGGTTTCAGTCCCCAGTACCAAATTAATTAATTAAAGTAGAATTTTAAAAAGGGTGCGTTGGCTACTTTGTGATCTAGCCAGATTCATGTTTTTTCCACAATCTTGAACACAAGCTAGGTAGAAAGCTAAGGCCTCCCTCAAACACTCACAGGTACCGGAAAACTTGCTGAGATGATTGCCTGAAATACCAAGAGATCAAGCATGTTGATAAAATATTTAGAAACTAGCCCAGGCTTCAGCTCAAAATCCTTTAACTTTTATATAAACTCCATACCTGGGTCCCCTCATAGACATACACAGGAAGAGCTTCTCTTGTGTTGCTGCCCATTGTGAGGAAGCTGAAGTCTCTTTTGTATAAATGCTGATAAATGCTCTGCATTGGTTACAGTATTTAATTTATTTTTTGAGATTCCAGTCATACCCATCTTCGAGTACAGGGAAGTTCATGGTAGTAGCTCCCAAAATATTATGAAGACAGGACTCTTAAAAATCAGTATGATTTCAATGTACTGTGGTTTTTTTTTTTTTTTTTTTTTGGTGTGTGTGTGTGTGTGTGTGTGTGTGTGTGTGTATTCTCAATTCAGTTGGGGAAGTACCTTCTATTCCTAGTTTGCTGAGTTTTTTTTTTTTTTTTCCTTTTAATGATCTAGCTATATGATTTTTCTTCTTTAGCCTGTTGGTGTGATGGATTACATTGGTTCATTTTTGAATGTTGAGCCAGCCTTGCGTATCTGGGGAAAATCTTACTTGGTCATGGTATATAATTCATTTTATACTTTGTCGAATACAATTTGATAATATTGTGTTGAGGCTTTTTGTTTTTATGTTCATGAAAGATCACGCTCTGCAATTTTCTTTTCTTGCAAGTGTCTTTGTCTGGGATTAGTATTAGGGTAATTCTTTTCTCAGAGGATGAGTTAGGAAGTATTTACTCTGTTTCTATCTTCTGAAGAGATTTTAGAGAATTGGTAAATTTCTTCCCTTAAGCATGTGGTCTCTGGCTTTTTCCCCTCTTAGATTTGCAATTACATCTATCAGGTCTTCATCACCAGTTATTTTGCTAAAGTGTCCTGAATATTATTTAGATGTGGCTCATTCGGTAGTAGATTTCTGTAAAATATCATAGGTAAACAACTGCTTTAATTCTTACTTATCCGTATTTTCATTAAGTATTTTTTTTAAAAGCCTGACCGTTGTTGCCTTACTTTGTGGGTTACTTTTGAGAAATTTTTTTATAGTGTGCTTTTTTATATACTATTTGTTTTCCTTGCTTACAAGTTATTACCAAAAGAAATTTTTCTTTACCTTTAAATTCTCATAGTTTTACTATCAAATATCTTAGAATAAATAAACCTGGATCTGTCTAAGTTACAATCAGTGCATTTTAATTTGTGGATTCAGATCATTTATTTCTGGAGTATTTTCTTGAAGTAGTATTCCTTTTTGTTTTTTATTTAGGGGTTCAAATTATATTAAAATTGGAGCTATTTTAATTTTTTCTTTATAACCATCTTCCATCTGACCTTTTGTATTTCCTTGTTTCATTCTTAATCTAGTTGTGTTTCTTCATTTATAATTATCAAATTGCAATTTTGAAATATTTTTGGCAACCATATAATGTTAGTTTTCCTTTCTGATAAATTTGTGTTTTATCTTTTCTGAATTTAATAAATTCCCTTTTTATTTCTTCTTCATATTCTGTTGGAATTTTTGAACATTATTTTTCAGTATCTTTTCATGTTATATAGTGCTTATTTGAAAGTGCTGGTGAGTTTTAAAAATATATATTCTCTATACTAAATCTGTCTTAATGTATACTATTTGCAAACATTATTTTTCTTTCTGTAGGTAGTCTTTTAACTTACTTGATAATATTCTATGAGTGCATCAACTTTTTAAATTTGAGGAAGTCTATTTTTTTCTATTTATTTTTGTTGTGATTTGGGTATTATATATGAGAATCCACTGACATTTGTGACATTTTTAGTGATTTATACCAATATTATCTTCTAATAGCTTTATGGCTTTGTTTAGTTCATTGCTCCATTTTAATTTTGTATATGATATGAGGTACAGGTACAGCTCTATTTTTTTAATGTGACTATCCAGTAAATGAGGTGTGTGTGTGTGTGTGTGTGTGTGTGTGTGTGTTGCTGGGAATTGAATCCAGGGCTTTACACATGCCAGTTCAGTTTTCTATAACTGAGCTACATTCTCAGTCCTCAACATTCCTGTTGTATGGCAGTTCCACATGATTTTGATTACTCTAGCTTAGTAATAGGTTTGAAAATACAGAAACATGAGTGTCCCAAATTTGTTCCTTTTCAACATTTTTGTCTTAAAAAAAAAAACCCCAAACCATGAATCCTTCTCCAACTCTTCTAAAACGTAAAATAAATAAAGGGGGAAAAAAAACCCTCTTCTAGTTTTTACAGATCGGCTTTCCAACAAGTAGCCAAGCCATTTACAACTCTGCTTTGGTATTAATTTACTGCTCACTATGATAGCTGGAGGAGAAACTTTTGAGACTTCCCAAGCCTTTTCTATCATGCATCTTGCATTGAATATGCACATTATTTTCTTAATTCTTCAATATCCGGATTTTTTTGCAGAATGATGTTTATTCAGATGGTACATGGTAAAAAAAAATCTAGGGGATAAAAAGAAAAGCACAAAATCATCTCAGAGGTAACAACTTTAGATACTTTGGTGATATATTCTTCTCTAATATTTCTCTCATGTTCTTTCTCTCTTTTACTTTTTAATTTTAAAAAGTTTATATATATCTTATCGGTGTACCATAGTCTTGGATCACGATGTAGTTCAGAGTGATAGGGACATATATGCACACAGCTCTTGGGGAGCTTTCTCCAGCTCCCTCTCCACTCCATCCCCTATTCCATATATTTTATTGAGACTGGCTCTGGCATTCTCACATATGTACGTAATGTCAATGGAAATGTTTCCTTCGTTAATTTCCACCCCGTTTCTCGACCACCACTCTTGTTCCACTAGGGTTTTTCCCCATTATCTAAAGTCCCTCTTTATCCTGATTTTCCCCTAACTTCCTCATATGAGGGTCAATCTTTTCACTTTTTGTAACTGACTAATATCACTTAACATAATGTTCCCCAGGTTCATCCATTTTTCTGCAAATGATATAATTTTGTTTTTCATAATTGCTAAGTAGAATTCCACTGTTCGCTTATTTCATAATTTTCTCATCCCTTTTATCTGTTGATGGGCACATGGTTTGGCTCCATCATTTGGCTATTGTGTTGTGCTGTTATAATCATGGATATGCATTAGCACTATAATATTCTGATTTTAAAACTAAAGATAGAAAGGGTGGTTTTAAATGCTCTAATAACCCAAAGGATCTTTCTCTTTTCTACATACCTATTTTTTGCCTCAATTTTTCTCATGCCTTGAAATGTTTTCTAGGAATGCCCTCTCAGTAACTGATTTTTCTGTCCTGGTACATTGAGTTAGATAAAACAAAGGCAAATGCTCTGTGTTAGGGTTTTTTTTTAGAACATTCAAACATAATTATTTGAGAAAAAGATCTGCTAGGTTCTCTCCAAAACTAGGGGCCAGAGTCCCACTCTATGAATTTTGACTACAGTGTCAAGATCATCTCTGAACTGGGACGATAGATAGAGCTAGAACAAGTAAAAATGCTCACGAAGCTTTCTTAAAACTTTTTACATTGTGCCTTTAGTGATTCAAGGTTTGCTTCTCATAAACCATTAAACTTTTCTCGAATTTTTATGGAACTAATTCTTTTAGCTATGCTTTATGTTTAAATGAATCTCTGGAAAGATGGACCCTGGGAGCTACCTACTCTTGTATTTTAATTGATGTCACTCTTGATGTGATTTTTCTAATCACATCTCCACGGTCAATGCTCTGTTATGCCAGGACTATTTTGGTTCTTGTTTCATTTCTTTTTGATATATTGTTTTCTTCTTAATGTGGGGCTTTCTATTTGTGGGATTACATTTTTTAAATGCCTTCTTTCTGTTAGACAGATTTTTAAACTCCTGTAAAGTGTCTGAAAAAGGTTATGGCAAAAGCTCAAAAAAGGTTCTGATGGAAACTGATTTTTTTCTATGTTCATCTCAAGTCTGCTATATTCTCTGTCTTTTAGTTTTGCTGGAAAGATGTAATTTTCTTTTTTCTTTTTGTTGATCTGTATCATTGTTGTACAATGATTAGAGAGACAATAGGATGGCAGATTTGATGCCAGAGCCAGAAATTTAGCAATAACCTGTTTCAAAATAAAAATTAAAAGCCAGGTGCAGTGGCACATGCCTGTAATCTAGTACTTGGGATGCTGAAACAGGAAGATTGCCGATTTGAAACCAGCCTCAATAATTTAGTGAGATTCTCAGCAGCCTAGTGAGAGCCTGCTTCAAAATAATAATAATAATAATAATAATAATAATAATAATAATAATAATAATAAATTAATAATATAATAATAAATAGGCTAGGAGTATAGATTGGAGGTGGAGTATCCCTGGATTCAAACCCCAACACAATAAATAAATAAATAATAAATTTAAAAACAGCTGCTGGTGTAGCTCAGAGTCAGAATGCTCTTAGGTTCAATCCCTAATACCCCCAAAAAACAACACCCCAAAAAAGTACAAGAGAAAGTTTAATTTATTTTCATATCTCAAATCCCCATATTTTGCTATTTCAAGTAATTTATAAACATCATTGTGTATCTTTTCTTGAGTAGGATCTGTCAAATGAAAGATTGTTTATCAAAGAATGATATGATTAAAAAGACCAAATAATTACCTTCCATATACTTAGTACCAGTCATTGGAAATAAGCACATATATGAATTATTTAAAACCAAGGCAGGACTTACAAAATAGTTCTAGAGTAATGCTATATTTGAGGCATAGTAAAAAAGATATAGGTGAAGGGCTATATAAAAGGGTATGTACTGAGTTTCCACCTGGAGTTTTACAAGCAGGGAGGCATATTCAGAATCTTTAGCAAATGTTGCAATAGGGAGCATATTGAATCTTTTGCATATAGAAGAGTTGATTTAAATACTGTTAACAATTAAGCCAGGCGTGGTGGCGCAGGCTTGTAATCCCCGCGCTTGGGAGGCAGAGACAGGAGGATCGCGCAGGTTCAAAGCCAGCCGCGCGTGCTGGCTTAGGAGACCCTGTTTCCAAATAAAAATGTAAAAATAGGTCTGGGAATGTAGCCCGGAGGTTGAAGGGCTTCCAGGAACCCCAGTACCACCACCACAAAAAAAAAAAAAAAAAAAAAAATATATATATATATATATATATATATATATATATATATATATAAATTTTTTAACAATTATGCCAGCCCCCTTGTGATAGTAGACTTCTTAGTTTCAGAGTGAAACAGTATATCAGGGACAGTTCTATTCTGGTGATGGGAATGGACAATAAAGTTGACTTCATTAGCCAAACCTCTAGGTGTTTCCAATTCAGGAAACTGATAAAACTTTTGATTGTATTATATTCTATAATACTTGTACTTATGAAATAATAAAATGATTTTTGTTGCTTTTCTTGAAGGGTTGTGGGTGCATAGAAGACTACAAGCAATAACTTATGGGTATGTCAAACCAAGATTTATCTGTAGATAAAAAATAGCTGGATGGCAGCAAGAATTTTAACTGTTGAATCTGTTATAATTCTGGATTTAATTAGTTGTTTATTGCTTATTTAAAACAGATTGATGATGTTGATTTGAAACAGTTTGTGATCATGACAAAATTGCTTATGTGTTTTTTCCCTGATATTTTTCTTCTTAGAATACGTTCTGCCTGTCAGAACACTATATGTTTGCCTAATTAAAATAAGCCCACCTCAATCCTGTTGCATGTGTAAAGTAATATTGCAATTAGTTTGCATAATTTTGCACCAGGAATAAGTTGTATTTTCAGTATTGTTTTTTATAAACTAAACAATAGATCACAGTTTTATATCTGAACATCTGAAGTTTGTAGCACTATGTTCCCATTATTAAATTGTTAAATTATTAAATTATTGTTAAATATTTATTAAATATTATAACATTGTTAAATTATTGTTATGTAGCTTTTGAATCAGAAATTGCAAGCTGGTGTCATAGGTCCAAAAAAGGGACAAATACAAGTTCCCATCACCCACCCCATCTCACCACATGAACACCAGATCAAATTTTGAAAAACGTATTATTAACATTTAAGGAATAATGTAAAATTTGAATTTCTGGCTTCAAAAAAGTATCTAGAAATGACTGGACCCAATTTCCCAAACAGCAAATTTCAACTAGTATAGAGATTCCAACCCCATCTACTTCCTTTGTTCTTTTATATTTTCCCAATTTCCTGTTTGATTTCTATAGTCTTTGGGGCTTCATAGTAGTATATTCAATTGCTCTTCTGAAAACTACAGGTAGCTATTTAGAGGATAAGAAAAATATTTTATTTTATTACAAAAACATTTAGTAAGACATATTTAGTACAGAAACAATGGAGAAATAATATAATTTCAGAATGGGTGGAAAGCAACCCTTAATTTCTTTTTATTTATCTTGAATTTACACATGGAATGTTTATAACGATTTTTGGCACATTGTGGTTTGCTTCCATTTGTTATAAACTGGCAATTTTGTTTGCTAATCCATAATTACTTTTGTGTCAGGAAAACATGAATTACATATTTACTTTAATTTCACTTGGTAGAGATAAAGATATTACCAGTAAGTTAATGTGACTCAGTTACTTTTTACCTACCCTTCAGAACTTCATAGCTTAGCGTAGCTTACCTTAAATGTGTTCAGGAAATTTCTATTAATCTGTAGTTGGGAAAAAATAATCTAACATAAAGTCCACTATATAGTCAGAGTTTACTATCTCATTTACACACACAGATGGGCACTTTGTAGCGAGGATGAGCTGCCAAAGCACAGTATTCAAACAACACTGGCAACACCATACACTGTTGAGTACTGATCATTTACCCCCGTGCTCAAGTGGCCACAGGGAGTCATGGCTCCCTGACACCACCTAGCTGGTGAAAGGGTATTGTGCTATGCACATATTGCCAGCCAGTGAAAAGAAAAGGCTCAAAATTTGAAGTATTATTTCAAGTAAACAACAAGAAACAATCAAACCATCACACTTTGGGGGGTACTTCTGTATTTATAATGAGCAGAAGGTAAGTGAGGTAAAGGAAGCTGTGATTTTATAATGTTGTAGCAAAAGAACATTAATTTAGGATTCTTTTGTGGCTATTATACAATTCCCTTCTTTTCCTTCTGCCTTCAGTTAGTTGTCTAGTATACCAAATCGATTTTATTAGTAAATTTAAAAAATAATTTTTTTCTGGTTTCTATTTATTAGAATGTTATCACTAATATACATTATATGATTGCTATTGTAATATGATCCATGCAAGTCTAATAATTTTTGACATTGTTTTTTAATTCGTCTTGATTGCTCTCTTAACACATATGTTTTGACCACTTAGTACAGTCAGGTGTCCTGGTAGAAGTTAGCATTATGTGATCAAGAATCTGGATTTGTTTTCATACCAGGCATGGTGGCTCATACTTGAAATCCCAGTACTTAGGAAGCCGAGACAGGAGGATCACAGGTTTGTGACCACCTCAGGAACTTAATGAGACCCTGTTTTAAAATAAAAAATAAAACAGGGCTGTGGGGCATAGCTCAGAGGTAGAATGAAGACTTCAGCTTCATTTAGTATTAAGCTACTATTTGGTCCATATTTTACCCATTCAAGCAATTAGATCCCTTTCTCACTCACCAACCACTGAGATTTGCCTGATCCAGTTTTATGTTCCTTCCAGTATCATATTACTCCCTTAATCTTCATTCCCATACAATTCCCTGGATTTCTGTCTGAGTTGGAAAACTTGTGTAGCTCTTTTGGAATATAGCACCTTCCTCGAGTCATATTCTGTCCATGGACCTTGGAGCCCTGTGTAGTCTGGAGTCCAGTTATAGGTCTAGAAGCAGAGTGGTAGTAGGGCTTCATGAAGAGAATGGGAAGTGTCTTGTAAGGCAACCACCTCAGGGAGGCCATCCCAGTTTCCTCAGAGAAAGAGAAGTGATCTTTTTATTGTGGGGATAGAATATCTATTTCTCACACACACACAAAAAAGCCTCAGCAGTCTTTAGGGGTTTAAACTCTCCAGTTTTACCAGGATCTTCCCATGTCTCCACCTTCCCAGTTTTAGGATTCTGTTTCTTCTCAATCAATGCCCTTAACCTTTAAAGCAGGTACTATGTGAAGTTGAGGATTTAATTTCTCTTGTAATGCAGCCATTCACAGATGACATTCTGGGCTTTGGGGCTTTATTTATATCAATCTCAGCCCTTCAGCTTTAAAATATAAAGATTTATTTCAGGGAAGATTTAGAATTTTTCAGATCATTTTTGTGACACATAAGCTGGAAATACACACACTACACACACACACACACACACACACACACACACACACACACACACACACGGGAGAGCGCAAGAGCGAGAGCAAGCGCGAGTGCCTCTGAGCTCCCAGGGTAGACATAGTCACCAGACTTATCCAAACATAGCATATCCTTGACCTCAGTAACTGTCTTACAAGGGTTGATGAATGACCTGGTCAGTTATAGTGAATAGAGAAAAAAAAATTTTTTTTTTCTTTTGGATCTATCCAGAAAACAAGAGAAAGGCTGGGAGCTGTAGGCAGACACACTTGTACCTGGAGAGGTGAGCTTACCTGAGCATGGAATTCAAAGAGGAAGAAATATACTGGGAGATAGCACAAGAAGGTGCGGATAATATCTGCCAGTCTCTCCTGGCAGCTCAGTTCTCAGTATTCCCAATAATATCTCAAGCCATTTAGCCAATAACTTAAAAAAAACCTAGCTAGTGGTGTTTATGTTCTATATAATAATACTGCCATTGAAAGTTCATTTTGCTATTGTGCCAGGGCATTTGCTCTCTGGCATCACAACTAAGAAAGGCAGCTAGGAGCTGGAGAACAGTCTGCCCTAGGAACATTGTCTATAGAAACTATAAAAACAATAGTGATACCAACTAAACTCAGTCTACGTTTTATTATCACCACGGGCAGGCAATTCTAAACACTGTAAATGATAAAATACCCCTTCTTAAATTTTTTTTTTTTTTTTTGCTGTGCTAAGTTCTAAACAATTGCTCTACTTCTGAGATTTATTCACACACAGACATGCACATGCACACAAAATTAATGATGGCTCAAGACTTACAGTGTTTGGCATTAGGGTTTGTGAAATTCTCATTTTTATAATAAATTTTCTTTAATTTAGTTCAGTGAAATTAAGCTTCTGATCCTTGCTTAGTTCATTTCCATGCCTTTTTCTCCAATTGATTTTATTTTTTAGAGAAGAGCATATGTTTTAGAAGAGTTATATCATGCCTTAGGTTCTTTGTGAATATTGCAGTACTTTGCACTTAGACACTAAAAAGTCTTTCGGGATAGATATTAAAATATTTGTTTATACTATTACTTTTCTTATGATTGCAATACTTTCTTCATACTGACTCTATCATGGCTCTTAAATTTATTAAGTAAAGATTCTCTGGAGGCAGGCCTGGTGGCCTACACTAATAATCCCAGGACTTGGGAGGCTGAGACAGTAGGATCACTTACTGGAAGTCAGCCTCAGCAACTTAGCAAGGTTCTCACCAACTTAGTGAGACCCCAATAAAAAATAAAAAATAAAATCGGGTTAGGGGTGTAGCTAAAAGAAAGAATGCCTCTAGTGTCAATCCCCAGCCACACAAACACATACACCCCCCCGCCCCACACCCATGTGTATGCATGGTACTTTTTGAAATTATAAAATATATAACTATACTTCCAAGAAATCTGTTATCATATGCATGTACCTACCTATGCACATATAATATTTTGAATATATTATCAAGGATTTTACAGATACCAGGAGACCTGTGATGAACCTTAGTAACTCAGATTGTAAATCTCAGTATAAAGCGTTACTATATTTCTAGAAATATGTTTACATCTATATTAATAATTCACTATGAAAGCTCTCTCTATAATGGAATCCTATGGTGATTCTCTTTGTAGATTAAGGAACCCTGCTGAAACACAAAGATGTTTTACGTTTTTCTTTTATAATTCAGTATTTTAAAATGTATGATTTACTGGACCCTAATATGATGAGATACTAAGCATGTGCCAGATTTAAATTGCTTATATTTTCTGAGTTATGAAACTGCCTCACCATATGTCTCGTCCAGAGAATGTTGTTATATCAACCTTTCATGTGGGAAAAAAATCCACTTATAGAGAAGGGTTTTTAAATTTAATATTAAATAATTAAAATCTGTCCTCACATAGACATCTCAAATTAAGATTGTTTACATGCTCTTTAATTAGATGCAATTAAGAAGCTCTCTCGAAGCATTTATACCCCAAGGGAGTGCGGCTGAGTTGATGGGATGACTCTTAACATACAGGAGGAGTTGCCTCCTGTTTGTGGAGGAGTTTCCCTTTAGAAGATGTGATAGGTACACTTTTGGTTTTGCCACAGGAGGAAACAGATGCTTAGAAATTTTTTCAGAGAAGGAAAGGTGCAGAGTTCTGTTTGATAATCCAAACAGCAAGAAGGCTTCTCTGCTCTGTTGCTGTCCTTCCAAACTTTTTCCTTCTCGTGGCAGCTATAAGGATACCCCGGCCAGATCACGTTTCTGTGATCAAATACATCAGGGTTCCACCTGTCTGAGAGCAAACCCAGAATGCCTGCGAAGGCAGAATCAGCCACATGTTCCTGCAGGGCCAGGCTCTTCGATCCCTGTGCAAACCTGTCTGTTGTTCCAGCTGAATCTCTACCCTCAAATCTTTCTGTTTAAGCTCACTTGGCCTCTGTTCTCTCTGCCTGGAATGTTTAGCTCTGTGAAGTGTTTGTCACATGCCCCCTTTGTAGTGGTTCCTTTATTGTTATCTTCTTTAAACCTAGTTTCTCTTGCTCCTTGACCCTGTGTTCATGACCTTCATTCTCTGCTTTTTTTTTTTTTTTTCAATAGCACTGTCACCTGAAACATCACACATTTTGTTTAGACAATCTATTCTTTTTCTGCTGGAATGTGAATTATAAGCAACCTATGGGTTATTGCTGCTTTTTTGTTGTTTGCTCTGCCCTGTATGGTGGTCTAAAATGGGTTCCTAGTGATGACTGATGGAATGCATGGGTTACTGGATGAAAAGAGCTTAGTGGGATTTTTTTTCCTGATTTAATTTATTATTTTTCTTGTTGAATTTTTTTATTTTAAGTGATTTTTAAATTTTTCAGAGCTTAATATTGCCCGTACCTCTCAGTTGCAAGATAAACCTACTTTTAGCATGTACAATTGGGTAATTAAATATTAGCTTTTTCAGTTGTTGTTGAAACTTCTTAGGCTACAGTAAGAACTTAATGCAATTTGGTAATGATTGTTGTGAACTGGCAAATAAGACCATTTAGCATATCCCTGTCGCTTACCACAGTGTGAATAAACTTCAGAGAGAGACCAGTACATTTGAAGAAATGCTTAGACATCTTAAAATAAAAATTTAGAGTTGGAGAATGACCTTGGCCAAGAAAATAGACCTTACACATTTTTTTAAAATTTAGTTGTACTAGTGAGATTTCAAAGCTCAAAGTGGAAGTGGATGAGCTATAAGTAAATTTAAGAATTCAGTTTGTGTTTAGCAAGATCCTCAGAAGACTTGTATGAGGAAGTCTTGCAACACATTCTGATTTCTAGCAATGAGCCTTTTAATCAATAGAAGAGAGATTCTGCTTTGTTGTGAGGAATTGTTTTCTGTTGGAACAATATAAAAGGCAAAAGATGAACAGGTTTTTTCACAGACCCTTTTCACTCTATAAATTACTCTTGGCTAATCCTTTCTATTAACTACAGTGTGCATTGAGTAGTGGGAGAAAGTCCAAAGGGAACAGAGCGCTAACTTTGAAGCATAGCATATTGTGCATAAAACACACATCTTTTTCTTAGAGTACAAAATACTAGACACTTAGACTTGGATCCTATTCATGGAGATCTTCTGCTTATAACAATTCTCTTTTATAACCCAAATGTGGAACATGAAGTCTGGCAAGAATATCAGAGGGCTGTTTGCTGTCAGGAATATAAAACAAGGCATTTTTCCAACAGGAACTATTCGTGGTTGTTCCTCCCTCCACCCATCGGAACTGTTAGGTTGAAATATTCTGCCATTTTGCAAATAAACTCTGTTAACTCAAAGTCAACTGAATGTTCAAAAAGGGCAATAGCAGCAACAGATTTTGCTTAAGAAGTGGAGGAACTTAGTAGTAACTACTTAATCCTCATAACCTCAGGCTATATCAAACTACCCTTTGGATTTTAATATAAAATCCGGTGAAAAGAGATTTGCTTAGTTTGATTTGGGCTATTTGTGATTTATTTAATTTCTCTGTTCTGTTCTACACTCTGGGGATTTGTGAAGCTATATCCAGTCATAATCTGTTGGTGATTATTCATATAAATGAGTTCATAGATCCTACAAGGACAAGCTTTATATTTGTTTTCTATGAGCAAATATTATCAAAATTACTGGCATATAAAAGAATCTAGATCAGTGGTTAAACTGGTGAGATGTTAAATTAAATTCTCTTTCCATTTTGTAAAACACAAATGACAGATTATAGGGTTATTTAAATAAAACGAATATACTGATTTGTCAACATTTTGCTACTCAGAATACTTAACAATAAATATGTAATGTCCCAAATGTTAAAACAATGTGAAAGAGGAAGAATTCTTTCATTAATGTAAGGTGTGTGTGTGTGTGTGTGTGTGTGTGTGTGTGTGTAACAGAATGTTTGACTATTTTCCAAAACAGTAGTAGATTTCAATTTATTATTAGTTATACTATGCTGGCTGTGTTTTTCACATTGTAGATAATCATTGTCTATTGTTAAATAAATAAATCCCTATTGATATTCATTTTGAATCTATATATAGTAGCTGATCTGAAAAGCCGCTAGACAGACAGTTGGCATCTGCAATTTAAAACATCTGTCCTTGAAGTTTCAACTTTGAGGCCTATATTTGTTTTTTTTTTTAGGGGTTTCATTTTTTAAATTTATTTTTTATTTTTTAAAAGTGGAACATATTGAGAGTGGTGTACATTTACATTGTGCTTCATGCCCTTCACCCTCCCTTTCCCTTCCCCCCAATAGAGAGTGACCGGGTTAATCATGTTGTATTTATGCTATTATGCATATTGGTATGTAGCACCTCCATTGAACAACCTCAGCTTTCTTCCTCTCCTATCCTTCCGTTCAAGCTTTGCTGAGATTTCCCCTCCATCATCTGGAGTCCCTCTGGTATTACCACTACTCCCTAGCTTGGACATATTAGAGAAAACAAATGTCCCTTCTCTTTCTGTGCTTGACTAATCTCACTTAACATAAGGTTCTCTAGTTCCTTCCATCTTCTTGCAAATGCTATTATTTTATTTTTCTTTATAGCTGAATGGATACTTAATACATGTCATACCCAGGACTGAGATTTTACCTGGCTTTCTCAAGGAACTACAGCCTCACTTTTTCTGCATTGCTTATTTTTATTTCTGAAAAACCTCCTTCCCAGGCCTCACAGAAATTTTTGAGAATACACCTAGTTATACTGCAGACTTAACCTGTGAAAATGCATTTGTTATTTTTTTAAATAATATCATATCCAAAAAGAAACTTAACAATGGGAGGTACTGGGGACTGAATCCAAGGTCATTCTGATAACTATACTTCCATGTTTATTTTCTATTTTTTGAAACAAGGTTTCACTAGGTTGATGAATGTCTCTCTACTTGCTGAGGCTATCCTCAAACCTGTGATCCTCTTGTCTCAGCCTTCCATGTACTAGGATTATAGGCATGAGCCACCACACCTGGATGAAACTTAATTTTTCTTATAACTTTCTAAGTAAAAATAGAACTCACCACAAACAAAGAATCTTGAAATAATGTGGGCAAAATTACCTATGAAAGAAATATGTACAATGACATAAGGCTTGGTTGCCATTTTGTTATTGTGAAAATGTGATTATTTCATGCAAGCATATAATGAAGATTTAATGCTTACTATTCTTATTAAGTGCTAAGTCTTTACTCAGACATATCTGAAATCTGAACCTCATAATATTGTATATATACACTGAGAACACTGAAATTTATGCTCTTATAGAAGTATTGATAATAAAAAAACACTTCCTTACAACTCTTTATTGGTGAATCCATAAATACTGAATATTCTCAGGTTGCTGAATATTGGAGTTTAGAACATGTATATAACATACATGCGATTTAGGGAGGACTAAAGGAAAAGGCTTCATCACCAGGCATGGTGGTATTTGCCTGTAA
The DNA here is from genome assembly GCF_963383645.1 of Muscardinus avellanarius. Lineage (NCBI taxonomy): Eukaryota > Metazoa > Chordata > Mammalia > Rodentia > Gliridae > Muscardinus > Muscardinus avellanarius. The sequence continues at coordinate 28,112,198 of NC_137787.1, read as the reverse complement.
TCCCTGTACTTGGGAGGATGAGGCAAGATGATCACAGGCTCTAGGCCGAATTTAGCAACTTACTGAGACTCTGTTGTAAAACAAAATATAAAAAGGGCTGAGGGTACAGGAGGTATAATGCCTCTGGGTTCAATCCCTAGTACAAAAAAGCTAAAATCTTATAAATCCAGATATAATTGATCACCAATAAATCAATAATTATATGAATATTTTTAGGGAAGAAGCATGTCACTCTTTTTAGAAATGATGCTTTTTCTAAAAGAATCACCAAATAGCAGATAGTACTTTTATTTACTTATTTTAATTAGTGCACGGTAACTGTATGTCATAGTGATTCATTCATAGATGCACATTTCATTATTTGGTCTGTTCCCTCCCCAGTATTTCCCTGTCCTCTCTCATTCTTCCTCTTTCATCCCCCTTCCACTACTCTAATATTAACTCTCCTAATTTTCATAAAGTTCCTTTTCTAGCTTTTGCATATGAGAGAAAACGTGGCACTTGACTTTCTAAGTCTGGCTGATATCACTTAACTTGATGTTCTCCAGGTCCATCCATTTTCCTCCAAGTTACATAATCTTGTTCTTTATGTCTGAGTAAAACTTCATCGTGTGTATATACAACATTTTTTTTGTTCATTCATCTGTTGAGATAGTATTTTATTAGGTAGGTTGGTATTATAATTAAGCAGTTTATAAGTTATCATAATTTGTTCCAAGGAAAGACCTAATTTAATAGGTAAACATTAAGAATCCAATGCCATGTAACGATCCCAACTCATCTGAGAACTAAATTTTTAGATACTTTCCAAAATGTCTCATTCATAAAATGGAGCAAGAACTCAGAAATCAAGGTATTAAAATGTTTTCTCAAATACTAATTATAAACTTTGTCAAGAAGTCATATTCTGACAAAACACCAGTAGAATGTGCAATTGGAGCCAATGCTGGAAATGTTGATGTTCAACCATTATTAAAATTATTCACTAGGCATTCTCTTATCAAATTGTCAACTGACATTTTAAGTGATTTAATTAATCACACAGATTGTTAAGTATCCCTCATGCAGTAACCCAGAACAATTCCTAAAATTTTTGTTTGTTCAACATTCTTATATTAGATTTGATAGAAACTGAGATCAAAGATTTAATTGGGAAAAGATTCAAATGCCATATAATATGGTTATCAGAGCTATCATAAAGTTAAGTTTAGGGGAGGCATTTGGTACCCATCATGATTATTGGAAAGGACAGAAGAAGAAAATCATCTTAGGAAAGGTATTTCTGAATTTACATCGGAAGTATGAGATTTATTTGCCAGATGATTTAAACAAGAGAATATTAAAGGCACAGGGGCATGAAAGATATGGTATATTAGGGAAACAAATAATTTCAATGTGATTTATTTAGAATGGGAAACTATCAACATTTTAAAAGAACCCCCAAAGGGATCTATGTGATCATAAGAAAAAGAAACATGAGTAATTTGAAGATAAATACAGTGAAAATTTTGTTGTCACCCTATGGTGCAGGAAAGAGAAACTCATCATAGTCTTCAAATCATTAAGTTGGAAAATGAAATGAGTCATTTTTAGAATAAAATGGCTCATTCCCTGAAGGCAAGGGGAGATGGAGCAATGATATGGAAAGAGAAATCTCAGAAGGAGACAGAGTAAGGGGAAGGGGAATTCTCTGATTGGAGAGAGCTGTCTTGCCTTCATGCCCCAAATGAGAAGTAAAGGCACCTTATGTTAAAAGCAATCAACCTGAGATATTGGTGAAAGTTAACCTGTTTATTTTTTTTTAATGGTAAATGGCCTTTGCTTCATATTCATGGATTGATGTTAATTATATCATAGCTTATTAATACTTCTCAGTTTATTTTTTAGAAATATCAAAGTATTTTAAAAATGTGCACTTTAAGCATATTTAAAAGACATCACATCTGCAATTGTTTCTTACTGCAATGAAAATAGATGACAGCTGGATCCTTCTAGCAAAGATTCAGCTATCTTTTCTTCTCTGTAAGTGTAGAACCAAAGATAGGAATTACTTTTATAAATATGTAATTATGATATTTTTAGATTCTGACTAATAATTCATTCCAACTTCTATAACATTATGTTTGGAATCTCAAACAACTGGGCATGGCAAATTTTGAGATTTTTGAAGTTTAAGGGTAATATTGCACATAAATTTTAGTTTTCATAGCTGCTTTGCAGAGTATTAGTAGAGGATGATTTGAAATAAATTTGTTCCTCTTACTGATGCCATATAACCATATGTCTCAAGAAAGGTTGTTATCTGTGGTTTTGATAATCATATAAACTGCATGATATGGTTTTGAATCAAAGTGGTGATGCTCATTTAAAGCTGAAGGTAGAATTGCTTAAGGTATCTGCCTTCTTTTCTCCTTCGTTAGCACAGAAATTGAAGGATACTTTAAAACGTTTGTAGAATGTGGTGGTGAACTCCTGTAGTCCTAGTACTTGGGAAGCTGAGACAGGAGCTCAGGTTCAAGATTAACTCATCAACTTAGAAAGACCTTCAGCAACTTAGTGAAACCCTGTTTCAAAATAAAAACAAAATAGGGCTAGGGGTATAGCTTAGAGGTAGAATACACTCAAGTTCAATTTCTAGTTCCACACATGCAAAAAATTCTATATTAACACACTTCTATGGTTAAAGTTAGACTCGTTTCCTTGTTTAAAATCCTAGTTTAGTCTTGAAAAATAGGTAAATTACTTAATTTCATCCTGTCTCACCTGTCAATAGGAATAATAAATATCTTATCACAGGGTTATTATAAAATTAAATGATATCATGAATGAAAATACTTAGTTTTAAGAGGTCTCACCCTCAAAACTTCCTCTTAGTAATTTCTATCCACTGATCCACTAGCTTTGTTCATTAGCTAGAAACATCTACCTGTTATACATGTCTTTACATTTCAGAATTGAGTCCAATCTCTCTCCCCTGTTGTAATATTCCTTTTATAAAAGTTTTGGATAAGGCTCTTTACCACTTTATAAATGACCTCTTAAAACTAGTCTAAGAAGACTCTTGTTAAAAATAGGTGAAGTACTTGGATATTAAACTGGTGAATCATCAGCAATCAAGGGTGGGAAATTCTAATCTGAGGAATATTTGTGAAGACTGGCTTGAGAGGGCCAAAAATGTGATGTGAGCTGTATTAGTCTGCTTTATTTTATATGCATACAGTGGTGCATTTTGTATTGACAGTGACAGTGGTATTTTGATAGAGATTTCATTGCCTCTGTAGATAGTTTTACAAAGAATAGAAATTTTGATAATATTGAGCAAAGGAGTTTAATATTATAGTAAGAGCAAAGGAGATCTTTCCACCTTCTAAGACTTTTTTCAATTTCTTACTTGAGTGTTTTATGATTTTCACAGTAGAAGTATTTACCTCTATTGTTAGGCTTATTCCAAGGTATGTTATTGCTTTTGAGATTATCGTGAATTGATTTGCTTTCTGGATTTCTTTCTGGGTGCATTCATAGTTGGCATAAAGAAAAGCTTCTAAGATTTTTTTTTTTTTGGTAGTATTTTTTTGAACCTGGTGGCATTCTTCCTCTGAGCTACACCACCAACGCTATAGTTTTATTCTTTGTTTTGAAAGAGCATTTCATTAAGTTTCACAGGGCCTCATTAAGTAGGTGAGGCTGCTCACGAACCTGTGGTCCTCCTATCCCAGCCTTGCAAGTACTGGGAGTACAAGTGTGCACCACCATACCTAGCTTTATTTTGTTTTTTAGATTAATTTTGTATCTCACTATGTTCCTAAATTTTTTAATCAGTACTATTAGTCTTTTGATTGATTTCTTGTGTCTTTTAAATATAGGACCATGTCATCTATAAATAGAAGTAATGCTAATTTTTGATTTCCTATTGAATTCCTTTGATATCCTTCCCTTATCTTATTCCTCTGGCTAGAGTCTCAAGAACTATATTGAAAAGGAGTGATAATAGTGGAAATCCTTGTGTTGTTCTTAATTCTAAAGAGAATTCAAGCAATTTTCACCATTCAATATGATGGGTTATTATTTATTTGGGTTTATTGTATATTGCTGTGTGTTCTGTTGATTCTGATTTTCTGCAGTGTTTTTAACATGAATGGGTGTTGGATTTTGTCAAATGCTTTTTCAGCATCTATTGAGATGATCATGTGATTTTGTCCTTAGTTCTATTTATGTGGTTAAAAACATGCATTTATTTGAATATGTTGAACCAGCCTTGCTTTCCTGGCATGAAACCAACCTGGCCATGATACACAATTCTTTTTTTTAATTTTTTTATTGGTGCATTGTAGTCATACATTTTAATAGGATAAAAGATGGTGAAGAAGTACATGCACACATTACCCAATTAGATCTTACCCAATTCTTGCCCCATTCCCTCCCCTTCCCTCCTTCCCATGCTTGGCTTAGTGATTGACTTTGATATGTTTAAGTATATCATGTGCCTTAGAGAGTTTCTCTCTTCCCTTCTCCCATCCCCTTAGTTAGGTCGCCTTATAGGCTCATCTACAGAATCTCCTTCTTCATCTAGAGTTCCTCCTGTTATCCATTTCTCCCTAGCTTTTGCATATTAGGGAAAATATCCTATTTCTTATTTTTTGTGATTAATATCACTTAGCATAATGTCCTCCATTTCCATCCAATTTTCTTGATGTGGTTTTGGATGCACATGGCTAATATTTTGTTTAGAATTTTTGCATCTATGTTCATCAATAATATTGGTCTGTAATTTTTTCTTTTTTTTAATTTACAAACATGTCAAAGTCAATCACTAAGCCAAATATGTAATTTCCTTTTCTTGAGAGATCTTTATTCCATTTTGGTATTAAGGATATACTGACCTCATAGAAGGGGTTTGGAAGAATTTCATCTCTTTTTATTTCACAGAATGACTTGTGAAGGATTAGGTTTAGTTTTTCTGTAAAGATTTTGTAGAATTCAGCTGCAATCTGTCTGGATCTGGGGTTTTCTCTGATGAAAGGCTTAATTTGCTGTTTTTGTCACTTTGCTTGCTATTGGTTGATTTAAGTTTTCTTTATCTTCTTGGTTCAATTTACGTGGTTGTATGTGTCTAGAAATCTCCTGATTTCTTTAATGTTTTCAAGTTTATTAGAATATAAATTTTCAAAATAATTTCTTACAATCCTCTCGATTTACCCACTGTCTGTAAGGTTGTTTTTTTTTTAAATTCTAATTTAAGTAATTTGGGTTTATTCTTTCTTCCTTTTGGTTAGGTGGGCTAAGGCTTTATCAATCTTGTTAATCTTTTCAAAGGACCAGCTTTTATTTTGTTGACTCTTTGTAATGTTTTGTTGTTGTTTTTCTCTATTTCATTGCTTTGTGTTCTCATTATCTCTTTCCTTCTACTGGGGTGAGATTAGGTTGTTTCTATTTTTCTAGGTTCTTGAGGTATGTAATTAGGTTGTTTATTTGATTGTTTTCTGTTTTTCTTATATGGGCACTGAGTGCAATAAACTTTCCTATTAAAACTGTCTTCAAAGTGTTTCATAGTAATGTTTTTATTTTCATTTATTTCTCAGTTTTTTCTTTTTCTCCCCCTATTTCCTTTATGATCCAGTCCTCATTCAAGAGTGTATCATTTAGTGTCCATGTATGTGTGTAATTTTGTTTAATCTTCCTATTGTTGATTTCCACTTTCATTCTATTGTGATCTGAGAAGACGCAGAGAATTCTATTGCATTTAGAATTTGCTCATACTTGTTTTGTGGCCCAGAATGTGATCTATTTTGTAGAAGTGTCTGTGAGTAGCTGAGAAGAATGTGTATTCAGCTTTTGATGGTTGAAATATTTAGTATATTTATTAGGTCTATTTGGTTCATACTGTTATTTAGATTGAATGAATCTTTACTTATCTTTTGCCAGGAAGATTGATCTAGTGGTGTGACTGGTATGCTGAGGTCTCCCAATATGATTGTATTTGGTGTACCAGTATTGGGAAATGGCTTCAAATGACTTTGGTATTAATGTATTGGAAAATGAACTTGGAAAATGAATTTTGTAGTATCAAAATATAAAATATAAAATATAAAAACATGGCCTGGTTACTGCTACACATTCAGGCAGCTGTTATAATGCAGAGTCCCCTCTTTAAAAGTAATTAGCAAGTAGATAGAAGAGTTGGAACCTAGGGCCTTCATATTCTAACAACAGGTTTACATAATAAATGACATCTAGCAGAAGAGCTAAGAATCCCCCAAGAATGCAGGAGGAGAGGGTGCAGAGTATGGGAGGAGGGTACAGGCCTCTGTCAAAGGGGAGCAGATACACCGTGGCCCCTGACTTTGTTAATCATTCTGGCCCTAACAAAGAAACCTAGACTTACACCTGCAGTAAGGCAGGAAGGTTTTTTTGGCTGAGCTAGAAATCCATGTAATCATAATCCCCATAATCATAAAAAAGGGGCCTGCATAGAGTTAATGGGCAGACTTACACCTAAGTCAGAAGATTATTTGGTAGAACAAGATGAAGACTGAATCTATAAAATGCCCTGGCAACAAACACTTTAGATGACTTATTTTCAAGTCACCCTCCCCCCTAACCCCGTATAGTACTCTGGTATAGGGCTTTATTAACTCTATCTTCCCATGTTTGTAATAATAAGATTGTTTAAAAGTTACAGCAAGAGTTTAGGCTATAGTTTTCTATACATAGCTCAGAACAAGAACCCATGGCTACACCTCACTGTAACATTTTTGGGAGCCCAACAGGAACTCTGAAATAGTTCACCATCATAACATATGGGTCTATTTGAGACCTGATGTCCAGAAGAGATTGATTTATAAAAGTTGATGCACCCATATTTGGTTCATAAATGTTTACTATCATTATATCTTCTTGTTGGATTGTTAATAAGAAGTGACCTACTTTGTCTCTTCTGATGTGTTTTAGCTCAAAATTTGTTTTGTTTGATATGAATATGGCTACTCCTGCTTATTTTCTGTCTCAATTTTCCTGGTATATCTTTTCCCCTCTTTCATTTTTAGTGTATGGATATCTTTGGCTGTAAGATGAGTTTATTTTAATCAGCATATAGTTAGATTATGTTTTTCAATACACATTGCCAGTCTATGTTTTCTGATTGGGAAGTTTGAACCTTTGACATCAGTGTTATTATTGAGATATTTTTGTTTTCTGTCACTTTGAGTTCTATTTTCCGTTTGATGTGTTATTATTTCTCCTTTATTTATTTGCCCATATAGTGAAGTTCTTCTTCCTCTGGTTCTGGTATTTGCTTTTTTTTTTTCTTTTCTTATTTTTATTTTATTTCTTTAAGTATTTTCTCTAGTGCTGGCTTGGTATTCATGAATTATTTTAGTTTCTGTTTGTCTTAAAAGGTTATTATTTCTCCATAAACTTAAATGATATCTTTGCTGTTTGTAGCAGTTCTGGTTGTAAGTTATTTTCTTCCAGGGTCTTGAGTACATCATACTAGCCCCTCTTGGCTTTCATGACTTGGGTTGAGAAGTCTGAATTAATTCTTATTGTTTTGATCCTGAATGTCACATTTTGTTCTTTCTGCTTTTAAGATTCTTTCTGTGGCTTCTATGATAGTCATTTTGATTATTACTTGGTTTGGGAAAACCTGGCTTTGATCTTGTATTGTTAGTATCCTGAATGTCTCCTGTACATGGATGTCCAGGTCTTTTTCTTTGGAAAATTTTCTGATATTATTTATTTGAAAATGTTTCTAATATTCTTGACTTGTGTTTCTAGATCTTCTTCAATGCTTATTATCTGTATGTTAGGTAGTTTTATACACCCTATATTTATTGGATGTTCTGGATGTTTTGTTGTATTGTATTCTCAATATTGTTGACTGTGTTTTCAGTTTTGAATAAACTGTCTTCCAAGAGTGATACTCTGTTTTCTATGTGGTCTAGCCTGCCAGAGGTGGTTTCTATTGTGGCATTTAATTAATTTAGCAATTCTTTCATTTTGCTTAAAGCCTCTTTTTGGTTCTCAGTTTCTCTATTGTTATTCACTTCTACTTTATAATTTTTTGAGGCTTTGATCATATTGTATATAAAAATTCAGGATTATTCTTCTGGTATTTTCTGCAGGTCAATATTGGTGATCCCTCTTATTGTTGAGTTGTGAGCGTTTATTGATTCCTCGCTATTCTTCATTCTCATGTTTTCAGAGTTCTCAGGTTTGCATTTCTGTTGTCCTGACATATTCTTCCTCTTTCTATATGAGTTCTATGTCTATTTGTTTTCCCTTTATAATAATGTTTCTACTTGGGGTATATTTTTATTTCTATATATTTGTCCCATATAATCAAATTTTTGGCCAGGCATGGTAGCACACATAGTTGTAATCTCAGCATTTAGGAGGCTGACACAGGAGTATCACAGATTTATGGCCAGTCTCAGCAACTTAGTGAGGCCATCTGCAATTTAGGCTCTTTCTAAATAAAATAATAAAATAGGTCTGGGATTATATCATGGATTCCATCCTCAGTACCATTAAAAAAAAAATCAAGCTTTTGAATTTATTCCCCATAGCCTCTTTAAGAAGCTATAGTTCTTAGTGTACACAAGCAGGACTCTCTGATTGGCTGCAGGTCACTGTGTTTTTCAGGCCCAAACTCCAGAGGGCCAGAGACTATGATGTTCTGTTCAGAGCCTGCAGTCTTCTGGTTGGAATTTAATGCCCCACAGATATCACCCTTGCTGTGCTGATTGTGAGCTCTTTGGCCAGTGGACCTAAGCTCAGCAGAGCCAACAACTGCTATGTTCTGAGCTGTGGCCCAGCTTGCTGAGCTCTGATGATCCTGGGACGTGGTCACTGATCATGTGGAATACTATCAGTGACTAGCATGCATGCATCCCAGGCACATAGTCTGCTGGTTGAGAGATTGGTGTGTCCCTAGCCTATAGCTGTGATCACATAAACTCCTGGAACCCCCTGGCCTCCCTATCAGGGCCCAGAGTCTGGCAGGGGGAGTTTGAACAGTTCTGAGCCTAGAGTTTCAGTGATTCAGGTATTTAGCCCTGAGGACACCACCACTGCTCTGAGTGGCCCATAAAACTGGTCTTAGGTAAGAGTAATTGAAAGTACAAGGACCTCTTTAAATAAAATGTCAGAGCAATATGCATTATTTGAATAGGTTATAACAATAAAGGGTACTTGAAAATTGTCTTAGTTGTATATCTGATTTAGTTTTTGCCTTAAGCAATTATTAGGGAAAAATAAAATGAAACAAACAAATCCAGAGGGGATCCATGGTACATAAAACCTTCACATATAATGAAAGCTGTGATTATTTATGTAAATACAGAATTTTAAAATGCATTAATCTATATTGTTAGGGCTCAGTTTTAAATCAGAATATGTTCACTGAAACTTGAAAGCTTTCAAGAATATATGAGCAGAATTAGGAAGAACAATTAAATAACTCGTTTAGTTTTTGTCTTCTTATGGCTTCCCTTTGTTGGATGCAGAATAGAATCTGAACTTTTAACCAGTGTTTACAGGAGGATAGCATACTAGTGAGGATAGCATTAGATACTGTAACAGGTAATTCTGTCAGTGTTTAACACAAAGTTTTTTGGGTGACCATAGCTTTTTTTATCCAAACTGAGGCTTGAACTCAGGGGCATTCTATCCCTGAGCTATACCCCCAGACTTATTTTTTATTATTTATTTGGAAATAGGATCTCAATAAGTTGCAGAGAGCCTCACTAAGTAGCTGAAGCTGGCCACAAATCTGTGATCCTCCTGTCTCAGCCTCCCAAGTACTGAGATTACAAGTGTGCATCACCACACCTGGCTGACCATAATAAGCTTTTTACTGTTTTTGTTGTTGAAAAAAATTGCATCTCTTATTAAATTTATCAATATTAAAAAAAAACTTCTTCCAAAGTTATGGAGGTATATCTTCACTCAATCAAAACTTGAGTTATTTATTTTTCTACCAATTCTGGCTTCTTCTTTGCCCAGAGCATTTCTCAGCTTATTGGGACTTATTTGCTGAATTAACTTCAGGTATGGTTTGGTCCAGAGTGTATAGCTTTTGTAGCAGAACCCCTGAAGCAGTTTCAGATGGCAAATCTTTATAGCAGGTTGTCAAGATAAAATGTAAGAGCTTCTTCAGGAAGTTTCTCAGAGGGTTGACAAGGAAAACGTTTCCAAAAGTTCTCACAAATAGCTTTGTATGTTTACAGAGCCATGTGCATCATGGTCCTATCTTTGATCCAATTACAATGGACAGGTGACAGGTAGGTGTATGGTTCTGCACAATAAGGATTCTTCTCTACCTCCTCTCACAGGAATCATTCTCTGAAGCTCATGGCTGCTCAGAGGTGAGGTAAAGAGCCCAAAAGTTGATGGGGTAATGTGAGTGGGAAAAAAGTCAAAGATGACTTCTAGGCATTTTGTGGGAACAACTGGAAGACACCACCTTAAAGAGCAGGTCAAGAACCAAATAAAAATGTCCATTGTATTGGAAGCATTTTTCTGAACCACAGTCATACATTTCAAGAAATGAAAAAGACTAATGCCCCCTCTTTTTAAGATTTGTGGCATACTCTGATAGGTGGTATAGGGGTATTATAGCCAGATGAAAGGGACATTTGAAGAGAATGGAGAAGTAACTGCAAAGATCACATTGTAAAATGTAAGGAAAGTGATGTCCTCAGAGAAGAGCCAGGGTTCAGTTAACACAACCAGGTAAGATAAATTTAGAGAAAAAATTATAGACATAAGGGATTAATTTTCATGTAAATTTTTGTGGATTTCAGAGGCCTCTACTGTGGACTCCCTAACTTTATTCCAGGTTGCTTTAGTCTACTAATTCTCTGTAAGTCTAGAGCATAGTTACACCAAGCCTTCACTGTTTTTCTGAATGTTCGTCTGCAATGTGTATAGCTTAAGATGCTGTGTTCATGCACTTATCTTTTCATTGCTTCTTTTCTGTCTTTAATTGTCTATCATTTATGAATGAATATTTTACTCTAATACTGGTTTCCTGACTTCTTATTTACATAAATGATCTGAATAATGTGTGTGTGTGTGTGTGTGTGTGTGTGTGTGTGTGTGTGTGTGTGCCTGTGTGCATGCGTGCACATAGTCTTGGGAATCTAGAGACATTTTGTTTCCTATAAACTTTCTGGGCAATTTTGAGCCAATCTATTTATTGGTTCACTCAAGAAGTATGTATGTGTTGTTCACTTTGTGATGTATGAGGTTGCCTAGCCATTTACCTCTCCAATCTCTTATTTACCTTATTAATAAATAAAGAAGGTTATTCAAGACTATCTTCAGGGTCCATTTCAGTTCTTTATTCTATAACTGGACATCTACCTTAAATTGTATCTTTTACTTTAAAATGTTCATAAACCATGATTTCATAAATGCCTTTGTGTCAATCCACTTTTTGTCATTGTGACCAAAATACTTGATACAAACAGCTCAGAGGAGGGAATACTTATTTTGTCTCATGGTGTCAGCCCATGGTTGGTCAGTTCCATTGCTTTGGAGCTCAGGTGAGGCAGGACATTATAGAGGAAGGGCATGGTAGAGGACAGCTACAAAGAGGCTGGAAGGGGCTAGAGACAAGAAACATCCTTCCCAGACATGTACCCAGTGACCTACTTCCTCCCACCATGCCCTACCACCTGTAGTTTCCATCACTTCCTAGTAATCCATTCAGCTATCAATGGGATTAATCCACTGATGAGGTCAGAGTCCTTATTCTTCAGTCACTACCCCAAAGACCCAACTCTGCACACTGATGCATTGGGGAACAACACTTCAGTGCATGAGATTTGGAAGTATGTTCCAGATCCAAATCATAACAGCTTTATTTCAAATCACTTTATTATTGGTAAAGAAATCATAGACTTAATAAGATAAAAATGAGCAAAACAAGTATGTGTTTGCTTCCTCTGTTCTTTTCCTGTGATTGTGGAGAGTCACTACAATTTCCTTTTCCCCTTCTTCATAGAAAATTTACCTACAGCAAGCAGTCAATGAATGTTCATTAATTGTACCTCATTGATTTACTGTACTTCTCTGAGCTAAGGAGAAATGCAAACCTGATAATCCTTTTCTGCTGGATGCCCATTGAGAGGCAGCACGCCAAGGGAAGCTAGAAGCAGCTGCCCTTTCGAAGCCAAGCCAGATGCCTTCAAATGCTGCTCTCAGAGCTGCAAACTGGGGATTGTCTGTCTTCAGTTCTTACAAGATTTATTTACCTGCAAGATTGGAAAATACCAATATTCTAAAGGTTAATAGACTGACGTGACTTATGGAAACTTCCCTTGCTCCTAACAGCATCTGTGAATTGGGGAAAGAGCACTGATCAGAACACATGGTGTCACAGAGCTTCTGAACGCTGTTTTCAGACCAGCTGGGTAGAGGAACTCTGTGGTTCCAAGAGACAGAAAAGACTGACAAGACTGGCATTTGCCACAGGACCTTTCCTGACTGTCACCTTTCCTGCTACTGGAGAGCATCTTGCTGTTTGCCTTGGGGTTTTCTTTAATGATATGCAAATGACAGTAACACTCTTTTCCCCTTAGGGTTTTTGTGAATTCACCCACACTAAGAAGTCCTATTCTCCTAGCAGTTAGGCACTCTGCACAAAGAGCTTGGCAGCCAGCTCCCTCCCTCTGTGGGAACTCCCAGAAGACAGTTATTTCAGGAGGGACTGATTCATAAGGAAACTCCTAAGTCAGGATTCCCCAAGTGTAAGAGGACCTAGTGCCAGAGCATTTTTCAGTATTCCAGGCTAAAGTCTATGTGCTGCTCTTGACAGAAGCTTGGGGACATCTTAATGGTGATTGATGACAATTTTACAACTGCTACCAGTGACAGTTGTGCCTTAGTGGTCCTGCTGAAGGGTAATGGGGTGTGATTTCTCTTTGGAAGGAAGATGCTTGGAGTTAAGGATGGGTGGGTATTTTATAAAGAGGAATTGAGTAAATGGGAGAAATCAAAGTAGATCTTCATGTACAGAGTAGGATGATACTGCTTAAAACAACTGCCTGAAACCCCCTAAAGCATTTTAAACCTACATTTGGGAAGATTATGATGGGATTCCTTTCCTTTTTGTTTTGTATTCATTGATGTGTGTTGTTAAGGATTTCTCCCTAATAAGAACAGGGAAAGATGCCTGCCTTGGCAGTTCCCCTGTGATTTAACTAAGAATTCTGAGGGGGTCAGGAGCTACTTCATTGTGCAAAGCCCCACCCCGCCAATATTGGCATTGCTGTTTTAGCACATGATTGGAATGAGTGTGACAGTCTCATTTGTGTCCCTAGCGAATTTATGTCTGTCAGGAGAACAAATTGTGCTCACCAAAGCACAAAATGAATTCAGCATGTGATCAGAGCAAGTCATGGGAGGCATGCGTGAAAGTCCTTTCCTGTAGATTTCTACATCAGTCTCCATGTTGGGTAAATGGAGGAAAAGGCAGCCTTTATAATACACTTGTTTGAGCATTGTTCCACCAGTGGGACAAGGGCAGGCTCACTCTTTTTTCTTTTGTCCCCCTCCTCCTTCTTTGTCTAGCAATGTAAGTGCTGGCAAGTCCAATTTGTTTATGCATTTCTCATTCTTAACTGTGTAGCTGAAACTCTTTAACTAGTATTTTGGAAAATGAGCTGCACATTCTGAGCACTGGCCCCCTTAGGACTGAGCTCTAGCCTGAGGTACTGAGGAGTATGAAATCTAGATGGAAACCTGGGCTGCACTTTGTAACATCTGAAATTGTTCCTAAGCACATAACATGGAAAATCACTTAAATATCAAGCAAACTCGCTACTTGACCCAGAATTTAGAAACGCTCACTTAACCAAAATAAAAAACATGTTTACTACTGATTGTATGTCTATAAACAATTGATGTATTCATTAAAAATATAAATTTACAAAATATACATGAACTATAAAAGAAGTCTGTTACTTATTTAACCATGTTTTAAACATATTCTATGAGTTGTTTGACTCTCACAAATATTTTAAGAATTTTGAACGAGTTTTAGCATAATAATTTTGTTATTTTGTCAAAAGGCTTCATTGCTTAAATTAAAAAAAGGAAGTCCTGGAGGGAAGCAATGACAATGATATGACTAATTAAGCCTCTGCTTTAAGACACAAAGTGATACTCAGAGAAACTCCAAGGTAGTCCCCTAATCCCCATCAACATAAGAATCCATGGCCGCAGTGCATCTGCCAGATGAGAAAGAGATTAAGTTGGAATGTGCTGTTTTGAGACCAAACTAGAATATTGTCTAGAGGCTGCTGTCATGGTGTGACAAACATTTTTTTTTTAAAGTAGGAGTTCAGTTTTATGAGGAAAGAGAAAGCTTACCTGTGATGCAAGTTTTAATCTCTCTGAACACAGTGCTTATTCTCTGGCATCATGAAGTGATAGTGGGTATCTCCTTTTTCTTCATTATGTTTCCTTCAAGGGTAATAGGATTGGTAATCAATGAATTTGAAGTTAACTTCACTCCTTGGAATCATTTTCAAAGGAATTGCTATAATGTGATTGACATTAAAGTCACATGTTGTGTCTAGTGGTACCAGTTCATTTTTAAACCTCGTGGGTAGGCAAAGATTCAGATTTTTTTGAAAATGGATCATAAGAGCCTTTGGCTGGCTGACTCTGCACAGTCATTGAGCTCAATGGATTTCTAGAAGAAAGCATCTATTTAAATGTGTGCCTGTATTATATGTGATGTTTATCTATACAACCTTATGGTTGCAATGAATGGCATCTCTCCTATCATTCTAGGAAAAGATTGCCTTCCAATAATATTTCATTTCATTTTGTATCATGTATAACTTTCAACTGAATTGACTATACATTATAGGCACATCACTTAGGAAACATATATAAACCTGTGTGATCTTAGTTTAAGAACTGTAATTTCTTCCTGTTCTCAACCAATCCTAATTATTCCTCAGGTTTCAGGGTCAAATGCAACTTTCTCAGTGAGGCATTTCCTTACCTCCTAATGTGAAGCAGTTTTACTCTTTCATATAATATCACCTCTCTTTTATAATATTTGTTCCACTTCATGTGATGTTTAATATATATCTCCTCTTCTAGAATGTAAACTCCCTGAGGGTAGAGTCTATTTTTCTCTCTTATGTTTTGTTTACCTCCCTTGTTTATTTAATATTGTGTGTGGTCTGTAGTTGATTGTTCATAAATAGGTGGAAGTTTCTTGATAATTATTTCATAGTTATGGGCATATAAACAATGCTCTGAAAATTAATAATGATATTGAGTAAGTTATTAGCAAATGCTTAGATATGGTGAATTAGATAATAGACATTTAAAATCACACCACTGAAGCTGAATCTGGTTTAATAGCTGTTTTTAATTGCAAAGGATGAACATAAATAGGAGGAGCTGTCTGAAGACTTATTTAATGCAAGGGGAAAAATGAGCTTCTTACATCATGTGCTTCATAAGAAAGATGTGTGCTTATGTGTAGACACACGTGTGTGTACATATTTTTATGCATTTGCATATATTATTAATGTGAATATGCACATATGATCATATATGGCATGCATGCTTACATATTCATAATATATAATATACATATAATTTTGTACATATATGTATGTATGTATGTGTAGAGATAGAAAGGGAGAAAGGGAAGAAAGAAACAGTGTATTAGAAATGTCATCTTTGTTAATAGAAAAAGGAATTATTAAACATAAAACAATAAAAAAATCAGAGAACTGAAGAAAAACAAAGGTATACATCAGAAGGCATGGGAAGAGAGGATTTCAAGGACAAAATATTGCTGAGTCTAGAGGGCAAGCACTTCTATTGGATTTGAGCTAATTAATTAAGAAAGAACATATAAGGTCACAAAACCAGGTGTCTATTTTGCCAGGAGACACATGAGATCCAAACAGGCCTGCTAACAGGTCTAGAATGAGAGTAGTTACTAATCTGATCACAGTCAGTGCTGTACCTGGCTAGGTCAGTGTGGGTTTCTGCATGAGTAATACTTAGGTATGAAAAAGCAGAGAATACAAGCTTTCTGCAGGCAGTTTCCCTAACAAAAAGAGTGAGAGAAATAGGCTCAATAGGCCTAGTTTTCCTCCCAAATTTATAGATCAGGTAAGTCACATCACCTTTCCAAATTAGATTGATTTCAACTGTGGACAAATGAAAGCCCGGAATTATATTAGCAGAGTCCCCTTTATAGGAAGCAGCTGTTAAGAGTAGGCAAGAAATGATTTCCACCTAACAGGTAGTATTAAAGTTAAATAAACCTATCACTTTCATAAAAACAACTAGGAAGAGGTAACCAGGTTTGAGGCGCAACTGGCTAACACTGAGAATATTTTAGTCTAGTTGCAATAAATGGCACAGACCCTGTTTAAATACATTAAGGAAAAAAATGGTGAAAAATTAGAAGCTCTAATAAAACTGCTTGCTACAATTAAAGAAAAGGAAAAATCATATCATAATATATTAATAGCAATAGATTTTCTCCTCAAGAGAAGAACACTCCCAGTTCTGAAATGCTAGGGGAAGCTGATATTAGAATAACGAAAGATGGAGGATGCTGGAGAGAGAGAATAATTGAAGTAGAAGGAGCTCACGGAGGTTGGGAGGCAATAAGATCCCTGATACTTCCCATCAATTTTCTGTTTTGTCTAAAGTAGATTCAGGATCTCACACAAGCAAAGCCTTTTGTCGGTCCAATAGCTTTTGGCAAATCCCAACTTGTTTTCTGCTGTAGGATATGAATATCCTACTAGGGGGATGGCTTTTAGAAATAACACATTGATCTTTTATTAGTTTACATCGGTTCTATGGAAATATTCCTTAAGAAAACTGAAACTATGGACTTTTTAAAAAGCAGCTTATCGTATATATTTTTACATAAAAGAAGGGGCTTCTTATTTTAAAATATCATGTGTGTGAATGTTCTATTTCCCCTGTGTATACATCACATGGCTGACTTTGAAACAGGGCAAATTCTGTGAGTTGATCCTTGAGAGATGGAAATGTATGAATGTTCTATGCTTTCACGTTTATTTCCAGTTCACCCACTCTCAGCTGATGCAATGGTGTTGGTACCTAATAAATCTCCTTGCTACACAGAGGAAATAATTTAGCATCCTTGGCTTCATTCACAGTCATTTAAGTACTTCCAAGCAAGGTATCAACTAGCTAAGATGTTGGAGTTTCTTCTTGTTAAGATTAAAAAAAAATAAATAAACCTTCTTTTCCTTTCATCCTTCACTGGTTAGGCTGAGATGTTTCCTTTAAAATCTCCTACATTTCTTACTTCAAGAACAACTATTCAGGGACTTATTTTAAGCATACAAGTGAATAGAATTGGAATACTAAGAATGGATGTGGACTGGAGGCAGAACCATATATAGTCTCTTCTCAATAGACTGAGGGCTCTCTAAATAAATAGACCCAACAGTTTCCTCCAATTGCTATGGAAAACACACATAGGTAGGGTTGTTTCCATTGTCACTCAGTTCTATTCTTGCTCACAAAAGCCACATCTATTACTTTCTTGAATAAGCTCTGGTATTTTACAAAGAAATGCATCCTTTGGCTTGGGTCATGAAAGACTTTTTTGGTGTGCAGTGAAAGATACATTTAGCTAGGTGTTTTATTACTCCACGGTTGGAATTAATCTCTCCCTGCTTTATGCTTTCTTAGCACATTGTAAGTGCCTCTATTACGGCACTTATCACCATCTGCCTCCATTCAGAGCTGTTAATATATGTTTTTAGATTATGAACTCCTGAAGGGTAAGGACTATACCTTTCTCATTTTATACCTCCCCTAAGGCTGTACATGGTGACTTGCATTTAGGTGGTGCTAAATAAATGTTTATTAAATTGACTTGAATAAGTGGCATATACTTAGAAACTGACTGCTATTCCTTGAAAAGCACATTTTATTTTTGATCTTAGTTGCCAAGAAATTTGGGGAAATTCAAACAGGCTGAAATACTTTGGCAATTGGTATAATAATGCCAAGGGAAGGCAAGTATTGTGTAGTGGGGAAGTCCTACTTACAGGGGTGCTAATTAGCCAAGGAGAAGAGGACTTGGGAAGAGGACTATAGTGTAGATTCATCTATTTCAGGCCAAGGGAGAGCATGTTCAGAGGTCTTCAGGGACATCAGTATTATGTGAGGAGTGCTCAGCAGATATATTGGTCAGTGTTTTTTTTTTTTCAGGAATATTATGGAAAAAAGGAATTTATCATAAGAATTAGATCTCACACAATTGTAAGAGGTATTGGGGAAATGCAGGTCTAGTCTGATCTCTACCCATGGCAAATCACATTACAGGTTTATCTTTTGCATTGATATATATATTCCATGAAAAGAAGAAATATTTTGAAGTCAAGTTCTTCCCTCTACATATTATTCCCTGGAAGAGATAGTCAGATTCTATTGTGGCCAACTTGTAGGAGAATATTCTTTTGTTATATTTCAGGTAGATTTCAGTTTTGCCTTAAAATAGATGAACTCTTGGCTGGAGTGGAGACAAGTTGAGATATTAGCTGAGTAGGTATTTTCTGGGATAGAATTTGAGTTGGTAAGTAAACAGATTTGGGATCAGGTAATTATATAGGAAAATAACCCAGAAACTTAGTGATGGAGAAAATCTCTGAAAATTTGTTTTAAAAGACACTTCTCATAAGTGAATTCTTCCTCAATGACTTAAACAGGATTTATTAATCTTTTTCAGACTGTTCTGTAAACAAGTTTGCCATGTAGAACTATGCTTTCCTTTACTAGATTCAAAATATAATGTTTATGTTTGGCCAGATGTTAGTTAATTGAAACTAATTACATTTCCCAGGTAATCCTAGCATCTGGAATCAGCCAAGCTGAAAAGTAAAGCTGAACTGAAGCATAGTGTTGTACCTACCTTTTACCAGCTGCTGTTGAGAAAGAAAAAAATAAAGCACTTTTATGCCAAAGAATTCCATTCAGTTCATTACTTTAATTTATTTAAAAATATTTTGGCATGCTCAATACATTCTATATACTATTTTTGGTGTATTTGATTTATTTTTTGGTAAAAAGCAAGTGATGTCCTGCTTCATTATTGGTTATTACTAACCAGGGTTCCCATGTTTAGACTTAAAAAATTCTTGAGTTATATGAATGAAAATAGCACAGATACGGTGTCTTATTTTTACTAAGTCAAATATTTTGTTGATTCTCTGTTTCCATTCTTGTGATTTGTGCCTGGGATGTTGTTTCATGTGGTTGTATTTTAAGCCATAATCACCATAGCTTGTATTCCAGTAAGAAAATTTGTTCTGATGAACAATGTTTAAAGAAGAGATCCAAATGAAGTGAATTCTTCTTAACAGTGCTTTAATGAAGAAACTAAAAAAGATATTTTGTGAGCACTGGGGGTTGAATCCAGGGGTAATCCACCTTTGAGTTATGCCCTTGGCCCTTTTTATTTTTAATAGGTTTCTGCTAAGTTGCCAAGGGTTTCACTAAGTTACTGAGGCTGGTCTCAAACATGCAATCTTCCTGTCTCCCAAATGCTGGGGTAACAGTCATGTGTCACCATGCCAACCTCAAAAAAGATTTTCTAAATTGCTCTGATTTTACTCACAGATTTTCTTCATTACTTACAAAAGGTGTAAGAGTATTTAGTGACTCTTAGTTATTGATTACTTTCATGTGAGTTTATTGTGCAGGGAAAGTGCTTTGTCAGATGTACAGAATGCTTTTTGCTAAGTTGGTAGTTGGCAGTCTGACAAATGGTAGAAAATAGCTGGCCTCAAGATGGGAAAGTGTTCATCCTGGGACTAGCTGTCACAGTGTTGGACTTCAAGCCACCTTAGACACCTAACACACAAAGTACCACTCATCCAACAGTGACTGACTGAATAAACAGAATAATGATGATGGCATTCTGTGCTTATATCTGAGTATGAAAATGCTGATAAACTTTTGCAACCTCCAGAAATGCAAAGATTGTTGGTAAGTTTTCTCTATCCACTCAGGACTAGTAGTAATTTTTAGACAGGAGAAAAACACTTCTAAGAAGCCAGTGGCCAGCAAGATGGGCTAAGTTTTAGAAAGAAAATTGATTTGAGGTTTGTTCTGACAGAGGCACAACTTAGATAGAGGAGAATATTATGGTGAGATAGTCTCTGGATATAGATCCATTTGACTTAATGCTGGTGACAAGTATGAGATTTTCATATTATTAAAAGATAAAAGTTGGTGTTGGGGCAGAGTGATGACTTGGAAAATAAGAATTTCTTGCAAAGTTTTACTAGATAGCATTTTAACCAAAAGAGTGCCATTTAAACTGATGCTCTTGACTTATGTGAATTTGAAAGGAGGAATAAAAAAATTAATGTTTTTTTTTTTTTTTGGTGGTACTGGGGTTCCTGGAAGCCCTTCTAACTCCAGTGTACACTCCCAGACCTATTTTTATATTTTTATTTGGAAACAGGGTCTCTTAAGCCAGCGAGACTGGCTATGAAGCTGTCCGATCCTCCTGTCTCTGCCTCCCAATCCTCCTGTCTCTGCCTCCCAAGCACAGGGATTACAAGTGTGCGCCACCACGCCCGGCTTTGTGTGATATTTTTAGTAGACACTTTTGGTCTGAGAGTGAGCTACGGGTTGAAGGAATTGGGAGAGATGTGAGAAATAATTTTCAAAGAAAACTGAAAGATAATTTTACCTGAGAAATGGAAATCTCCAAGTCTTAGGTTGATGTACCCTCTTGATCAGATATTTGGAAGAGGAATTACTTACAACATATATCATGCTTCTCACTAAGAGATTTCTCTGCAACATTGGTGTGCCTATTGACAAACTCAACATTCACAGGGAATAGCAATTCAATTCTCCCCTGAACATGTAGGTTTATGTGGTGGCTCATTCAAATATATTTAATGGTGACCATTTGGTACCTGTTAACATATATCCAAGGTGGTTTGGATAAAAACACAGTGTTATAGTATTTCACAGAAATGTATGGTATCATGTGCTCTAATTTCCTGTCCTAAGTGAGCTATAAAGCCCAGCTCTGGTCAAGAGAATTCTGTATTACTCCTCAGTCCTGTAGGAAGGTATTTTTTTTCCTGGAATGAAACAAGAGCCTTTTATACTCCTAGGCTTTTCATCATGTCTGTACTTAAAGATGAAATATTTTTCTTCTATCTACAAGTTTGGGCCCACTTTAGGGTTGAGAGTCTTCATCTGATGGAAATATTGGGGAAAAAATCCCAGCCCAGTAGTGGAAAGAATATATATATATATATATATATATATATATATATATATATATATATATATATATATATACATACATACATGAACCAGATTTATTGTTGGTACTCTGTGACCAGATTCCAACTCAACCTGGTTCCAATTTTCACTATTCCTCATGACCAATCTTCCATGTTATACTTCACCTTCTGAGAGTGGGGACTGACCTCATGTCCCTGTGTTTTTATCGCTACTTTGGCTTCGCATCGAGAGTTCCTGAGGGCTGGCATTTTGCCTTGTTCTTGCCAGATGGCCCTAGAGGTTCCCATTGGATCCCCAGTGCATTGTAATGACAGACCTTCTTGATGCTGCCCAGCTCCCTTGATGCAGTCTTATAAATTGCTTGCTCCTGGTTACTTGAAACCAGATAATGGAAACCAGATAATGGCTTTTACCATTAATCCTTCCAGAGCCACACTTCCCCTTTCTACTCATTTGGAACCTATGCTATTACCAAATCCTTGCTAGGCATTTTTTTGTTGTTGTTCAACAGTGGACATAGACATATCTGTATCTTCCCTGTCCTAGGGGATAAATCCCAAGAGCCTTTCTCACTGTTTCCTGAGCTCTGCTTTTGCAAAATAATTTCGATTAGAGTAATATGAGGACCATTCTGTTCTACTTAATGCCAGGTGGGTGGGGATGCAGGGTGAGAGTCCTGGTAAAACATATCCCTAGATATTTTCAGATTTTATGATAACATAAGCCTTTTATATTCTGATTCATGAATATTACTTTTGCTGAGCATCTGTTAACACAGCCAGCTCATCTCATAGTGTCTTTGCTCAGAGTAAACTAGATCTAAGGGAAAGCCATTCAAGCCCATATTTTTGCCACAAGTCAGTAAAATAAAATACAGAGTATTTGCCTGAGCAAGACCATAGTTCTACTTACTTCTTCTGAGTTTGAGATGATAACAGGTGCCATGCACCTCAGACTGTAGAGCCTTGTGGCAAGGTGCCAGCCTCATGGCAGAAAATGACCCCAAAGTTTTTGAGGACTTTTTTCATATTCAAATTCTATGTATCATGAAGGTCTCTAATGCTGCTTTCTTTATAAATATTTCTTGGCTCAACTGCTCTTCTGCATATGATGTTTTACTTTCAAGATCTCTTGAATCTGATCTCCTTTTACCAGTGGTCAGAAACAGAGGAGACCTATTGGCCAAGTAATATTGGCCATGGAGAATTTTCTATATGTTAAACTTATCTACTTAAATTTACTTTTTTTCAGTACTAAGGATAAAACCCAGAAGCATCCTACCTTCAAGCTACATCCCCAGTTCTATTTTTTATTCTTTATTTTGAAACAGGGTCTTACTGAATTGCAAAGGGCCTCACTAAGTAATAGCTGAGGCTGTCTTCAAGCAGCAACCTTCCTGTCTCAACCTCCCAAATGTTGGTAATACATGTGTGTGCCACCATGCCCAGCTAATTTTGGTTTTAAAATGGAGTCTATTAAAGCTGTGGTAGCACATGCTTGTAATCCCAACATTCAGGAGGCTGAGACAGGGGGATTGTGCAGGTCAAAGCCAGCCTCAGATACTTAGTGAGACTCTTTACAACTCAGTGAGACCCTGTTTCAAAATAAAGAATTTAAAAAAATAGAACTGAGGGTGTCACTGGGGAGTAGAATGCCTCCAGGTTCCATTCCCAGTACTGGAAAAAAAAAAAAAACAGGGCCTATTATATTAACTTCTACCTAAAATTATGTAATATTTTCTGTTATATAGTATGACAGCATCTAACATACCCTGTGAGTTCGAGAGCTATAAGTATTATAAAAATAAAATTATTTAACTATTTAAAATAATGTCACCAATCAGCCTCAGAACCTGAGCATTATTAATCCTTCTTAAGACTTGTTGGATGCCTTCTTAGAACTTATTCCCAGGCCTACTAGGAGACAAACGATTGTCCTGAATTTTGTGTTTCCCATTCTCTTGTTTCATAGTATGTTTTTATAACCTAAATATGTATTTTTTAAATTTTGTTGTTTTGAACATATTACATAAATAGTGTTATATAGTTCTGTAAATTACTTTTTTCTCTTCACACAATGATTACTGTATTACAGAAATGAGTAGAGTGGCCATTTTTGCTTTATTATAATATAATATTACATTGCTTGAATATTACATTGCTTGTGTCTATTCTGTTGAAAGATATACTTAGCTTCTTTTTCCCTTCTCTCCTTTCTTTTCCTCTTCTCTCCTTCCATATCTTTTCCTTTATTCCTTTTACTTATCCATTTCTCCCCTTTCCTTCCCTTTCCTTCCTTCTGTCTTTCTGTCTCTCTATTGAAAACCAGATCACAGATACATATGAAGCTTCTGGACTGTAGTGATTATGCACCTGTTACGTAACAGTTGATGCAATACTATTTTCTAGAGAGGTTGCACCAAGTTATAATTCAGTCCTCAGTGCTTTCCCTTGATGCTTGCTGGCCCCATTGTTCTACATATTAGTCAATTATTGATATTGGCAAAATTTTAAGTCTGTCAATTTGTGACTTTTTTTTTTTTATGGTGGAACTGGGTTTCCTGGAAACCCTCTACCTCCGGCCTACACTTCCAGGCCCATTTTATATTTTTATTTGGAAACAGGGTCTCAAGCCAGCATGGCTGGCTTCAAAACTGCGCAATCCTCCTGTCTCCGCCTCCCAAGCGTGGGGATTACAAGCGTGCACCACCACGCCCGGCAATTTGTGACTTATAAAAATATATTTTATGAGCCGGGCATGGTGGCACACACTTGTAACCCCGGCATTTGGGAGAATGAAACAGAAGGATTGTGTTTTTGCAGACAGCCTCAGCTACTTAGCAAGGCCATTTGCAACTCTGTGATACCCTGTTTCAAAAATAAAAAAGACTAAAAAATAAGGCTGGGGTTGTAACTCAGAGGTGCAATGCTCCTGGGGTTCCATTCCCAGTAGGAAAACAAACAACTTATTGATTTTCATTTGTATGTTATGATTACATAAGGAAATGATTTTTGATATTTGCTTATTTATGACACTTTATTCAGAAATTTTCTTTTTTTCTTAGTTTTCTTGTCATTGTCTTATTGGTATTTTAAATTTGGTTAAATTAAAGATTCAGAATTTTTGTCTATTATAAATTTTATAAAAGTCTGTTTTTAGTATGTGATTTGTTGCATCACATTTAATATGCTTTATTTTAGTAAAATTATTAGTTTGAATGGCATTTTGATATTTAGTTCTAAATAATTAACTGCTATGCGTCTCAAAAAGTAAAATATTAATGTAACAACATGAATAGAATTGAGAATTCAATGATAGTATCATTATAGTTCTGGTACAAGCATGGAGATTTATCTATTGCATTGGAAGGGAAATTCAGATTTTATGGATAAATCTATACACATATATACTTATGTATCCACACATAAATGTGCACACATATATTCACATATGTATGATAATCCCTGTCATTTTATAAAAAATTATAATGTTAGTGTTAAGAGAAGGAAATTTAATTCTGTCTTCACTCTGATATGTTCTCTCAATAAAAGAGGACTGGGTGTAGCTCAGAGGTTGAATGCCACTGGGTTCAATCCCCAGTACCAAAAAAAAAATGTTTTACATAAACAAGGTTCACTGTTTCTCAGACTGCAGTGTAGTTCCTTTTCTTAGAAATTCTGATTTTGCCATTACTGCTTTATTCAGCTTATCAGCTTATGTTCTTGTATTTTAAAAACTCTTTCCGTGGACAAAAGAACTATGTTGACATCTGTGAATTGTTTTTTGATAGTGTGTCTATGTTCAGGAACCAACAGAATAAAATAACCAATGAAATAGGTGCTTGTACACACTTAGAGTGAATAGATTTTCAGACTTTAAAACTTTTTTACAGTTGAGAATTTGAAGTCAATGATTCATAAGAAATTTCCTACGTATAAGTGCAGTCCCTATTAATGTCACAGCTACACATGCAGAATGGGTTAGGTATAGTACATTAGTAACGGAAAGGATACACTTGATACCAACAGCATCACAACATTTTGATGGAAACGGAGATCCATCATTAACAAGACATAAAATTCAGAGTGTTAAAACCATGAGAAAGTACTTTGTATTAATAGGAAAAATCTCAAATAATTATAAATAGGGTTGTCACCTATTCAGTGACAATATACAGCAGAACATTATAAACTAGTGTGGGGCATAGAAGAGTCCTTTATTATTCTTGATTGTTCTACACATTGAAGACCATATAAAGCCCTTGCCCAATAAAGCCAATGATGTTCCACAATTGTTGTAATAACAAAAACTAATTCCATAGATTTCCAAAGCAGCCCCCAATGTATGATAAGGCTTTTTCTGGGCATGTCTGCTCCTTGCACGAGTTCTCATTCTGCTCTGAGCATACTCTGGGGTCACCAGCTCTAATAGTCTTCTTGGCTCTTTGTCACCAGTGACTTACCATTGAATTTTCAGATACTCTGCCTCTTAATTCATTCACAGTAATTCTCTGAGTCTGTCCTGAGCTCGCCCATCAGCCTATCTAGAAAATGGGCAGCCTTACCTCCCCACTGAGATGTCCAGCATCATCAGTATCACTAAAAGGCAGATCTGAGAGCATCTTTCCTAAGAATTATGTGTTCTTTGTGATTGCCTAAGGAAACCAAGCTATGGAACATCTTATCATGTTACAGTTTAGACTAGCCAGGGCTTCCTTTGCTGGAACCTGCAGCATGGAAGGATTGCATTAAAACTCCTTTAGCTCCGGGTGAGCTTCCTCTTCTTTATATTCGCAGATTGTCTCCTTGTGCTATTCTGAGAGCACCTAAACTCAGACCATTAATCTGCATTTTCTTTTAAAACAAATTTCTCTTTCAACAAAGCCAAACTCAAGTTTTATAGAAAATGACACTTATAAAACTTGGCATTCTCCTTGAAGAAAAATAATATAAAGTTGTCAAAACAAAATAATTTTTTACTTAAAATAAAATCATGGAAAAATATAAATTTTGAAAGAATGGTAAATACTAAACAAACCAAACTTTAAAAAATTGAATGCCATTTTTATTGGCTAAATGCCTGACATACCTCTGTAATATCTTTTAATTTGTATCTTGGCTGCATGGTCTTTGACAAAAGTTTTGTGATGCTCATTTACTACAGACTGGAGAGAAATACAGTTGAGTCTTTTCTTTACCGAGATTGTTAAAAAAAATTACATTTGGCTACTAACAACTTAGAAAAGTTTTTTAAAATCTTCATACTTCGTTATCGGTGTTTGAGTCTCATATCTTATGCTTAGTAGCTGGGAAATCTTGTTAGCAATCATTTAACTATGCAGGTAATTGACTGTAACCTATACAAATATATCTCACTACTTCTGAATCAATGGATCTTTAATTTAGTCCAGCTTTAGTCATTCTATAAGATCCCACTAGACACAAAAATGTAGTGAAACAGTGGATATAATAGATGAATATAGCCATTTTAGAAATTTTATCAAACATACGACTATGTGCAGGTATTATTAGGATTCTTTGTAGGGCACATGCAAGTTCAAGGCCCTAAAACTTAATCTTTTTTTTTACTTCAGGCTGAATCTGCCGAATCTGCCTCCCTCAAAAGACTCAGGAGCACACATGTAAATTGAATTCCTGGGACAGAACAGGTAACCCAGAGCTCCCTAAACCATGCAAAGTCACTCTAATTACAACCCTAGGCTACCTATAAATACTGGCAGTCTCCTTGCGCAGTGCCAGGCTGACCTAGAAAGCCACAAATAGACTATCTCTGATGGGTGTGCCAACTGGGTGTCAAGGATGATTAGTGAGAAGGGAAAGAAGCCCTCCTCCCCCACTGACTTCAGGGGCATGCAGAGCCGAGTGTGACAGAGGTCTAGTAAGCAGCTGCCACATGGTCTGGAGGGTGCGCATCCCTGCAGAATTACAATTATCTCTTTCACTTTGAAAGATTGTCTACCTGTGCTGCCACAGACTTCTCTACCTTCTGCACAGCTTTCTAATATTTATTACATATGGATTTGTTTCACTGGAGGGCTTGTTTCTGAGAGATTAAGCCTTGTTGTGCAGTTTTTCATTTTACTCTTTGGTTTTGTGGTTAAACTATTTTGTAGAGCAATCAAAAGTGGCACATGTAGGAGGTATCCTTGTTTCTAGTTAGCGTTCATTTCTTTCTAACTTCCTGAGAATACAACTCTGTGGAAAGCATCCAGACCTAAGGGGCCAGCTAGAAAACACATTTCTAAGGGAATAGGTCAAAATTTTACTAGCTATGTGCACTTTGGGCAAGTCAGCCTCTTTCAGCCTCAGTGTGCCTTTCTGAATAATGCAAAAATAAGACTTTTATGAAATAGTTATGAAGATTGAGGTTGCACATAAAAAGATGCTTTATAAAGTGTCACTGCTGATGTGTGATCAGCCCAACCTCTTGCTCTGATACCTAGTATCCCTGCCACTGAGTGGAAGGCCTTACAGCATGTCACTAATGAGCACCCAAAGAAGGAACAGCCAAACAGGAGTTCCAGAAATGATTAAATGTCTTCACAGTGTTGATTAGAGTGCTCTTTTAAAAAAAAATGGCCTTTGGACAAGGAATATATAATCTGAGAAATAAGGTATCAAGTTGAATAAGAAGGAGTGATATAGGAAGAGGACCCCACGATGGCACAGATCATCAGTCTATGCTATGTTGCAGGGAGAAAGATGGATCATTAGCAAGTACAACAAATATTTACTTAGTGGCCATTATATGCCAGACATTTGATCTGGGTGCTTGGTATATATTATTGAGCAAAACAATTAAATATCCCTGTCTTTGTGGTGTACTATAATTCAGAGTAATCAAGAAAGCTAATGCTGTGGCTGGCTTTTTACAGAATTCTGAAAGTTTTAACAACAAATATTTGTTAAGAAAATATAAAATAAAGAAAAATTATGCATTTATCTTAGCTGATAATTGAATTTAATTCTGAAATTTCATTAAAAGACCAGTTTAGGGCTGGGTTATAGTCTTCTCGACAGGATGTATCAATAGAGCTACTTTGAAAGAAGGTTTTCATGGAAAGACAGTGGGCTCTTTTACTACAGTTTGTGTATTTGCTTTTAATGACTGGTGAAGAGGCAGTGGGGATATTCTCAAGTTCTCGCTTCCCTATTCTAAGCTTGCTTTCACTGTGGAGCATATTCTTCCAGGCCAAAGTGAGTTCACTGAATCACTAGTTTGTTAATATAATCCATTCATTTGCTCATTTATTCAGTTAAATACTAACAAGCATCTGCACTATGCCAAAATGCTAGATGGTAGTGACACATGTAGAGATTCTTTTGAAAAGAAGGACTAAATTTCTACTTTTAAAGAAGTCATAGTTACTACCATAAATATTTATATTCTGCTACATATACACTTCTTTGGGGTTTTATACCACCATCATCATAATTGTAAGAATCATTTGTAGAGAGAAGTATTGTTTTTTACTAAGACGTGAATAGAGATAAATCATTTTAGACACTACTAGCAAGATAACTATTTCTGTTTATAAATGATTTGCTTCTACCCAAAGTGTTTAGACTGCACCTGTACTGCTTGTGGAATGGAGTTAGAGAAAACATTCAGAGACTAGAATGCATAGACCATTTCACTTATCACAAGATAAATGATTTACAAAAATCATAGCATGTCAGCATAAGCCATCTATGAATAACCTCTCTATAGATAGAGGGTAATAGAGAAAATGAAAAGAATGAATAAGCAGAGTATTTATTGGCTTACTGAAAGTCTCAGAAAACTAAGGCGACAATGGAAGATCAGCAAATTTAGTGTTTAGATTTAAATGTCATGTAAAGGAAGAATAAGAAAAAATAGCAAAGTGCTAATTAGAGTGCCCATGAATTACACTCTTGCAGCAGCATGCTGGCATTGTACGAAGGTAGACAGGTTTTAGGGCACCAGCCATAAGCTTTGGTAACTCCAGCTCTCTTCTTCAGGCTGGAGCTTTTTAGTAGATGAAATTCCTTTTTCTTCCTTTTTTTTATTATCCATTTTGGTACAGTTTCACTGTTTTCTGTTTGGAAGTGCTTCTGATCTCTTGAAAGTGAGGGCTTTATCTGAGTTTCAACCTCATCTTACCATCAGATCATATGACTTTGTGAATTAGTTAATAATAAAAATGGATAACAATGAATATATATTATGCTTCAGAAATATGTTCCATAAATCAACATATTTATCAATTTCAGTATACATCTAGAAAAATTTTTTGTTCATCCTACTAATAGTGATTTCTTTGCATTTTAAATTTGATGAACATTATTTCCCAGAGGCTACCTGTATTCACATATCCCATCATAGGCAAAAATATTCCTTAACAGCCATAAGGTTAACAGATGTCTATAAGATCATGGCCACTGATATTTTATGTCCTGATTTGTACATGATTCCTTTCCTTTGTTCAGTAGTAACACTTGGCCAGGTATCACCATTCACTTCTTACTCTAGCCCCTGGGGTTTCTTAGATCTCAGTGCTTTAGAAGTCTGTGATATCAGAACTAAGAGCATAGCTACAGATCGGCTCTACTACAAATCACATGGATATACCATTGTTAGGACTTGACAAAGAAAATCCTGGATTTTCCTAAACACTGTTCATAAACTACCTTTGGTAATTTGTAAGATGAATATGAAACATTTGAGAATCTCAAATCATGTCAGCAATGAAGTAAGTAAGATTACAGTTGATTAGATCAACAGACAGGAAAACAGCCCAGAAGACTTATATTATATACCACTTACACAAGACAGTAGTCATAACAAAGACTTTCATTTATCTTATGACATATTGTAAGAACTAATAAATCCGTGAGCTCTTAAAAAATTCATCGATCGCTAAAACTTTAGTGTGTCTCAGAGAGGGCAGTGGAGTAGACTGCAAATGTAAGAGTGTTTTCTAATTCCATGCTGTAAAGCTACTGACTGTATATAGAGACAGCGTGCTCTAAACTAGACTCTGGGTGTCCTCTGCCCTTAGCCAACTGTCATTTAATTAGTGGGATTTTGTTTAGTTACTCTGTGGTTCAGAGTTCTTTCTGTCTTACTGGTCATGGAATTGCTCAGCTGAACTAAAAGGCAAAGTGGAAATAATTGGAAACAAAATGTCTTTGTTCCCTTTCCCTCTGAGCAACAGACTGCTCCTTACATGCACCATATTGGTGAAGGCGGCTTCTTTATTGAGCCTGCTGACAGAGACGTTTGGCATATTTATAACAGCTGAGGATATCATGCCCTGAAGAGTGACAGAGATTTGTCCCCTGTGATTCTTTTCTTCCTTACTCACTATTCATAAAGCAGTGTTTGATGCCCTAATTTATATAGCTAATAATGCTAAGGAGCAGTATAACTTTAGGATGTTCACTAGACTTTTTTTTATACTAACCTGTTTTTAATAAACAGTTCTGCCCTAGCCCTTTCTTTTAAGGACTGATGAGATTTGATAATGATTTTCATTTTTGAAACTAAATAATCATTCATAGATTCAAACTAGAAATCATGTATATTGTCCTTGATTCTGTTTGACATTGAGTATGTATTAATTTAGGTGTATTGTAGGACAATTCTTATACAGTTAAGTGGTTATATTCAATAATTTGTTCTATATTTATTTAATAAATGAATTTCTTATGATTTATTCTATATTTATTTAACAACTATTTTAAATGTGCCAGACACTATTAAGAACTCGGAATCTAAAAAATAGTATATATAACATACTCTGGAAACTAGAAGAACTCACAGTTAAGGAAGAGAAAACCATTTTTCTTTGCCCTGCTCCCATGATACAGAACTAATGTAATTTCCATTTTATGGGAAGAAAACAAGCCAACAGAACTTAAATGCTTGCCTAAAACCACACTATTAATACATTATGGAGCTAAGATCCAATCCTAGGCAGTCTGTAACTTGTGCCTTGGCTCTTCATCAAAATGAAATATTTCCTCTTCTAGTTTTATATTCAGGGAATACGGTGCATTTATATTTATATTTGTTATTTTGTACATAATTTAATCATGTGCTTTCAATTATTTATTCATATAGTATTTACTGTTCATAGGTGATGTTTACACTCAGAGGTAGTGAGGACAGAAAACTGAGGGAGAGAAAATGATTTACTGTTATTTTTATCTCAAGCTAATAAAATGTTTCCTGAGACTGAAGTTATGCCCAGGGGCCACAGGTCATCTTTTCATCATTTCTAGCTTTCAGCTATATTTTACTTTTATGTGTAGTTGGATTCCCATAGGTACCCTTTCAAAAATTTGTTTCCATTAGAGGACATGGTCTCTGCGAACTTTGCTACTGAAAGGCCAGGCCTCCGTGCTTGATAAATAACCTCACGCTGCCTTCTTTATTTTCTTCAAAATTTCATGTTTGTGATCATGGATTCATTTCTATAATCAAATCCTCCCTTCCACTCATTCCACCAATGTCTTCAACGTTAACAGGGAGAAGTGTTACCTCCAGCACTGATACCTCCTTTCCAGGGCTGGATTCACCTGGAGCCATGTAGCTGTCGTAAAGGAGGCCACGCAGCAGGGTTACTTTGAAGTGGTAGAGGACTAATGTCACTTTTTCAAGGAAAGTTATTCTCTAGAACATCCAGAGAAATAGTATTTTCTTCCTTTCCTCGGGATTTTCATCTCAGAAGAATCGTGTTTTGCAAGATGGGAGAGCTGATTCATTCCACAGCAGGGTGTACCTTTCAGAAGAAGCATGATCTTATCAGCATGGCCGCCTATTGTGTGTTATGAATATATACAGTTCCAAACTAAGCCCTCTTGTCACCAAGCTAAAGTACTCATGATGATTTCATCTCACAATCTCTAACATAAGTAGGGAAATTATTATTTTTTTTCATTTATAGGTCTTGGGTATAGATTTTGGATAAAACTAGCCTGACTCTCCTTTCCTTTGGGATGAGCCAATATCCATACATCTTTCACCCCTGAGACTACAAATGAAGTTGTTCAAGTTAGAGTATACACCGAGACAAGGCTTTGTTAGCCCCATCTTTTGTGATTTCTAACTACAGGATTTCCAAAGAGTACAAAGAGAATGTCACGGCTAGAATTCTCCTTATTTACATCAAGCTAGTACAAGATAAGAAAGTAATAATGGTAATGACGCCAATGATAATTAGGATCAAGATATCTGGTGTGAATTAATTGTAGACAATGTGACAGGCACTGCGCTAATTATCTTTCTTAAGTTATATCATGCACTGGGGAGGAAGGATTCCAATGCCCATTTGTCAGATGAGGACATTGTGGCATTCATAAGATTAATTCCCTGCTCAAGGTCAGGAAACACAGGCAATCTGATCCCCAAACCTATACTCATATCCTCTCGATCAGTTTTCGAAGAATTTTCTGCTTCCTGTGCTCGTTTTCTAAACATATTCTATTGCCATTCAATTTCTCCAGTCAGAATGGTTTTTAAATTGCATTTACAGACCTATTTTCTTCTTTTCTACAGTATTTATAGCAGCCGATTTTGATAGCTGAGAATAGTACCATATAAATAATGATGTAAGACCTCAGGCAAATCACTTAACCCCTATGAACGTCAGTTTCCTCGTTTGTAGGATGATGAAATAATAATACTTGCCTCACAGGGTTGTTCGAAGATCAAATGTAATAATGCCAGAAAAGTGCTCTCAGTGAATAAACGTGAGCTCAGTCCCCTTCCTTTCTATCCTTCTTTATACAGTGGTACAAAGAAATGTGGCAAGACTCACGAAAAGTCTGAATCTTACAAGGATTTCTTATTGACTAAATAATTAATTTCTCATTCTCAAAAGGATTTGAAGTATCCGACAGATATCAGGGAATATAGTCATTGTAAAATGTAGTGCATTTCTCTAATTTCACCCTGCCTTTTAGACTACTCCCTCCCTCATTTAACTCATTTATTCTGTATTCATTTATTTCTTTGCTCCTTCAAAAACCTTTGATTGCATACCTGTTTCTTGTCAGAAATTATTATGTGTTTTAGATCACTTAACCTAAGTAAATCTTTTTGTGTGTGTGTGTGGTATGGGAGATATAACCCTGGGACATTCTACCTTTGAGCTACACCCCTAGCCCTATTTTTTTTTTTTTTATTCTTTATTTTGAAACAGGATCTCACTGGGGTGCAAAGGGCCTCATTAAGGAGCTGAGGCTGTTCTCAAACCACAATCCTCCTGTCTCAGCCTGCCAAATTCTGGGACTACAAGCATGTGCCACTATGCATAAATCTTATTTTATTGTTCAACATTTAAAAACAAATTGTCCTTCTGACAGTAGTCACCTGCTCCTTGTAATCTTCCATTCACTTGTTAAACAATTATCACTAGACTTCTTTTCATGGCGATTCCCAAATTATATCTTAAATGCTATACCTAAAAGGTGCTTTTCTCTCTTTATATTTCTGGACTTCTCTGTTCCATTTATTTTGTTGATAACTTCTTTTTTCTTAAAACTCTCTAGTACTTTCTTTGATAGGACATCTTTCTTATTCTTCCTCTTTCTCATATGTTACCTTCCTGACTGTACAGATAGCTCTTTCATTATCCATCCTTTTAGTGTTGTTGGTCCATGGGTTTCAAGTCTAATTAGATTATTATTTTTTGTCCATTTTTTGCTATGATTTCAGTCACCATCTGTATGGTAATTACCCTAAATATGAAGATATAAACTGGGATTATTTTAAGACACAGAAGTAAACATATGTATGCCACTCAATTTTTTCAATCAGAATGGGTTTTAAATTATATTAGATTCATATTTCTATAACAAAGTACCTGAGGCAATTAAATTATATACAGAAGATTTATTTTGATTAATTGTCCTGGAAGTTACAGTCCAAGATCAGAGGGCCTCATTTTCTTCTGGCATCTGGCAAGGGCAGCACATCATTGTGGGATCAGGTGGTAGAATGAACCACTCGCATCATGAGCCAGGAAGCCATAGAACAAGAAAAAAATAAAAGACATTGAGGTCTCATAATCTTCTTTGAAAATATGTCTCTAATGATCCAAGTACCTTCTGTGAGGCCTCAGCCACAAGTGCTTCACCATGATAGAGACCAAGCCTGTAGCACATGGACTTGGATATAGCCTGGCACCAACTAAATAGCTCAAGCACCCAACCTGAAAATAAGTAAAACTTAATTGATTTTTCTACAAACCTCCAATCATTCCTCTTACAGTCTCTATACTCCCACCTGGGTATGGTACTTGAAACCAACCTGAACTATATTCTATAGTCTTCCTTGTCTCTTAATTTCCCATGTCTAATCGATCACTGAGTCTTCTCAAATTGCCTCCAAAAAAGATCTCTCTATTCCATTGTGTGGATAACTGCAGTTACAAAAAAAAAAACAACACACACACACAAACAAAAACCAAGCTTTCCTTGTTCACAAGCTCACACAGTTCAAATCTCTCACCTAACTGAAACTGATGCTCATCATTTAAATCATAACTGGTCATACTCATCTTTTGCCTAAAGATTTCAAGTACTACCCACTATCTTGGTATAGTGTTCACAATGGTTCTCTCAGCAAACCTGTGGGCTCACTGGAAATGACTCAGAGTCTGTGTGGCAGGACTTGTAAGGGGAATGTAAGCACTTCCTCCCTTCTTGCTGCACTTTCTCTGAACTTCACTTAACCAGAATACTTCTACTTTTATCCTTTTATATATATTAGTTCTACAAAGCATTTTATTTTGAATAAAAGTATGGAGGAGGTGGAGGGCAGGGAGGGAGCTGAGTGCTTTTTTCAAAGCCTAAAAGCCAGCGGCCTAAGTAACAACAGTCTGCATGACCTAGCCTCTGACCAGCTTACTAGCCTCCTCCCTTCAAACTCTCTTCTTTTTAATTTATGCGCCATCACATTCATCTCAGCACTTACTTGATGAAAGAGAGATGGGGTTTTTCTGTGCTTTTGACCTCAGAATATTCAGCTTGAATTAGGCCAGTTCTATTCATTCTTTCTTGGACTCATGAATCTGCTTTATGTAGCACAGTTGTTACATAGAATTGAGACACTGAATTCTAATCTTTTCAGTTTTTCATGTTCGTTTCCAGGAGGTTGGCTTTTTTCCCTTGCTATTCAAAGCAATCCCATCCTTTTCATCAGTATGACAGGTGGCCTTATAAAACCACACATCTGTGAGTCTTTCTAAGAGACACTTTGGGGGTGAGTTGAGAGCTACATTTTTGACCTGTTTATGTTTGGGGTATTCTTTTTTCTAATCATCTTTCCTAGATTATTTTTAAAATGAACTATAGGGCTCTACCCACTAACTAGGCAAGTTATTTTCTAGTCAGGACACTCAATTCAGTGGGAAGCTGAATCTAAAATTAAGGTAGTTTCCATTTGCTTAAGTGCCATTCTCAATATAATATGCTTTTTTCAAAGGCATTCATTAATATGCATTTTAAGACTTAATTTAGAAACAGAGTTTGTCATTGATCGCCTCTCTGTTTACATTTTAGCAGTCTGCCGAGAGCACACTGGTGGACTCTTTCATAAGTTGCTTTCCCTTCTCCTTTCCTTCTTTATTAGCCTCAACACTTTCCTCTGGGATCTTTATTAAAAAGATCAAGAGTAGAGGTTTTAGATTTCATAAATATTGCAGCAGTCTTATGCTCTGTGGAGAGCAACTTCTTTAGATTGAGATGGCTTCCTATGGGGACAGAGAGTGTTTCAAAGCCCACAAACCAGAAAGAGTACAACAAAAAGTTTTCTTCAATAAATGCACAAACATATTAGTGCATAGACCAAGTAAATAAGTGTTATATGTAAGAAATACTTGGTTCCTTTTAAGGTTTCTTACAACATAATGAAGTGTAACATTCCAGAGTCTCTGGATTGCACAACTTCTGATGACTGGGATAATTTATTTAGAAAGCTAAATGGAGTTCTATTAATTATTTTAAGAAATTGATCCTCACCATCACAAAAGTCTGTGGTGAGAAAATATTCCATTGTGGCCAATGTGAATATTTTAGAAAAACTGGAGAGGATTAAAGATAGCAGAATAGAGGGAGGCAGCACATTTTGGTTGCTCCAAGACATGGAACTCATCCAGTGGAAAGACTGCTTCTTAGCAAAAGGAGAAAAGCAGTCAGAACACAACAGAAGAAAGACTGTGGAAACATGGTAAAATTGATGCATCACAGATAACAGAAGACTGAAAAGAGCTTCACACATTTCATGTAGTGAGCAGAGAGTGGAGGTAGTGTCATATTGGTGAGTCCACACTGGTGCTGGTGGTTGCCAAACTGGTGGCAGTCAAAGAATAACTCCAGCAAGGAAAAAGCAGACGCTCCTTGAGCCAATGATTGCACAAAACCATCATCAGAAGCAATTGCACAAGACTGTGACTCCTCAAGTCACCTAGCTGAAGAGCTCAGCAAACTCTTGAAAATGCAGCTGAACTTGGATGATAAATGACAGGACCTTCCTACAGGGACCCCAGTGGCTATGACCTGCTTAATCAAGATCACTGAATCACCAGACCACCTAGCCAAACTACCCAGGAAATTCCTATGGCTGCAACTGAACTCATCCTTGCCTTCAGGAAACTGAAAAACACTCATCAAGTCCATGAGTTTACAGACTATCCCAGGAGAAAGCTAAATGACTATAGGGACTTGAATAGCTGTGAACACAACTCACAGGATCTGTCAATTAGCAGATCAGCTCTGCAGAGGTGGGGATGGGAAATACAGTCAGACAAGTGGAAACTTGAGGTAGTATACAACTGCTAAAAACAAATGAGCAAGTGGGATTGAGGGTTGGCAGTTGTCTGTACCCCTGCAGGGTCTCCAGCAATCACTCGGTGCAGGAATGCTAGCAGTGGTATCTGTGAGTTAAAACAACTCATCCAACTGAGCTGCAGGATCGGAAGTGGTGTTTGGGTACTACAGGCATCAAGGCCAGATACCAGTAAGGTCTCATGTGATCACAGAGGCCCATAATAGCAGCTATGTCCTTAGGAATAAATAATAGAGCCACCCAAACTCCAGGCTCAGAATGGTACAATATTTCCCTTCCAGAGCTTGGGACCTGAAAGCAGAGAGGCCAGGGACCATCAGGGATTCACATGATAATAGCTACAGGCTAGAAATATAATAATCTCTTTATAGAGAGACTATTATGGAGTTTGTGCCTGGTGATCAAACATACCAAGGATAATGGCTCCTTGTGACTATAATCAGCAGATCTGTGGTAGTATTTTTGGGCCATCAAATCTGAGCCAGCTGGGTGACAAATGCAGAACATAGTTATCTCTGGTTCTGCTGAGCCTAGGACCAGTGACTACAGCAATCAGAGGTCAGTGCTATGTAAGGTTTTATGGGTGCACAACCAGCAGAGCAGTAGTGCTTCCTATGGGGCATTAAATCCCAACCAGCAGACCGCAGGCTCTGAATATAACATAATAGTCTCTGACCCTGCTGAGTTTGGGTATGGAGAGCAGGGTGGCCTGTAGCCACTGAGAGACTTCTATTTATATACACTGACTAAAAACTATATCTTTTTAAAAGGATTCTGGGGGACAAACTCAAAAGTCTGATTATATAAGAAAGATTTGTTGAGACAAATAGATACCCCCAGCATGGGCCTTATTATAAAGGGACAACAAATAGATATAGAATTCTCAAACAAAAAGAAAGAAGATTCCAAGAAAATAGAAATATAAACCTGAGAATTCTGAAAACATTAGAATGAAGACAAATTAGGAAACAGTAAATGCTCACAATTCAACAACAAGGAAGCTACCAATACAGAGCTATAGAAAATACTAGGAAAATTTAGTATTTTGATTTTCAATATGATCAAAGTCCTCATAAATGAAATCAGAGAAACTGTACAGGAAATCAAAGAACACATGATTTGAGAAATTGAGGCCCTATGTAAGAAACAAAACAAAAAAAAAAGACTTTAAGTGAAATAAAGGAGAAAATGAATTAATTAAAGACCTCAAAAGAAACCACTTCAGGCAGATTAGACCAGATGAAGAATAGTCTCACTCTTGGAAGATAGCTTGGTCAAAACTGACCACACAGTCAACAATATAGAGAAGGCAATATAAAAACATGACCAGAACATCCAAGAGCTATGTGATAAAATGAAATGACCTAATTTATAGGTCATAGGCATTGTATTGGATAAGATCTGGAAACACAAACCAAGGGCATTAGAAACATCCTCATAGAAATAATATTAGAGAATTTCTCAAACATAGATAAGACTTGGACATCTACACACAGGACACATATAGAACAACAACAAGACAATATTAAAAACGAACTTTTTCATACAACATAATAATCAAAATGACTAGTATAGAGGCCAAGGAAATAGTCTTAAATGTATTGAAAACAAAAGAACCAGTGACATTCAAGGGCATATCAATAAAAATTACTCTGGATTTCTTAACCCAAGTCATGAAAGCAAGGAGGGGCTGGTATGCTGTTCTCCAAACCCTGAAAGAAATAAAAACTTTCAAACAAAATGTGGGGAAATAGGTACTCTTCTACAATGTAGGTGGGATTGCAAATTAGTACAGTAGCTATGGTGATCAGTGCAGAGATTCCTCAGAAGGAGAATGATCCACCATATGATAGAGCTACTCCACGCTTGGGTATTATTTTCAAAGTGACTGAAAACAGATTATTATAACAATATATGTTTATAGTTGCATAATTCAGAAGAGCAAAATTATAGAACCAAACTTGGTGTCCATCAACAGATGAACAGATAACAAAATTATGTGAATTATACACAATAAAATTTTATTCAGTAATAAAGAACAAAATTATGTCATTTGCAGGAAGGAAAATGGATGGACCTGGAGAACATTATCTTAAGTCAGATTAGCCAGTCACAGAAAGTGAAGGGTCATATGTTTCCTCTAATATGCAGGAGTTAGGAAGTAATTAGGATACAAGAGAGACTTCAGATAAGAGAAAAAAAAAAACTCCAATGGAACCAGTGAGGTACTCAGTGAGGTACTCTAGGGAAAGGGGGAGCAAAAAGAAAGACTCAATTAAGGTACTGACCTTATGTACGTATATGAGAATACCAATATCAATCTCAGTATTCTGTATGGGAAGAGGGAAGTGGGGAGGGAAATGGGGGAAAGTCTGCCAAGTGCTGTGTGCATGTATGTCAATATCACTGTGAACTACATTATGCTGCCATTAAAATATATTATTAAAAGTATAACAAAGTGTAAAAGAAAGCCTGGCTAGTGTTTACTTATATTTTTAAAATTTCAACTGCAAATATTATGTGTTCTAGAATGTGTATTTGGGTGCATGTTGGGGGTATGGAGAGAAGAAATGGAAATGAGTTATTTAATAAATGATTTAAAACACTACATTGATAGTTACAATTCATATATATTTTGGGGGGGAATTAAAAATAATGGAATTCTACTCAGTAATAAAAAATAAAATGATGTTATTTTCAGGAAAATGGATGAAATAAAAATATATATCACTATATATAAATATCACTAATATATATCACTATATATAAATATCACTATATATATCATATATGTATATATATAGTGATTTTACTTCTTTAGATAATTTTTGTATGTTGCAGAGTTTGAAAAATTAATTAAAATTTAACCAGGAGATCTGGTAAAACTATTGAAAAGTTTGGAAAACTATTTTAAACCTAAAACACTCCCTTTTATTTTTTAGTCTTTAATATGGTGTGTAAATACAGAGCTTAAATTGTGGGGGTTTTGAGTAATATTCAATGCAGAAAGAAATTTGTATAAAATCAGGAACAAGACAAGTATGCCCACTATCACCACTCCTTTTCAATATAGTCCTCCAAACTTACCACAGCAATAAGATAAGAGAAGGAAATCAAAGGAATTCAAATAGGAAGAGAGAAATTAAAACTATCTTTATTGGCAGGTGACACAATCCTTTATCTAGAAGACCCAAATAACTCAACCAAAAGACTACTGGTGCTGATTAACCATTTCAGCAAAGTTGCAGAATACAAAGTCAATCTGAAGATATTAGTGGATTTTCTTTATGACAACAATGAATCCACAATGAAAGAAATAAAGAAAACAATTTCATTCACTATAACCTTAAAAAAATAAAATGCCTAGGAATAAACCTAACTAAAGATGTAAAAGACCACAACAATGAAAACTATGAAACATTAAAGAAAGAAATTGAAGACCTTGGAAGATGGAAAGATCCCCCTTGCTTATGGATAAGCAGAGTAAATATCATCAAAATGACCATTCTACCAAAAGTGATCTATAGATTCAATGCAATTCCTAATAAAATACCAACAACATTCTTCATAGACCTAGAAAAATCAGTCATGAATTTTATATGAAGAAAGAAAAGACCTAGAATAGCCATAGCAATCCTCAGCAATAAGAACCATGCAGGAGGCATCACAGTCCCTGGCTTCAAATTATACTATAGTGCAATAGTAGTAGAAACAGCATGATATTAGCACAACAACAGGCATACTGACCAGTGGAACAGAACAGAAGATACAGAAACATATCCACATCCTTATAGTCAATTGATCTTTGACAAAGGGGCCAAACTCATACTATGGAGAAAAGACAGCCTTTTCAATAAATGGTGCTAGAACTGGCTATCTATTTGTAGAAAGATGGAACTAAATACATATCTCTCACCATGCACAGGATTCAACTTGAGATGGATCAAAACTTAGAAATTAAAACAGAGACTGTGAAGTTTACTAGAGGAGAGCATAGGCTCAACACTCCATAATATAGGTACATGCAGGACTTTCTCAACAAGACCTCCAAAATGCAGAAAATTAAAGCAATAATTAACAAGTGGGATGGCATCAAACTAAAATGTTTCTCCTCATCAAAGGAATCCATCAAGAACCTAAAGAGAAAGCATACAGAATGGGAGAAGATCTTAACCAGCCACCACTCTGATAGAGGGCTAATATCCAGAAAATACAAAGAGCTCAAAAGACCCTATACTATCACAACAAATAACCCAATAAAGAAATGGGCAACTGAACTGAATAGACACTTCACAAAAGAAGAGATACAAATGGCCAATAGATTCATGAAAAGATGTTCAACATCATTAGCCATCAGGAAGATGCAAATCAAAACTACACTGAGATTCCATCTAACCCCAGAGTGGCAAGCATAAAGAAATCAAACAACAACAATTGCTGGCGAGGATGTGTGGAAAAAGGAACTCTGTTGGTGGGAGTGCAAACTAGTTAAGCCACTATGGAAATCAGTGTGGAGATCCTTTAGAAAATTGGTAGTGGAGCCACCGTAAGATCCAGCTATACCACTCCTGGGATCTTTCCAAAGGGGTTAAAATCAGAGAACTATAGTAACATGCATACCCATGTTCATAGCAGCACAATTTGTAATAGCCAAAATATGAAACCAAACTAGGTCTTCATCAACAGATGAATGGATTGCAAAATTATGGGAAATATATACAATGTAATTCTACTCAGCTATAAAGAAGTACAAAATCATGTCATTCACAAGAAGATAGAAAGTCCTGGAGAACATTATGGTACATGAGATCAGCCAAGCACAGAAAGAGAAGGGACATATGTTTTCTCTAATATGCTCAAACTAAGGAGTATTAGGAATACCAGAGGGACTCCGGATAATGGAGGGGAAATCTCAGCAAAGCTAGAATGGAAGGGTAGGAGAAGAAGGCCAAGGTTGATTAATTGAGGAGCTACATTTGAATATATGTAAAAGTATGAATATAGTATGGTTAACCTGGACACTCATTGTTGGGAGGGAGGGAAGGGGAAGAGGGGGCTAGATGGTCCAAGCACAGTTGAATATATGCCATTTTCAGTATGATCCACATAAAGTAAAAAAAAATGAAATTTGTATGGCTCTACTTTTTTGTCTTATACTGTGGGATCCTGAATTTGAATTGTAGTTTTTGAAAATAAAAATAGAGAAAACAATACAAGTGCCCCAGTGGAGTATGTTCTTGCTGCAATGTTCAGGGAATAATTAAAAATGAGAAAGAAGAGTTGCACTTTCCTTTCATACTCCCACCTCAACCCTGTGTAAAATGAGCAGAAAAATTTTGGTATCACCAAATAAAAGATATCACATATCATCTTCATCACTTGCTTTCTAGAGAGCAAGATTCCATGATTCCCAGGTATCTTTTTTTTGTGTGTGTGTGTGTGTGGTACTGGGGTTCCTGGAAACCCTTCTACCTCCAGGCTACACTCCTAGACCTATTTTTATATTTTTTATTTGGAAACAGGATCAATTAAGCCAGTGAGGTTGGCTTTGAACCTGTGTGATCTTCCTGTCCTTGCCTCCCATGCGCGGGGATTACAAGTGTGCCCCACCATGCTCAGCATCCCAGGTATCTTAATGCTTATTTAAATTTAGAATAATTAGCCCCATATTCTCAGCTTTAAATTACATTAAAATAAAATTGCCATCTAAATAAGATTCATACGGGGAAGAGTCTCTGATCATTAAAAACTTCCCCATTTAACTGTATTGAACATCCATATTAGACACCTACTTTTCTAATTAATATTTCCTAATATAAAATTAGAGCCATTTTCCTCAATCATTACTGTTGTCATTGAATTATAGTCATTTCTGTCTTTCTACTACCCTTTGAATGGAATCTAAATTCTGCAAGATTTTCAAGCATATTCATTATCTCATAATTTTGTAGCATTCTACAACCTATATTATCTGCTTCAACCATACATACTGTACTACCAGTGATTTGCTATG
Source organism: Muscardinus avellanarius (assembly GCF_963383645.1). NCBI lineage: Eukaryota > Metazoa > Chordata > Mammalia > Rodentia > Gliridae > Muscardinus > Muscardinus avellanarius. The sequence continues at coordinate 28,069,042 of NC_137787.1, read as the reverse complement.
GTCATCCTAGTCTGCCTTAACCTTACTAACATATTGTTCTTTACTTCCATATAGAACTTTCTCTTGTATATTTTATTGTGTAAAATCCCATCCAGTATCAATCACAACTCCTCTATTTCCAATAAATTTCCAACTATGATTTATTCTATATAATCTGGCACCCAGTCTCAGACTGCCTTGTGGAATGCAGTGTTCATAGAACTTTTGTTTTTTCTGCCAAGACTTATTGGGTATATATTGGGTATATATAGTGTTTCACCAAACAGGTTTATTTCTATTCTGAAATAAAAGCTATACTTCTGCTACATAGGCAAGCAAACTGAAATTATCACTAGCTTAAAAAGAGGTTGTTTCTCACATACAAAAATTGTACCATGGATCCTCTATGCAGTTACTCAGGGAGCTTCCATCTCATTCTAGTGGTATCAAACTGCAGTTCTTAAATTGTTTGATCTGGACATAACTCATGACACTTCTAACAGATGATTGGCAATAAAGAGTCACATGCCCTTATATAACTGCAAGGACTGCTGGAAAATGTGAGGACTACGCAATGTTTAGAATGAAGGCGGAAGTCTTTATTGCACATTTTCAGAAGTGAAATCTCATCTCTTCTTTGGTGCAGCTCTATGAATGTGAAGGGAAAATACATTATATGCATATTATTCTTTTACAATTATCACTATTATTGTATGCACAGATGAGGATAGGAGAATCAACTTCTTTTGACATTAAATTCTGCAATCACTAGGCCACAAACTCATTGAAGGCAGAAATCATGTACTGGCTTCATTCACTGGTAGAGGAGATAACTGAATTTCAATAAACGCTATTTGTTTAAATTGATGGATTCTACTTAAAATGCAAATATCTTCTGGCTATTAGTTTTTGTTGTGCCTCAGACATTCCTAAGTAGAGTGAGCAGCTCCTGACTGAATGATTAATTAGTTTTAATTAGGGAAATGTCACTGCTCCAGTCTTGAGTTCCACCAGTGAGCGCCAGTTGGAGGTTTTAGGTACAGGAGAGGTGAAGGGGAGAGAAGGAGAAAACTGAAACTGGAGATGGGCACAGAAAGCTTACAGGAAGACATATGGAGAGAGATCATACACAGTGTCCTGGCAGATTTTACAGTAATTTTGAAATGTCAGTTTATATTCAGTGAGACGGTTTTGTTAATTTGGAACACAATAAAAATAAACAGAATAATTTGCAGATGGAGTTAACATCCACAGGCTATGTTATAGTTCAAAGACTTGATCATGTGAAGCCCTCTTAAGACATGTCTAATGGTTGGTTTTGAAACCCCACATTGGTAGCACTGAGCCATCATCCTGGGAGGTGTGAGCCTGGAAGAGGAATGGTCAAGAATACTCTTATTTGATGATCAGGACTCTTGGAAAAACCTGTGATTAATATGGGCAAAGGGATCTGAGGGTTTTCAGTTTTTGTCACCACATTCCCAAATTTTCTCTGTGGCTCTTGTAAGACTAAGTTAGGGGTTAAACTTATGACCTGTAGCAACACCTCTCCCTCAGACAGCGGCATGAACAGTCACAAGTAAGGGAGGGGGCTTGCTCCATAGATAAAACATTAGTATTAAAGCCAGTCAACCTTGGCTTCAGTCCAAGTGCTTTTCTATTTTAGGTGTGTGAGTACTCAACTATTGAATAATATTCAACTATTCTCTTTAAATTTGATTTTTCCTGTAAAATTGTACAAAAACATCTATTTTGTAATAATTACAAGAGTACCAGAAATAACCAACACAAAGTGTTTACTTTGTTTTTTGGTTTATAGAAAATTTAACCAAGTAGAGTGGCTTAAAGAAAGAAGAGTACCAAGCAAGACAGGGGCGAGGAGGTTAACTCAGTTTATCATTGCTCCTATGTGACAAGATCACAAGTAGAATTTTTTCTTAGAATCAAGAATTCTAAGTTTTAAAATCACTTTTCCATTTGACTTGTCAATTAATGATTACAATATTTGAGTTGAGATTAATGGTTTCAGGAACCACTAGTAAATATAATTATCTTAAGACTCTCATCAAAGTCTGAATTGGCTGTGTGGGGTGGCAAGTCTGTATAAAACAGATAAGCAAGCCTGCTATTATCTGTGATGCCAGGACACCTGCTTTGTATGTTTGTATATTATGCATATGTCCATGTACTTCTTGTCCTTGCAATTCATTACACTTGAGGTGAAGAATCTCCATGTAACACCAGACAAGACATTTGGAATTATATGTAATTAGGTATTTAGTAACTCAATTTGGACAAATACTAATTTGAGTTTATCATTTTTATTCACTCATTTATCCATTTATTTTATGGGTATATGAGTTCCAGACTGTTCTAGGTACTTGATATACCTGTTCTTCAATAAACAAAATAGATGTTTTTTAGGTGTATTGAAATTACATTTTGGAGACTGGTGTGGTGCGCACGTGTGTAATCCTAGCATTCTGGAGGCTGAGACCGGAGGATCTTGGTTTGTGGACATCCTCAGCTACGTAGTGAGGCCCTCTGCAACTCAGTGAGACCCAGTTTCAAAATAAAGAATAAAAAATAGGGCAGGGGGTGTAGCTCAGAGATCAAATGCCCCTGGGTTCCATCCCCAGATCTGCAAAAAAAAAAATTACATTTTGTCAGGAAAAACAGCATAGTAAGTAGTGAACATAATAAAAATATTATATGTTACAAAAGAATGAATGTTATGTGAGGAGAAAAAGAACATGAAATATTTAGTATTAGGTAGAGTTGTCAGGGATCACTTCATGAGAGGTAAGATTTCAGCATATTCCTAGAAGAAATAGGGCTTCAGCCATTGAAATAGAAGGGACAGCCATACTGGCATAGTCTAAAGAGCAAAGAAGCCAGTATGACTACGGTGGGGGGAGGTTAAGGAAAAGGGGTAGAAAGGGTTATAAAGAAAAGCTAGGCAAGGGCAGATGGTATAGGGATCTGTTGACTTTGCAAGGTTTTCCTCCCATGTATTTAGAAAATCCCAGGTTAATAACAGATACATGCACTGTGATACCAATAGTGAAACTCTCAGAATAATATATCTCACAAATTGATCATGGATGTAAATTATGTTATTTTTTTCATTATAAAATACAATATGTTTCATCTTATAGAAAAATATTTTCGTTAGAGGGTAAATACTGTACTGGCCATCAATAGATAGAACCCTAGATTTTCTCTATCCTGATATATAACACAGCCCTTGAAGAAGCTGAACAGTTCTTAAAATTACATTTCTAAATGTTAATAGTCACTTTAAAGGTTAAAAAGAGTCTTCTAAAAATCTGCCATTTAAAAAAATTCTGAAACATTTAAAATATATTTCTTCATAGTCAGGACTCAGTGGAAATGAGGAACAGCTGGTCAACATCTTGCATAGTATAATCTATCATGTATGTAATAATTATTATTAATTTATCTAGAGCATTGTCTCCTTTTTCAGATAAAATACAGTATTCCTTTTGTCCCAATAACTCTTTCAATCATTGTAGTTCTCTGGGATTATAATTGCTATTTACATTTATTATGTTCTACCTGTTTAGTATTTAATTTTTTAACATTATGCTGATTCAGATTAAAAATTATTCCCACAAAAAATGACCTAAAATTTAGCCATAGAACTCATGCTAAAATTACTAGCTACTACAGAATGAAAAATTTGAATGTTTCCTCAATATTGTCAAAGAGTTACAGTTGATAGGTTAATTCTTTTTTTATTTTTATTTTTTGTGTGTCTAGGGATGGAACCCAGAGGCATTTGACCTCTGAGGTACACCCCCTGCCCAATTTTTTATTCTTTATTTTGAAACAGGGTCTCACTGAGTTGCGGAGGGCCTCACTAAGTAGCTGAGGCTGTCTGTGAACCGCGATCCTCCTGTCTCAGCCTCCCGAATGCTGAGATTACAAGGCTGCGCCACCAAGCACGGCTAGGTTAATTCTTAAACCTTATCTTATTTTCTTGACAATCAAAACAGAAGAAATATGGTGGCTATTCGTGTTATCAATTTGCAAACAAGAAAATTCACAAATATAACATAAAAACAAGCTTTTCATTCTCAAGTTAAGCTATAAAATCATTAGACTCATCAAACTTGTGGGGCAAAGAAGATAGAATAAGAATTATGATTCTTATAACAGATATTCTTTGGGGTACAAGTACTTGGAGAAAAGGGCCCTCAGAAGATGTATCCTGACATTTATCATCATGGATAAGTGTTGGATAATATTAAGAAAGAAGATTAGGTGTTAATGGCATCAAGATGATATTGTTTAGTTATTTATTGGTATATGACAAGCCTCCCCAAATTTATGAGGCCTAAAACAGCAATTACTTATTTACTTACAAATATTCAGTTTAGATAGCATTCGTTGGGGTATCCAGTATTGTCCATCTAGATACAATAACTTTACTGATGAGGTTGTTAAAGAAAAGAGAACTAATTATAAGAAGGTTGATCGTAACATTATTAACGCTAAGATGAAATATGATTATGCAAAGAAATATATACTGTTAATAACAGATAAGAAATCTAGTACAGCCCTCTGGAAACTGGGACCCATACTATAAGGGACCGTGGTAAGTTGGGAAAATGTATCACTTCATCATTATTAGTCTGGTGTCTATAAGAACTTGCAGGTTAACTTAATTGGGACATTTTACTAAAGCAAAAACATGCTTTGCTTTTCTAAAAACTCAGCAACTTCTCATCCAAAAAGACTCAAAATGGTTAGAAGGAACAGAAAGAAAGGGAAAGAAAATCAAGGGTAGGAAAGGAAAAAAGAAGTTAAAAGACAGAGGGAGACACACATGCACACACACACACACACACAGGCACATATACACACGGTCTGTATCTCTAATATTTATCATTTATATGTCTAGCTTCGTTTTGCTTAATTATAATCTGAGTTTACATAATTACAATCAAGAATAAGGACAGTTAAAACTAATTTCTTCCTTTCGTAGAAGTGATAGGAGAGTAGATTTTTGCTCATTCCTTAATTTTTTTATTTGTTAGCACTTTGCATTGGCTTATTGGAGCAAATAGCCAAAACTTTGATAATTTAAAGCTATACTATCTCTCTGGGAAGATGATATTTAACAGAGTTCCAGGAAAGTCTCATTTCCACATTTGTGAAACTCAATACTGTATTTGCAGATGCTCCTATGTATTTATAAACTACTCTCACCACAAAGATGGTTCAGTATTATGCACTGGTGAGAAAGGTAGATGAAACCTGGCTGAGTTAATTGTATCTATTTTTACTACTGTTTAATCTAGAAAGTCATGCCAAATATAACATCACATAGCACATATTCGGGTGCTAAGAAGTAGCCGCAGACCAAAGAATCTTGAGTCTCATAGAGTGGGATTTCTCAATAGAATGGGAAATCTACATGTTCAGAGAAACCCAGCAGTGTAGATTTGTTATCTTTGTATTGTTTGTGGTGAGGATATGTCAGCCATAAAAGTTTACCTCTCACTGTAATTGCTATGTTCCCATTTTATTTATTTCACCTACTCATATGGAACAATTTCCCAAATGTGTTACTATTATTATTTTAAACAAATCTTTGTTTAAGTTAAATAATAATAGAACAATTTATTTTTTGACATGCTTTCTTTTTCATTTAAATCTTGATTTTGTGATCTAAATTACTTCTCTTCTTGAAGAACTTTATTTAGCACTTTTTGTGGGGTGGATTTGCTGTCAATAAATTTGTAACTTTTGAGCCAGGCAAGGTGGTGCACTCTTGTAATCACAGTACTTGGGAGGCTGAGTCAGGAGGATCTTGCAAGTTGGAAGCCAGCCTCAGCTATGTAGTGAGGCTCTCAGCAACTTAGTGCTACCCTGTTTCTAAATAAAATATAAAAAATAGGTCTGAAAGTGTAGCCCAGATGTAGAAAGCCTGGGTTCCATCCTCAGTACCTCAAAAAAAATTCTAATTTTTGTTTATATGAGAAAGCATTTATTTATCCTTCCTGTTTTAAGAGTAATTTCAATAAATATGCAATTCTAGGATTTTTTAATCTATCAATATTCTAAATTTAAATATTTGGACACATTTTTTATCTACCTATCTTCCTATATCTGTAATTTTTCTGTCATATCTATCTATTCATTTATCTATATGTTTATATGTATACACACTTTTATTAGTGCATTGTAATCATATATCATATTGAGGTACAGTGTGAAAGAAACACATATACACATAGCACCTTGTGCATTTCCCTCCACTCCCTACCCCATCCCACACTCTCCTCCTCCTCTCCATTATATTAAAATTGGCATTAATGTAAATACTTTAAGTAGTTCAGCTTTTTCTTTATTACATTATTTCTAAATAGATGCTCATTGTAATTTTTTCCTATTTTCTTTTTTTAAATTTAAACACCCTTTATCAAAATAAGATAAACATGGCCCAACAGATACATGAAAAAAAATCCTCAACACTTCTCTCAGAGAATTGAAACTAAAACCACAATAAAAATGTGGTTTCACACAGAATAAAATGCCTATTATTGAAAAGACAAAGAATATCAAATATTGGTGAGGATATAGAGCAAGGGAACACTGGCACATTGCTGGTAGGAATGTAAAGTAGTATGTCAATAAAGTATTAGTATACTCCACTTTGCAAAATAGTATGAAGTGGTTTTTTTTTTTTGTTGTTGTTGTTTTTTTTTTTTTTTTGCAGGTCTGGGGATGGAACCCAGGGGCATTTGACCTCTGAGCTACACCCCCTGCCCTAATTTTCATTCTTTATTTTGAAACTGGGTCTCACTGAGCTGCAGAGGGCCTCACTACGTAGCTGAGGCTGTCCGTGAACCGTGGTCCTCTGGTCTCAGCCTCCGAATGCTGGGATTACCACGCCCGGCTGTATGAAGTGTTTTTTTTTTTAAACAAAATTTTTATTGAACATAAATGGCATACATTTAAACTATATTTGGTGCCCTCTCCCCCCTGCCCCCCGTTTTCCCTCCCCCCCACCAATGATTGCCCAGGTTAACCATGTCATATTCATAGTTTTATACATATTCAGGTGTAGACACTCATTAATCAAGATCAGCCTTCCTACCCTCCTATCTTTCCATCCAAACTTTGCTGATATTTCCCCTCCATTATCTGGAGTCCCACTGGTATCCTCTGTGTTTTCTAGTTTGGGCATATTAGAGGAAACATATGTACCTTCTCCTTCTGTGCTTGGCTATTTTCTATATAGCTAAGACATCCCCCTCCCCCACCTCTTTCAGAATTTTCTCTTTTTTTCCTACAGTTTAATGCTTCTAGATTTATTTATTTGTTTTTTATGTTGTATTTTTCTTTACGCTCTTGGAACTTTCTGAATTTGTTGGTAATACATTAAGTATAAAAATTCTGAGTATTATTAAATTATATAATTATTCTACTCTGTTCTATAGATTTCCCTAATAATCCATATCACTTATGTTATACCTTTCAGGAAAAAATGTTTACAGTGTTTGGATGTTTTGTTGGTTTTTTTTCCTACTCTTTTTTCTTTTTTGTTTCCATTTTAGTTTTGGAGGTCTCTAGCAATTTATCCTCAAGCACACTATTTCTTTTTTCTCAGTTGTGGTCAATCTAATGATAAGCCTATTAAAGGCAATCTTTGTTTCTGTTATAATTTTTTTTCTTGGTACTGGTGATGGAACCCAGGGGTAGGTACCTCCAAGCTACTATTGTAGCTCCAGTTCTAGTTTTTAGTCTTTTTATTTTTTGAAACAGGGCCTCACTGAATTGCAAAGGGCCTCACTAAGTAGCTGAGGCTGTCTGCAATCTGTGGTCCTCAGGTCTCCGCCTCCTGAATGCTGGGATTACAAGTGTGCCCCACCATGCCCGGCTTTCTGTTAAAGTGTTTTTTTTTTTAATTTATTTTTTTAATTGGTGCATTGTAGTTATGTATCAATCACATTGGAGTACAAGACTTGAGAGGATATACAAGCACACATCATCCAATTAGCCCTCATCCAGCCTCCATCCCATTCCCTCCCCCTCCCTCGATCTCATGCTTCTTTGGTGATTAACTTTGATACATTTGTTTATGTACCTCCTGTTTTTTAAAGAGGCTCCATCCTCCCCTATTCCATACCCTCTGATTGGTCACCTTAATTGCTTCACTATAGGGCCCTTTCTATAGCTCAACCTCTTCCTGTTGCCCCTTTCCTCCTAGTTATTGCTGATTAGGGGAAGCATCTGATTTATATTTTTCTGTTAAAGTGTTTTTGATTCCCATTTCGTTTTGTTTTTTAGACTTATCTCTGCTTATATTACCCATATTTTCTTACATGTTGATCAATTTTCTCATTAGAGTCATGTTTAGCAATGGGGATACATTTTGAGACATTATTTTATGTGGCTTTTGTAATTTTGTGAATTTCATAGGCTATACTACATGCTAGGCCATAGTTATTACTACTTACATAGTTAAGATGGCAAACCTGTTTAAGTATGTTACTTTTAATAGTATAGGAAGTTATAACACAATGTATCTGAGCATATGTCAACAGAGAAGGTATGGTAAAAATACTAGGCAAACAGATTATTTTTAGTTCCATTATAATCTTATTGTAATACTATGATATAGGCAGTCCATCATTGCTCGAAATATTGTTTGATATAGTCCATAGCTGTAAATCTGTGTCATATTTATTATTTGTGTTTTTATTTATTTGGTACTTGGAATTCAACTCAGGGGCATTATACCTTTGACTTACTACCCAGCCCTATTTTAAAAATATATTTTTATTGACTATTTGAATTTCTTCTTTCATGAAGCATCTATTTAGTTCACTTGCCCATTTTTTATTGGATTATTTGTTTTCTTAGTGCTGAGTTTTTTGAGTTCTCTGTATTCTAGATATTAATCCTCTATCAGAGGAGTAGGTGGCAAAAATCTCATATTCTGTTGGCTCTCAGTTGAGATTCTTAATAGTTTCCTTTGCTGTACAGAAGCTTTTCAGTTTAATGCAGTCCCATGTATTGATCTGCTTTTTAGTTTGTTGTGCCTTTGGGGTCTTATTGAGAAAGTTTTTACCTGTGCCTATGTGTTATAGTGTTGGACCTATGCCCTCTTTAAGGAGCCTCACGATCTCTGTTCCCCAATAAATATATGAAAAAAATGCTCAACATCATTAGAATCAGAGAGATGCAAATCAAAACTACCCTGAAATTTCACTAACTCCAACTAGAATGGCAGTCATTCAAAACACAAACAACAACAAATGCTGGCAAGAATGTGAAGAAGTGGGAACAGTAATACATTGTTGGTGGGACTGAAAATTAGCACAATCACTTTGAAAATGGTATAGAGAATCCTCAGAAGAATGAGAACGAACTTAACATATGATCCAACAATACCACTTCTAGGTATCTACCCAAAGAATAGAAACCAAACTACCAATCTAATGTATGTGAATCTATGCTCATAGCTGAACAATTCACAATTGCCAAACTATGGAACCAGCCAAGATGTTCATCAACAGATGAAGGGATTACAAAACTATGGGATATGTACACAATGGAATTTTACTCAGCCATAAAGAAAAACACAATTACGTCATTTACAGGGAAGTGGATGGAACTGTAGAACATTGCTAAGTGAGATTAGTCAGTCACAAAAATTAAGAAATTGGATACTCTTGTTAGTATGTGGAAGCTAGGGAGAAAGTAGGTGATAGGAGGAACTCTAGATGAAGAAGGGGATACTATCAATGAGCAAATAAGGTGACCTAACTGAATGGGATGGGAGAAAGAAAGTAGGAAACTGAATGGAATGGGAGAAAGGAAGACGGGAGAAAGGAAGAGGGAAATTCTTTAATGCACATGATGTACATTCACAATCATATCAAAGTCAATCACTAAGCTAAACATGAGAAGGAGGGAGAGGGAGGGAATGGGGCAGGAATTGAGTAAGGGCTAATTGGGTGATGTGTGCATCTATGCTTCCACCATCTTGTACCCCATTAAGATGTATGACTACAATGCATCAATTAAAAAAAAGATCCACCAGAAAAGGAACCATAAAAATTATTTTTATTTCAGTAGTCTTGCTAATTTGTTGAACGTCTGACTAAATTGCTGAGGCTAGCCTTGAACATGCAATCCTCCTGTCTCAGCCTTACAGGCATGTTCCCCTGCACCAGGCTAATGTATCATATTTAAATCTGGTTCTGATATTACTTTTTTTCTTCAATCTGTGTGATTTTTTTTTCTTGGCCTTTTCAGTACAAATTTTTATGTTAATCTGGCTAAGAATTGTGCTTCTAAAAAGATTTTCTATATCTATACTTTTCATTATTTTTATTTATTTTTTTACTTTGGATTTCTCTAAATTCTCCTCATAGAGAGTCTATGTCTTGCAGCAATTTCAACTATAACTTATTGCTATTATACTTGAGTCTTATTAGTGTGGTGTTAAGGTCTGGAGAAGGGATATTGTTCTCTAATATTATGACTTTAGGAGACTTGTGTTTCCACACTTTGATTTCAATTGTTTCTACTGGTATAGATTTTTTTTTTCTCTCAGGTGAGATAGAAAAGATAGGAGAGGCCAGAATGAGAGAAGTACCCTTCCTATAGTTGGATTTGGGCTCTGACAATCTTTTCCCTTGCAAAGTCGGTGTCTGTTATGGAAAATTCTTTGCGTCTCTTCAAAAATGATTATGTTTCCCTTCCTTTGGAAGACACATAAGGGAATTTTTCTTGAATTTTCACCACAAAACTTTTGTGAGTTTCCTGCAAGGAAAGCCCATGAAAGTGTAGGATCCCTCTGAGAAAGTTGGTCCTTAGTAGTTTCTCAATTCAAGATAGTTGGTGCTCATTCTCCAAGAATTCATTCAAATAAATCATTGGAGTATTTTATAGTCTCTGGCCCTAGCTGCATCCTCCGTAAGCAATCTCTTGGAATTAGGGTTTGCCCTGAGACCTCAGTTTTTTGATGGGTCATTGATTTTCAGGTCAAACCTTTTATTTTGTAGGAATAAAAGTGACAACTTCTAAGGTCTTTACATGTGAAAATAGAAAGCAAGAATCTGGAGCTGAGATATAAACATAGGTCAGCTGGACTTGGAAGGACAAATTTTTTTTTTTAATGCAGTGTGTCATCATTAAATCTCATTATTACTGAGATTTTCTTTCCCCCAATTAAACATTTTAAATGGCATTTTCTTACATTTCTAGCTTTTTTTCTCCTAGTTGACTTAGAGTTACACAAGAATTTCTTATAGCTCTACAGAGTTACATGAAATGAAATGGAGAATTCAGTATCACTGGGTTCGAAGAGACCTATCATTGCTTATCTTAATAATAGTCAAAGTTCTTTTATTTGCAAACCTGAAGTACTCTAGAATCTACTTTGGGTTTGAGTTGCTGTAACACACATCTCTGATGCAGGAGAACAGTCAAATACATAAAAGCAAATTGTGACTGGTATGAAGGGAAGAAAATTGAGAATAGGTAGGACAAGTCTGGCGGTTTAAATAGGTCATTAAAAGAAGACACAATTTGACTACATAAATCCCCATGGAGCTTCTTGGTGTGGGTTTATGAACTCTGGGAAAAGGGCCAAGTTAGGCTTAATTATATTTAGATTAACTCTGCCATTTAAATGTCTACTCTTTCTTCAGTTATCTTTTATTTCTCTTTCTGTCTTACTATTTATTTTGTAAATCTTAGAGTAAGCTCTAAGGTTTATATTCTTTGACCTTTTTATTAAATGGGTGCTTTAGGCAGCTATAACTCTGTCTTTCCCTAAAAGTTAATTGAGAAGGCAATCTCTTTCCTTATCTGCTGAAAAAAAAAAGGAATTCAAAATTAAACTCTAACATACAAGCATGTTGTAACACATGAACGTTCCTCATCATTTCCACTTATTTGATATTTCTGAGTTTGTTTTTTTGGAGGATAGTATCCAATTTATTTTTTAAATTTTTAATTAAAAAATTTTAAAATTTTTATGTGGAACATATTGAAAAATGACATATATTCAGACTGTGCTTGGTGATGTCTCTGAATTTTAAATAACTAATTTCCCCTTAAATACAACCCAGAAAGTCTGAGAATGATATAATTTGGTTTTTTTTTTTCAACAACACTCTCACTGCTGCAATCCAAACATTTGACATGCACAACTTAGAGGGAAAAGAAAGGTCTAATAGCTAAGGGATCTGAAGATTTCAGAGATTATAGTCCATTTGGGAGCCAACTTCTTCTTTTTTTGCAGTACTGGGGGTGGAACCAGGGGCATTCTACCTTCAAGCTGCACCCCAAACCTTATATTTCATTCTTTATATTGAAACAGGGTCTCACTAAATTGCAAAGGACCTCCCTAAGTAGCCGAGGCTGTCCATGAACCACGATCCTCCTGTCTCAGCCTCCCAAATGCTGGGATTACAACTGTGCACCACCACGCCTGGCCCTGGAGTCAACTTCTAAGCAGGCTACATATCCTCAGGGTATCCTCCATGGATAGAAAGACAGAAAGAGAGAGAAAGGGGACAGAGAAGCGATAGCAGTTGGGTGGGTGGGGTCACACTGTCTCAGGCTATGCCCCTTGGGACTCTTCTTCAGCAACCAATTCCCACCTGAATATGGCTGCTTTGTCTACTATGTGAGATCAGGGGGACATTTTTATATCTAAAATATGACATTTGTCCTCTAGAAGGAATAATTGTCAAGGGCAAGATTATTTTCTCTATGATTATTTATTACTGGGATGTTACCCTTCTGCTTTCTCTTACAGTGAATACTCCTTTCCTCTCAATTTTCCTTTACTAAAATGGCAAGCGAGGGATTCTTTGCTTTTTAGTGTTGCCTTCTAAAGTGGTACAAACATGTGTAAGTACAATACTGCTGTGGAGTACACATGCTTAACCTTTGTGATGAGTTGCGGATGCCTCTGAGAAGCTGAAGCAAGCTGGGGAAAAATGCATATGCACATAAGTTTTGCATATACAGTAATTTCAAAAGGTTTAAAGAACTTTTATGGAAAATAAGTGTTTCTTCCCATTAAAAACAACACCTGGCATATGTTTGCGCTTCAGAAGTGATGACTACTTTCACAAGAAATACTACCAGGTTTGGTCCTTTCTGTAACAAAATATCTTTCGCTTGTTTCAACGCTAGCTTTATTCGTACTTGTCAATGTTCTTTACCTGTGGACTTTCTATGGAAGACAGTAGGATTTGTTGAGAATGAGTAGACCCACTGTGTGTAATAAGAATACTGAGTTTACTATACATATTTATGTAGATAAAAAATTATGAAGGGTACTAAGTAGTCTCCTTTACCAACTATTTATAATGCTTACTTGTTGTTACTAAGAGAATGATCTTACTAAAACTGAGATTCTTTACTCCTATGTGATCTTATCTAAGCCTTAAATATTGCTTGCAAATTTTCTCAAGATACAGGTTTTGACAGTGGAACTGATATATACTTTTGGCTGATACTGGGGATCAAACCCAGTGACATTCTGTTATGAGCTACATCCCAGCCCTATTTTATCTTTTATTTTGAAACCAGGTCTTGCTAAGTTGCTGAGAGCCTTGATACTTTATCAAGGCTGGCCTTGAACATGTAATCCTCCTGGCTCAGTCTCCTCAAGTACCAGGATTACTGGGACACAGTGCTGCATCTGACATAATTGATATTTTGAAGGCTTTGTTCCCCTTTCATATACTTAACAGTATTTTGAAAATGGCAGGGTGAGAATTTTTAATCATGCATGGTGACGATGGTCTGTGCTTTTTAAAATACCCATTTTGAGCTGGACATAGTTACCATCTGTTATTCCAGTACTTAGGAGGCTGAAACAAGAGGATTGCAGGTTCCAGGCCAGTCTCAGCAACTTAGAATTGTTCAGCCACTTAGCAAAACCCTGTTTTAAAAAAAATAAAAATAAAATAGGACTGGAGATGTAGCTTGGAAAACAGAAATCAGTCCCTGTTACCAAAACAAGCAAATGAATGAACAACACACAAAATACCCATTTTGGCCTAAAACAAGGCATTCAGAAGAAGCTTGACTGTCAGTACTGGGGAAGTGCTCTCTGCCTGTGTGAAAATGTTAAGAAGCAAATCCACTAAATAGAGAACACCCAGATCCTAGTGAGCTAAGACTAAGCTCGCTAAGCTTTTGTGATTCAATTCTCTGAATATGTTCCTATGCATATACACATATGTAATCTGAGTGTATGAATGTAGTGAATGTTTAGTCAGTTCTCTTCAATTTATGCAAATTAGACTTTGATTTGAAAAATGGTTTGATGAAGACATCCACACTTTGTAAGAGGGATGATAATACACATGCGTTTGACATGAATTAATTAAACTATCATGTCGTGGGCTATTGTTTCCCAGGCAGTTATTTAATGGTGCAAGAGGAATGTCACCATGCTGCTTTAGTGTGAGATAGGTTTTCATCAACAAAAATAGAAGAAAAAAATGTTGAAGCTCCCTTCATATCATTGCATAACTCCTCTATATCAAAGATGATATGGTGATTGCATAGTGCTATACAGGATTTGGAATAAAAAAGTATACAGGTTTTGGAATAAAAACCAACGAGCAAGAAACTAGGAGTGGACTCTTACGTATGCTACTCATTTGCAGTGAGATGTTTATTACCCCTAGTATCTGATCCTGTGAAGAGGGATAATAACAAGGCTTACTCCACTGAGCTACTAGGAATTAATGGAGAGAAAACTTGAGAAGTGCTTTGAGTGTTTGGTACAGAATCCATGCTTAATACAGCCAAGCTATTATTATTGGTGCTTCCTAGCCTTCTAAGTTGGTGTTTCTCACCTACGGCTCTTAGTAGATGCTCTTGAGTGTGAAGGTCAGATAACCTCCATAATTCAAACCTACATTTATAAAATACTCAATTCAAATACTTTCATTTTTCTTGTTCCTATAAACAGACTGAAACCAGCTACTTTTGTTTTCTATAAACTCTTATTTACTAGAGCACTCTCACTGGTATCTAGAATAGTCTCCACTATTTTAGTAAATACCTTGTTAATTTAAGCAGTCTCCTGCTTAGCAAGGCATATTTTATGTTGATCCTTAATTCCCTCTGCCATTCTCTTTGAAATGGATCCAATTTTCTGAGATCCTTGTCAGGATAGGTTGCTGATGATCCATAGGATAACCAGATGCCTCAGTGGCTGTGTCCTTGATATGCTTCCAGGTGCAAATTAGAGCTTGCACATGTTTTTATTTTCCTTCTTTAAAAAATAAATTTGTATTACTCAGTGGATTAACTCTTTCCGTGGTGGTTTTATTATTATATTCCAGTTATCTGGCTACGTTTTTAAAGTAATTTTGAAAGTCGTGATTCAGATTTAACCAAGGATATTGGTATCCTCTTTGGGTCCTGCCTATGCAAACTTACTGAAGTGAACAGAGAAGACCAGAACATTTCTGATTTTTCATAGCATTTAATTTTAAGGTCAAAATGACCTTAAGCATTCTAGTAGAGCATGAACTTCTTTAAATTGTTTAGATTATTTTCCTTTTGCTTACATGTTTCCACATACATGTTATATGACCGATACTTTTTAAATATAACTGTTTGTCTTGTCAGTTTCAACTAGAAAATATTTGTTTTAAAAATTCAGTGATTTTCCAAAATCTAATTTATTTAATCTCATTTAGTTATCCTTTTTTTGTACAATGGAATATAAAACTCTTTTTTCCCTTAATGTATTGATGGACTTTATTTTTAATTTTGAGTTCAATTGAGTTGCCTCTAAAGAAATTTTAGAGTCTTTTTTTTTAAATATTGATAGCTAGTAGTAATATTTGATACTTCTCACAAATGATACTATCCTGGATTTTATTTAATGCTCTGTTCAACATTTACATATGTCTCGGGTTATACTTTCTTAAATATTAACTAAATTCTGACATTTCAAGAAATCTATTTTTTTTTACATTTGAGGTGAAAAATTGAGATATGGAGAAATGATTTCCTGTGGTCTTATTCAATTAACTTTTTAGACAAGGATTCTTACTCAAGGCTCTTGAGTTGAAAGGCTGTGTTCTTTCCACCAGACAACACAAAACTTAAAAAATGACATTTATGTCACTGGAACTAATCTAAAGGGTCTCAAATGAAATGACTGACTTTGAACATACACTTCCGTAAAAATCTACCTCTCCTATCACTGTCACTGATACTGAGAGAATGTCTTTTTTGTGTCAAGGCATATGATGATGTCATTTCTAAATGTTAGTAATGTTAAAAGTAACATTTTCCAGCAATGTCACTTCAGAAACAAATCTGTGGTATAACAGCAATCTTTAGTTTGATGTTTCCTGTGATCTGTAAAGAAAATGCAGGCTTTAATATATCATAATGTCTTTTTATTCATTTCTTTCAACTTCTGGTTTAGTGCTTACAAATTACCTATAGCAGATTTGTGAGTGATGCCTTAGTCATCACATTTGGTGGCATGATATAGGAGCCTGCAGGAAGATTTTATGCAGTGTTTTACATGTTGAAGAGTTTTGGTAGTAGATGCCTTTATGTATCTATAAACCTCATAACCTGTCACCCTTGCAACACTGGTATTTCAAACACTGGTACTTTAAAGGTTGCTCATGTTACTGAGATCTTATTTTTAATGATCTTGAAACTTAACTAGTTTTGGATGACATCATTGTCAACCACGTAACAACAAATCTAAAATAACTGGCTAGTGTTTTGGTGAAGCTTCTTTAAGGAAACACCTGTAAGATGGATGGATGGATGAATGGACACACACACACACACACACACACACACACACACACACACACGATTGTCTTTAAGGAATCAACTTATGTGATTATGGTAACTGGCAAGTCCAAAAACTATAGTGTAAGCTGGAGACCAGGTCAATGTGCATGTTGCAGTCTGCAATTTGAAGGTAGAATGTTTCTTCCAGGAGCCCTCAGTCTTTTTTTCTGAGACCAACATTATGATTTAGATCTGGAATGTCCCGTGGAGGCTCATGTGTTAATGCTTGGTCCCTAGTGCATCAGTGTTAGAGGTGAGCTTATGAGAAGTGACTGGATCCTGAGAGCTCTGACCCCATCAGTGGATTAACCCACTGATAGCTGAATATCCATCTGGAAGATGGTAGAAACTAGGCAGATGGGGCATGGTTAGAGAAGGAGGTCACAGAGGACATTCCATGGAAGAGTGTTTATTGACCTGGGCCCTTCTCTTTCTCTTTCTAGTTCCCAAAGGCCATGAGGTAGATAGCTTTCTTCTGCATGTCCTTCTGCCACGGTGTTCCTGCTTCACCTCAGGCCCAAAGCAATGAAACAATTGAATAGGGACTGAAGCTTCTGAAATCATGAAACAAACTCAACCTTTCCTCTTCTAAGTTATTTTTCTTAGGTTTTAGTCACAGTTAGCCATGGAAGGACAATATTAGTTTAGCCAAAGGTCGAGTTAATTGTTAAGGTAGTAACTTATGAGCAGATCCTTGAGAAACTAGAAGGATTTCAATGATAGAAAGGGCATTCCAGGTAAAAAGTAGAAAAGAAAAGAAACCAGGGAAATAAAATTGCTGAGAAATAAGATGGGATTAAATGAGAGAGAACAATGAATCTCACACAAGACTTTGTTTTCATTTTTTAGTGACTTTTATTTATTTTAAATATATTCTTATTGATACAACATACATTATAGTGGGTTTAAAAGTGATATGAATACACATAAACACAGAACTTGGTATGTTTTAGCTTGCCCCTCCATACATGTTAGTGAGATTGTATTGACACCTTCATATATGAATATAGCATTTTTGAGGCATTAATTCTTTTTTTCCTCTCTTTAACTTCCTCTCCAAATCCCCTTTCACATTGTACTAGTCCTTCCCCTCGTTTCTCTAATGTCCCTTTTCTTTCCTATTTCCTGACTTCTACATATGAGAGAAAGAATCTGACCCTTGACTTTCTGTGACTGGCTGATATTAGCACAATATTTTCTAGTTCTATCCATTTTCCTTTGAGTGTGTGTGTGTGCGTGTGCGCACACGTGCGCCTCTTTTTTTTTGTTCCCTTTTTTCCCTTTCTTACCTTTACTTTCCGTTTCCCTTCCCTTCCTTTCTCTGTTTCTTCTAACTACTCTGAGTCTTTTGAGATGAGAAGTTACTAATTTTTTTGAAAAGTAAAGCATACTTTTGCGTTAGTCAAATGTTCCAACTAAGTTAACCAGCAAACTCTTATTGAGTTTGATAGAAACCATACTAATGATGAAGTGATACACTTTCCCTGTTTACCATGATCCTTTGTAGATCATTGATGGTAGAAGGAAACATAATTTTGTTCTTCTTTATGGCTGAATATAATGACATTGTGTGTATATACCATATTTCTGTTATGGATGCCTAGATTTGTTCCATAATTTGACTATTGTGAATTATGTTATTATAAACATGGATATGCATGTATCACTTAGTATTTTGACTTTATTTTTTTAGAAAGATACTGAAGAATGGTATAGCTGGTCTGTATGGTGGTCTCATCTCTAGTCTTTTAAGAAACCTTCATACTAATCTTCATAGTGGTTGTACTAACTTAACACTTCTATAACAGTATATAACAGTTCTTATTTCCCCAGATTCTTGCCAGCATTTATTATTGTTTGTATTCTTGATGATTGCTGTTCTAACTGGAGTTAGATTGAATCTCAGTAGAGTTTTTTTTTTTGTATTTATATATGCCATTTGTATTTCTTCTTTTGAGATGTGTCTGTTCAGTTCAATTGACCATTTCTTGAATTTTTTTTTTTTTTTAGTGTTAACTTTGAGGCATTGTGATGTGGTATTTTGGAACAATTAGACAATCTCAGTTCTACTACTAAAATATTCTAACATCTATAAGATGGCTTTTCTAATGTGTAATAAAAGAAAATAGTAAATGACATGTATTTGTATTAGTAAGAGCTTGCCAGACTGCTATATTTCATAAGGCAAAAATATAAGGTCTGAAGTAAAATTCAAGTTTATTTCTTGTTAGTATAATGATATAACATGAAAGCTCAGCTCTATGTAATAATGTGAGAACTCAGATTGAGAAAAACTTTACCCACTTCAGTGTTGGCTTTCCATAGTCTCTCTGTGATGGTTGACCAAAAAATTTCAGCGGGTTCTAGGAAGCTTTGCATGGTATAATGCATATTAAGCATTTAATATAGCCTCTGACACAGCATATGTAATAAATAATGAATGTTAACTGCTACACATGTTTGTCAAAGTTTTGTTTTAGAAAACCAAAGGGTTAATGGGAATAGAAAGAAATATTTTCTTTTTTCCTTTTTTTTCCCTGTGTGCTGGAAATTGGACCCAGAGGTATTCTATTTCTGAGCTGTGCCCTCAGCCTTTTCTCTCCTTCTTTCTTTCTTTCTTTCTTTCTTTCTTTCTTTCTTTCTTTCTTTCTTTCCTTCCTTCTTTCTTTCTTTCTTTCCTTCTTTCTTTCTTTCTCTCTTTCTTTTCTCTTTCTATTTCTTTCTCTCCTTTCTCTTCTTTCTTCCTTTCTTCCTTTGTTTCTTCTTTCTTTCTTTCTTTCTTTCTTTCTTTCTTTCTTTCTTTCTTTCTTTCTTCTTTCTTTTGTGGTCTGGGGATGGAACCCTTCTCGGGCTACACTCCCAGACCTATTTTATATATATATTTTTTATTTGGAAACAGGGTCTCTTTTCCAACCTGCGCGATCCTCCTGTTTCTGCCTTCCAAGCACAGGGATTACAAGTGTGTGCCACCATGCCCAGCTGTTCTTTCTTTCCTCCCTTTCTTTCTTTCTTTCTTTCTTTCTTTCTTTCTCTCTCTCTCTCTCTCTCCCTCTTTCTTTCTTTCTTTCTTTCTTTCTTTCTTTCTTTCTTTCTTTCTTTCTTTCTTTCTTTCTTTCTTTCTTTCATTTTGATGGTACTGGGGTTCCTGGAAGCCCTTCTACCTCCGGGCTACATTCCCAGACCTATTTTTATTTTTGGAAACAGGGTCTCTTGAGCCGGCGCGGCTGGCTTTGAATCTGCACAATCCTCCTGTCTTCGCCTCCCAAGCGCGGGGATTACAAGCGTGCGCCACCACGCCTGGCGTATTTTTTATTTTGAAACAGGTTTTCATTAAGTTTCTGAGTTCCTTGCTAAATTGCAGAGGCTGGCTTTGAACCTGTAATCCTCTTTTACCTTCCCAAAAACTGGGATTAGGAGATCTTCACCATGAATGGCTAAGAAACATTTCTTAAATCACAAAGAAATGTTTCTTGTGTTAATTTATCTTTACCAGAAGTATGAAACAATTAGGATTAAAATAAAAACTTTTGACAAACATTTTTCAGTGTATGATGATTGAAGACAAATAAGTTAGGAGAAAATTATAATGATGTAGGCAAGCAATAATGGTATCAAGAAGATGGGTAAGAAACAGAAGAATCAAATCCAATAAATTATATTATTTCGAGTTTTTGAGATCTCAGAACTTTAATGTTTCCAAGTGTCCCAAATTCAAATATGGATTTGGTGTTCACATTCATCACTGGCAAAATCAAGGTATTTTTTCATAACAGCAAAATAATTGTGTGATATAATATGGATTTGATTACAAAAAAATACAATGGAAGATATTATAGGTATTATCCTAAGCATGTGATATGTGAATAAACTAAAATAAGCTTCATGTTAATTTTCTTATTTATTGAAGAATGAGTAGCAATTTATTTCTAACAAATGTTATTCATGTGCCCTAAAAATAATGATTAAATTTAGTTACTTTTTTGATTCAATTTTTGTTTTTCTCTTTTCCAATATTTTTCCTCCTTTCAAAGAATCTCCATTTTTTTCTGGTTCTAAAATCAAAAATACCAAAAGAAATACATTAAACTATCAATAACCTAGATTTATGTCAGCTAATTTGTTTAGCTTTGTGCACTACCAAATTTCTTACAAGAACTTTTCACTAATAGCATTACTTATGGACTTATGCTTTTCTTCTTCTTTCCAAAATGTTGGAGAGTTTGAGAAGAGAAGCAGAGTGGGAAACAAATGGTAGAATATATAAAACAAAGGCCCTAAGTATGTCACAGGCTCAGTGGTCCTGCTTACAATGATTAGGAATTCTTTACACTGTTTGATCCTTAAATCTTATCTTCTGTGGTAACACTAATGGCATTGTGAGTATATAAAACTTCTTCATGATACAAGGATAAAACCAAAGCACACCCTGTCCTTTGTTGCTGGAAGTCCAGACCCTTTAAGCTTGTGCATATTTTTGGCCACTGAGGCAGCAGCCAAGTCTTAATTTCCTGGTGATGCTCCACTCTAGTGAACTAAAAGGGGACAAATTCACCTTTGCAAACTGAATTAAAATAGTGATAATGATGAAATCATGCACTTCTCTAAATAGGATAAGCTCATGTCATTGCTTAAAACAGTGCTTCTCAAACATTAACTTTGGTGAGGCAAAAGAGGGGGAGGGCTAAGATTTTGCATGATAATACAGCTGGCCATTGACCATAGAGTCCTACTGTTGGTCTCAGGGGCTGAAACAATGACTTAGGTTTTACTGATGAAAATTGAGCCCAAGCATCTAAAACTCAGTGTTTTATCCAGAATACTTGTGACATAACACCTCTCTCTCTCTCTCTCTCTCTCTCTCTCTCTCTCTCTCTCTGTGTGTGTGTGTGTGTGTATGTGTGTGTGTGTAATGCTATTTTATAAGCCAGATCCTTATGTTACCAGGAAACATTATGCATTTAGGCCTTAGTCACCTGTGCAATAAAATACAATTTATGTGCAGATGAGAGTTAAAGTTTATTTCAAATACTAAAAATGTTTATTTGAATGCATTGATCTCTTCCCTTATAATATAAAGAATCATATATTTGTAAGACATATGTCCAGGGCTGAGATTCGGCTGGAGTGCCATTGTGGCAGGACTCTGATATCCACACCCGGGCAGGGCCAGTGCTTGATATGGAGATGCCTGTGCTGCATCTGATCCTGAGTAGATCGATACCCTCCTCAAAAGTTTTCTTAGTACAGCAGTACAGCTTCCTTCCTTTCTTTTGTGCTTAGTGAGCTGAGCATTTTCAAGGTTTATGCTGCTGAGCTAATACCAGAAATATATAGAAACCAAGACATTCAGATATTACATTGTATTATAGCTCAAAGGCTCCCGTGTGTTCACATAGCTCCGTTTTCCATAAACCAGAACTCATGAATGCAGTAGCCTGAGGTACACATTTCAGCCACTTTTCTGAGTCTAAGCCATCTTCTCAGGACACTGAGAAGGAGTGGTACAAGAATATGTAGACATTCCCTTCATTTTTAAAAAGGATTGAGAACACTCCTGCTCCCCTTTCTGCTTTTCTTCCTCTTCTATGGAATGGAAAACTCAATCTCCTTGAGAAGTTAAGTTGGGCTTTCCCCAAGACAGGAAGATAAATTGTCTTCAGGAAATCTGCCTATATTTTTCATCATGAACCTTTACTGAAAACAAAGGCACAGGTGGGGCTGGAGGCTGTGGAATCCAGGGGGCAAGGCAGAGTTTAATAGGACAATCAAGCCTCTGACAGCATCTCTTTGGTCTTCCACTTTGATGCCCTGGTTGGTTGGATGTGCTCCCATCCTGGAGAGAGCACCTGCGGCTGCTGGCTGCTACTTCCTTTTTATTCTCCCTCCTATTGCTCTGATCCTGAGATATTATTAATGTCCACGTTGCCTGAAAATAATTTCTAGATCTTCCCTACACTCAAAGTAGTTCCTGCTTTCACTTAGTTCATCCACAATGAAATTTTTTCCTGATTAAATCCCCCGACTCCATTCTCCACAACAGCATATAAATTTCCCTAATATTTTTCATCTTATTTTTACATGGGGTAAAAGAATTCAGTATGTTCTACTTTGTGTTTCCTTGGTACTTTATACTACTAAAAATATGCTTATTTATTTATTTATTTATTTTGGTACTAGGAATTGAACTCAGGAACATTCTTCCTTGGAGCTACACCCTCAACTTTTTAAAGATTCTTTTTAATTTTTGAAACAAGATCCCACTAAGTTTCTGAGGCTGGCCTCGAACCTGTAACCCTTTAGTCTTAGTCTCCCAAGTACAGGGATTATAGGCATATGTCACCATGTATGGCTAAAAGCTGCTTTTAAAATGCATTATTAAAAATAAATAAAATGCATTATTAATCCTACATTAATGTTGGCACATCTTGGCTCTTTCATCTATATATCACTGGAGGATGGGTCCTGAAAGTGCTCTATATCCTATTTCTTCCTCTTAAGAGATTCTTTTATTCTATATTTGTTTATTTTACTTAATCTGTAATTAAAACTTTTTCTTCCCATCCCCCACTCTGAACCTTCTAGAATTACTTAGTTATATTACTATAGAACTTAACAACATCTCGTAATAACTCTATTTTTTTAAAAAAGGCTTCTTATTATTGGCCTTAAAATCAGGGCTATAATCTAGTCCATTGTTTTCTTGGACTGTCCTACCAGCTTTTCTATCCTGATTGTAGATTTTCCCTAACTCCCTTTTAGAAAGCAATAAAATTTTATTTAAAAATCTGTTGCAGCCAGGCATGGTGGTGCACACTTGTAATCCCAGCATTTGGAAGGCTGAGATAGAATTGCAGTTCGCGGACAGCCTCAGCTACTTAATGAGACACTCTGCAACACAGCGAGACCCTGTTTCAAAATAAAGAATAAAAAACAGGACTAAGGGTATAGCTCAGAGGTAGAAAACCCCTGGGTTCCATCCCTAGTACTGCCAAAAGAAAAAAAAAATGTTGCCAAAGATGTGAAATGGGTCATAGAAGGAATTCCAGGTTATAAAGGACATCCTATAGAGGAGCAACTAAGGCAACCTAACTGTGGGGATGGGAGGGGGAGAAAAGGAAAATCTTTAAAGCACATGAGGTACTTATTTATCTCCTAGTAGTCAGCCACTAAGCCAAACATGGGAGGGAGTAATGGGGAGGGAGTGGGGTAGGGACTGGGTCAGGGCTGGCTGGGTGATGTATGCATTTATGTCTATACAAGTTTTTTACCCCATTATGATATATAAATACAATGCACCAATAAAAAAAAAATGTGGCTATGTATACCACCCTTCCTAGGTTCTCTCCTCCTGGCATCTGCTCTGAGAAATCTGTAGAAGTTATTTTTGTATATTTGTATACCAAGTCATGGTGTTAATAGTCTGGTTGAAGTATCTACTCTTAAATGGCACACTGTCCCAGCAGCTCTAGTTCTAAGAACACCACCATCTCCCAAATGTCCCTCACCCTCAGTGAGGGGATTCTAAGCAAACTTACTTTCATTTGGTGTTGTCTACTATGGTTGCCTGTAGGTAGCTTGTATCTTGATTAAGTTTTGTGGTTTGAATCAGGCATAGCCTCCCTTACCCAATGCCTTAGCAATGCTTTCTGCACCCTAAACCCTAGAAGAGAGCCCAAGTACAATGTCTTAACTAGTAGTTGGGGGACTTTATAGTGCATTATTAAACACACTTATCTCTTAGGCAGGTGTCTACACAGTGTACAAGATAATCATTATTTTGGGTACAAGTTTTATCTATCAATCCACATACATCCATTGAAAGTAATTGTGGAGTATATCTTCAATTATTTTTTAGAGTGTCCCAGATCCTCAACAGACAGGGTCTTTCTCTTTCAGGACTTGGAGTCTGAATCTTTAGTCAATTATGAACTCAAAAAGCTCTCTTAGAACTGGTACATTTTCTTTTAAAAAAAAATTTTCTCCCCCATCTCTTACAAAACTTAACTCTTTTGATTATTCAATTTAGTTATCAATCACCTCATTCTATTTCATTTTCGTTTAGTTGAATAATGCCAGCTCTACAGGAGATGGTAGGTGGAATATCTTAGGGTAATCAAACTTTTTCCTCTGGCAGGATGCTTCCCTCTGGGTCTTCATGTTAACATATCCTTGCTAAGATATCCTTTGTACCAGGTATGGTGGCACACATTTACCATTCCAGTGATTGGGAGTCTGAGACAGACAGAAAGATCTCAGGTTTAAGGCCAACCTCAACAACTTATGAAGACACTATTTCAGAATAAAATCTAAAAAAGGGCTAGTAATATAGCTCAGAGGTAGAATGTTCCTAGTTTCAATCTCCAAAAACAAAAACAAACACAAAGCTATCTTTTTTATGCTTTCCTTCACTTGAAATTATACTTTCAAATGACACCTTTTATCAGTTGGAGTTTAACATGGGCCATGACCAAGGAACAGGAACAGGATATTTCAATTTTTTTGTTTTGTTTTGTTTGTATGTATGTTTGTGTGTGGTGCTAGGGATTGAACTCAGGGGAATTCAACCTCTGAGCTACACCCTCAGCCCTATTTTCTGTCTTTATTTTGAAACAAGGTCTCCCTAAGTTGTGAATGGCCTTATGAGGTTGCTGATGCATACTGAGAACCTGCAATTCTCCTGTCTCAGTTTCCAAAGTAACAGGATTACTGCGCTCAGCTTATTTTGCAGTTTTAATAATGAGGATAAAAAGTTCTGAAACTAAAGGCCAACCTGACACACACATGGTACCTGAACATAGCAACTCTTAATATATTTTCAAGATATAATTATTTTTGAAGGCTGATACATATAACACATTGTACACATCACAAATGAATAGTTCAATGAATTTCTATAAAATGTACACATTTTAGTAACTACAAAAAAGATGGAGAAATCAAAGATGACATGTTACCCTAAGGTCCTGGTGTTGACCATTTGAAGGCTCTGCTCTCCAAGTTAACCACCAGTCAGACATCAGACACTTAACACAAGAGACAGTTTTCCTTGTTTTAAACTTCATGTAAATAGAATTATGAAGTATGTCCTCTGCTGTGTCTGATTTCTCTTGCTTAACATTATGGTTATGAGATTCATCTATGCTGTTGCATGTAATATGTTCTATTATATTGAGAATTGTATTATATTGGGTAAAAATCATATGACTTATTAGTATTTTACTGGGCATTTGAGTTGTTTTCAGTTTGAGGTTATTTAGAGTAATATTATTGTGGATATCTTTATATTTAATTTTTGGTGACCATATATAAATATATCTGTTAGAAGATGGGATTTATATTTAACATTAGTAGATACTGATGTATTTAAAACTTACTGGATTGAATTATATTTCCATATGCAATGTTTGAGAGTTCAGTTTTCTCTACCTCTTCAAAAACTTGATAATAGTCTTTTTATTTTTATCCTTCTACTGCATATGTGATATTCATTATTATTTTATTTTATATTTTATTGATAGTTATTGTAATTGAGAATATTTTATATATACACTTATTTTAAAAGTATTGTCTTTAAAAATTCAGGACATGAGACTCTTTTCTATTGCATATGTTTAAATAATTTCTCCTAATCTCAGTGTCTTATTTTTATATTTTCTACTGATGTCTCTTATTGAAACTCATTTTTTATTTCAATGCAGTTAATTTTTAATTTTATTCTTTATAACTAATGGTTTCTTGTGTATTGTAAGTCCTATTTGAGATAATGTTGGACAACCTAAGTTTAATACGATGATCTTTTATTTTAAAAAAGCTTCATTGCAATTTTTTTCAATAAAACATCTACCTCAAATTAATTTATCTGTAAAGTGAGGAATAAATAATGATAAATTGTTTTGTATAAATATTTAATACTATATGTTGAAAAGAACATCCTGTCTACATGCATTGCATGATAACTTTTAAATGTATCAAGCATCTACATAGAAGTAGGGTTGCTTATGGAATCTGTACTTCTTTGGTCTAATTGTTTATAGTTGTATCATTACTGTCTTGTCCAAATAATTATAATTATATAATAAACCTGGATAGCTGGTTGCATAAGCCTTCTATATTCAAGGTTAGATTGGTCATTTGGTTTACTCAATATATATCATCAAAAAAAACTCACTGTGATTAAATAAATAACTAATCTATTGGGCAAAATCAAATCCTTAAAACTTTTTTTTTATGTACCTACATTATATGTATCTCTCTTTGTTTACTCTCACTTTTACAGGTCTTTAATTTTTTAATAATGCTTTATAGTTATCTATATAATTTACATCATTACTTAGATTTATTATTGAATCTGACTCTTTGTTGCTGTTATATATTATATCATTTGTTAAACTTTATTTTTTAGATATATCTAAATGCAATTAATGTTGATATTTATATGCAAGTCATGTCATTTGAAAATCTCTATACAATAAGAGTTTTATTACTTTGTATTATTGTGTGTGTGTGTGTGTGTGTGTGTGTTTGTGTGTGTGTGTGTGTGTGTGTGTGTGTGTGTGTGGTGCTAGAGATAGAGCCTAGGGACATTTTACCTCTGAGCTACACTCTTAGTCTGACTTCTTTATTTTTTATTTGGAGACAGGGTCTCAATAAGTTGGGAAGGGCCTCACTAAGTAGCTGAGGCTGGTGGGGAACCCAGATCCTCCTGTCTCTGCCTCCCAAATGTTGAGATTACAAGTATGTGCCACGATGCCTGGCTCTTGTATTATTTTTTCTGATAGTGGATTTTCTTCCTCCTCACTGACTTATTGCACTGGCTAGATTTTACTATCAATATTGAATAGAAGAGAAGGAAATTATGTTTTCATTATTGATGATAGAGAAAAACATCTCAATGTTTTATCAGATATAATACTGTATCAAGACATTTTATAGACAAACTGCCAAAATAAGGAAATTTTCCTTATGTCTAATTTATTGAGAGTTTTGTTTTTTCTTGTAAAGGTATTCAACTTTATCAAATGCTTTCTCAGAATTTTTTTGAATAATCATATTTTCTGTTCTTGTCATGATAATATCTAATGATTGATTTTTTATACTGATAAGACAATCTTGCATTTGTTTTACATATATTAGACATTTTTATTTTTAAGTATGACTATATTTAGTTTGCTGAAATTGTATTTTGGTGGTACTGGGGTTCCTGGAAGCCCTCCTACCTCCGGACTACACTCCCAGACCTATTTTTTCTTTTTATATATATACTTTTTTTTTTGAAACAGGGTCTCTTAAGCCAGTGCGGCTGGCTTAGAACCTGCACAATCCTCCTGTCTCCACCTCCCAAGCGCGGGGATTACAAGTGTGCAACACCACGCCTGGTTTTGCTGAAATTGTATTTTTTTTTTTTTTACTTTTTTTTTTTTTTCGGGCCTGGGGATGGAACCCAGGGGCATTCGACCTCGGAGCTACACTCCCTGCCCTATTTTTTATTCTTTATTTTGAAACTGGGTCTCACTGAGTTCCAGAGGGCCTCACTAAGTAGCTCAGGCTGTCCGCAAACTGTGATCCTCCCGTCTCAGCCCCCCCACCCCCCGAATGCTGGAGTTACAAGCGTGAGCCACCACGCCCGGCTGAAATTGTATTTTGAAGTAGCATATCTATGTTCATAAATGATTGAGATATACTTTTTTTTATCTTTTAATTATTCTGGTTTTCAGGAGAAGTATTCTGATTGTTAGATGAATTGCAAAATATTTCCTTCTTTCCTATTGTCTGGAAGTGTTTGCATAAGTTTTGTGTTACCTTATACTAGATTTTCCTATTACAGAAGATTTCTAGTTATGACTTTATTTTCTTAATGATTATAAGAATCTTTATTTCCTTACTTGGACAATGTTGTCAAGTTGTGTTTTTCTAATTAACTTATCAGATCAATGATTTATTTTGTACATTTTACCCTTTCTCTGATCTTAAATGTGCTCTTCTTTACGAACTGCATGGGATTAATGAATACAGTTATTTGTTTTTAACATTTTATTTTTACTTATTTGTCTATAAATTTTCACTAAACATTGCTTTAATTTTACCTAACAGATTTTTTATGTCTTATATTTCTTATTCCATTCAAAATACTTTATTCCTATTATAATCTTTTATTTGATCTTTTGTTATTTGGAAGTTTATTTCTTGCTGTTTGAAGCATTGGAGATTTTTCCTTTATAATTTCTCCAACTTGTCATCAAAACTGTCAGTCAGGATATTCTGTTTTAAACTTTTTGAAGCTCATCTTGTTCTTTTCTTTTTTTCAATGATCCAAAGTCTCTTGGAAAAAATATATAATCTACAGTTGATGAAGTGATCACTTCTACTGTGTGTATTCTGTTAAATTAATTAATCTACTAAATTACTAAATCTACTAATTAATCTACTAAATCCCTAATATCTGTTATACAATTTTTTTCAGGTCTCAAGTTTCAATTTGCTATCTTTTAGAGATTTCTATTTTCTGGCAAATTCTTCTTATATGTTTTATTGAAAGTTTAAATCACAATTATTTTAAAGTACAGGTTTGGTAATTGCAGTATCTAAACCACCAGTTCCATTGTCTATAGTTTTCTTGGTTTTGTTAATTATTTCCTGTGCTCTGGCAGGCATTACAATTTTCCTGTTTCACTATGTCTGAAAATTGTACAAATAACTTGAGGTTCTGATTGATGTTCTTTTCCTTTCAGGATTCTAACTCTAGAGTATGTTTTGTGAATACTCTTCCTTAATTGTCCCTTGACTTGAAGTTTTGTGTTCCCTGCTCAATGAGATTGTGGAACGTTTTCCCCATATTAATAGAGGCAGAATTTTTGGTTCACTTCATTGTACTTCCTTCCAATTCAATGTCTTGAATTCTAATCTGACCTGTTTTGGAAGTTTGAAACTCTTTTTTTTTTTTTGGTTTGGTTTTGTTTCCACATTTCTTTAAGACAATGAAAAACTTGTTTCAGATTTCCAGACTTTAAGCCACAAATCTCAACTCAACCATTTATGTTTTTCATTTTATGCCATTCATCAATTAGCAAATGCCATGATATAAAAATCATCAGTAAAAGATTTTGGCCTTTCATGTTTTAGTAGAATTTTTTGATATCTTCAATTTTTTTTTTTGTGGTACTAGGGAATGGACCCAGGAGTATTCTACATCCAAACTACACTCCCAGATCTATTTCTTATTCTTTATTTAATTTTATTTATTTATTTATTTATTTATTTATTTATTTATTTATTTATTTATTTATTTTTGGTGGTACTGGGGTTCCTGGAAGCCCTTCTATCTCCGGGCTACACTTCCAGACCTATTTTTATATTTTTGAAACAGGGTCTTTTATGCCAGCTTGGCTGGCTTTGAACCTGCACGATCCTCCTGTCTCTGCCTCCCAAGCGCGGGGATTACAAGCGTGCACCACCACGCCCGGCCTTATTCTTTATTTTAAAACAGGGTCTCACGAAGTTGTGGAGGCCTAAATAGCTGAGGCTGTCCTCAAATCTTCAATCTTCCTGTTTCAGCTTTCCAAGTACTGGGATTACAAGCATGCACCGCCACACTCGGCTTCATTTTTTAAATTTAATTTTGTAGGTTTTCAACTTTTCACCTTGGGAAAATTATATTGTGAAATATAAGTCATAATACCATAGTGATATTTGCATAGCTGTGTTTAGAGAAGCATAGTTCACAATAGCCAAATTATGGAACCTGTCTAGATGTCCATCAACAAATGTATGGATAATAAAAGTGTGGCATTACACATAGTGGAATTCTACTCAGCCATTAAAAAGAACAAAATTATGTTCTTTACAAAAAAGGGGAAGAAGTAGATAATATTATGCCAAATGAGATTAGAAAGTCACAGAAAGTGAAGAGTCAAATGCTTTATCACATATGTGGATAGAAATTGAGAAACAAAAGAAACTCCAGATAAATGAGAAGAGATACAGATAGAATAGGAGGATTTGGGGAGAGCAGTAGGGAGGGGAAAAAAAAGAGATTTGATGAAAATAAACCAGTTCAAATAGTGCTAAGCACATATATGAAGTTATCAGGATCAATCTCAATAATATATACGAGAAAAGAGAAGGAGTAGGGTGGAATCCAGGGGGAAATACAAGTGCTATGTGCATGTATGTTTCTTTCACTAGAAACCTTGCCATGATGCATAATCACAATATAACAATGAAGGTTTGTTTAAAGAAAGCTATAAACATTAAAATTTAAGTTCTAAGCTTTTTCCCATAGAATTATTATCAGAAGGAGAAGGTGCTAAATTGGGTATTTTGGTGCACACTTGTAATCCCAGTACTTGGGAGGCTGAAATGGGATGAGGATAGAGAATCCCTGTTTCAAAATAAAAAATAAAAAATAGGGCTGAGGATGTAGCTTGGTGGTAGAATGCCCCTGGATTCAATCCCCAGTACTACCAATAAAAAGAGAGAAAGAGAGAGAGCGAGAGAGAGGGAGAGAGAGAGGCTCAATAAATTTAATTTTTTTGTTAAATAAGGTTATAATAACTGCTCACTCTATTTTAAATAATGTAATGTATTTTGCATAGCATGAAATATCGTGAAAATTCAAAATCACTGACTCCTTGAATTATATTCTCTTTTGTTTTAAAAC
This sequence comes from Muscardinus avellanarius, assembly GCF_963383645.1. Lineage (NCBI taxonomy): Eukaryota > Metazoa > Chordata > Mammalia > Rodentia > Gliridae > Muscardinus > Muscardinus avellanarius. The sequence goes on along the minus strand of NC_137787.1, from coordinate 28,037,556 downwards.
TCTTTTTAACCTCATGTTTAATCTCTTATAAGATCCAATTCTGAATTTAGTACAGTATTTTAAAATAACATTTTTGACATTGGGATCTTAGATGATATGTAATGATTTTAATCCTGAAACAAAAGATGCATAAAAATTATAGTATTTCTCATGTCTGCATGATATTCCATTGAGTAAATACTTTAAGTAATAGGAAATGAGAATTTCTTCCTTTATTTCCTTTTCATTTCTTTTTTCCCCCTTGAATATGAAAGGCTTTTTCAGACTCTTCTTGTCATTGCTTTCTGTGTAAAGTAATGAATTTTTCTATTGAAGCCCACTGTATTCACACCATTTTATAGGACCTGAGAATATGCTCTCTTCACCCAAAAAATAACAATTTCCTCACTATTTTCCAGACCTGGCATGTTTTAATGAAACTGCTTGCACAGAAGCTAGCACGTTACCTGGCTTCATGCCTCCCATGACATTGATGCTTTTCTGCTCTATTTCCTAGGTCATCCCATGTGATTAACAGGTTTCTCTGCTTTCTATTTCTTATTTGTGTGCTACATTTTCTGTAAATTATTGTGAACTTCTGCCTAATCATCTTTTGATAATCAGGACTCTGTGACATTTGAGTGTAGACAACCCTTGAGTGATGTCATTATCAGCAGTGGCCATGCACCCAGGACCCTCTGGCGGGTGGCACAGTGGATGTTAGGCACGCTAGGAAACATTGCATCCTCCTCTGGATTTAGGTCACATCAGTGGATTTTGTGATCTGAGCTTTTTGAGAATGATACATTGTTTAAGCCAGAGAAAGGAAGCTGAGCATTTGAGGACTGTCCTCCCTTCTTAATTGTACTAATGTTATTCCGTACCTCTATATTTCCCTATCCTGATTTGTCTCTTTCAGGCCCCATCCTGATTGATTGATTGTAGTGTATTTTATGTATATACCTTTATTATATCATTATTTTGATTGCAAGTAATTTCTTTTTCTTTCTTTCCTTTTTTTCGGTGGTACTGGGGTTCCTGGAAATGCTTCTACCTCCAGCTCCACTCCCATTTCCATATTTTTTTACCAAGCGCGGGGATTGCAAGTGTGTGCCACCATGCCCGGCATTGATTGCAAGTAATTTCTATTGGGTCCAACTCTCATCTTAAAATGTGAATTCCCTCAGGGAACAGCGTGGTGCCATGCTCATCTTTAACCCCTAAATGCTTAATGTATATTTGTTAAATGACTGAAATGAAGAGCTAAATGGAATCCTGTGGTACTTCCATGAAGAGCTTTGGAAAACGGAATAATTATTATAATTGCATTACATACTATCGAATTGCTTGTCTCCTTCTTTTCTTTTCAATGCTAGGTCTCCTCTTTGACAGGTACATCAGAGTATGAGTAGAGCCTTTAAATTCTGGATGTTTTTTGAGACTGTACTTAACTTGTCGAAGTGCTGAAATTCTGCATTCTGTGCTACTATTAACAGATCCCTTATCCGTTTCCCCTTACACATTTTCAATTGAAGTAAAAGGTAATGTGCAATCTTGTTGTACATGTCTTACATGTTACTGGATAGTTGTGTGCATGTACTTTTCTTCATGAATGTTTTTGGCTCATTTTCAGTAGTCCTTAGTTCTCAATCTAGACTTTGGTGAGAAACATATTTGGCCTATTTCAAGTATATGTATTTTTTACTTAAATGCAGGATGTTATTAGTTGTGTGATAACTATTGAATTTAATGTTTATTAGAACATTTCTTGTGTTAATGTGACATTAAAGAAATCTGGTCATGGTGGATACTTCGTCTGTTTTCCAGAGATATTCATCAGTGCTAATGACCTAAGATCATCCTATTGTTTATTTTTTGGAAAAGCAGGTGGTCATCATATCAAGGGATAGCTCATAACCTCAGCAAATTTTTGGGCCTGAGCCTACCTTGTAACTATTAGTGCTATTTTTTATTTTAAAATCTCTAATTCAAGTTAAAAACTACACATGAAAATATAGGCAAGAATTAACATATGGAGTGTAAAGTTTGTGACTATCTGGCAAATTAAAGTAAAATTTTGGGCAAGGGCAATGACATATACCTGTAATCCCAGTACTTGGGAGACTGAGACAGGAGAATTGCAGGATTGATGCCAGTTTGCTATAATTTTGTGAGACCCTGCTTTAAAATAATAAAAAGAGCTGGGGTGTCATTCTGTGGTAGAATGACCCAAGATTTCACTCCAAATATCACAATGAATAAATAAATAAATACATTTTAAAAATTAAATGCATAATAAAGAAAATTTTGCAGTATTCGTTTTTTTTTTTTTTTTGGTGGTAGTGGGGGTGGAACCCAGGGGATTTCTACCTCTGGGCTATACTCCCTTACCTATTTTATATTTTATTTGGAAACAGGGTCTCACTAAGTTGCTGAGAGCCTCACTAAGTAGCTGAGGCTGGCTTTGAACCTGTGTGATCCTCCTGTCTCAGCCTCCCAAGTGAGGGGATTCCAAGCATAAGCCACCATGTCTGGCTTCATTGTTATTTTTTAGTAGTGAGGCTTCAAAGCATACACTGGAGAACATACACTTTTGATTTTTGTGTATTCTAGTTGTATTTTATATCAATAGAAACAATGATATTATTGAGATTAAGAAGCAGTGAGATATAAGGAAAGACACTCATATAAGTTAAATTCCTTACATTAAGTCTGAGCTTTGATACCTATTAAGTATGTGTACTTGAATAAATCTCCTGTCTGAGCTTTTTCATGCTAAGCTTGTAATCCCAGCATTCAGGAGGCTGAGACAGGAGGATCATGGTTTGCAGACAGCCTCAGCTACTTAGTGAGGCCCTCTGCAACTCGGTGAGACCCTGTTTCAAAATAAACAATAAAAAAAATAGGGCCGGGGGTGTAGCTCGGAGGTTGAGTGCCACTGGGTTCCATCCCCAGACCTGCGCCCCCCCCCAAAAAATTCCTTTTTTGATTTGCTAAACTAAAATTACCAATTCGTACCCATATCATTAATGACAAAATATCTCTCATAGTTTCAGTTCCTTGTATTTTGACTTTTCTTCTTTACATTGGCATGCAAATTTATTGTTTTTATTGGAGTGAGCCAGTTAGAAGTAAAGATGGGTGTTATGTATTATGCAATACAATATATCTTTTAGGTCTCTTAAGAACCTTTCAAAGTAGGTGTTGGGTTTTCTCTGAAAATTCTAATTAATTGATTAGAAAATGGCAGAAAGTGAAGGGTCAAATGCTTTATCACATATGGGGAGAGAAATTGAGAAACTAAAAAAAACACTACATAAATGAGAAGAGATACAAGTAGAATAGTGGGAGGGAGATTTGGGGAGAAAGGGAGGGAAAAAAAGATTTGATGAAAAAACAGTTCAAATAATGCTAAGCACATATATGAAGTTATCAAGATTAATCTCAATAATATATATGGGGAAAGAGAGGGAGTAGGGTGGAATCCAGAGGGCAACAGATGAGAAGAGTCACTTTGCTAATGTAACAATTTCCAGTAGAAGGATGTGACCAGGAGTGTCATACTTTTCTCCTCTCTCCTATTAGAGAAGTCAATTCTTACCTTCTGCAGGGAAGTGTGTGTAATGATAGTGTATGTAGAGACAGAGAGTCCCAAGTTGTTGATACTAAACTGTTCCTAAGGAGTGGAATGGATGTCACTCTGGAAATCTGGGAAGAGAAATGTGACTCTAATGGAAGTTATTATTTCTCTTAATGTATAAATAAAATCAACGAGCCTTATTGGAGTTATTTATACAGATTTATAGTCTTTATCGAGTCTTTAGTCTGTATTCTTTAAAAGTAGTTAAGGAGTCAGTTAAGCAATACAACTGATATGAAAAAAAAGTTTGGGACAGCATAGCTACATATGACCAATAACCAAGCACAGATTTTATCTATTTTTGAGAATCATTATGTACATCAAATTAGCTAATGCATATTAAGTGATTGATAAAGTTAGGAATATTGATGATTATTACCACAGTTAATGCTTCTGCACACCATCTTCCTCTTCTATAGAATAAGGTTAATGATCTTGCTTTGGCTACATCTTAGATTGCTGTGAGCATTAAACACAATAATGTACCTGAAAGTTCTCTGTAAGCTGTAAAGCACTATGTAAATGAAGGTTACCCTTATTGATTAGTACATTGCTAGTCTTCAAACACGAGTTAATGCTTTAATGATAAAAATTTGAACTCTGAAATCTGTTAGAAAATGCTGGTGTAAAGTAAATAGAGGTTGAGACCATAATTTTAGATAAACAAAATGTGGCAGAGAGACTGATTAGCCTAATTGAACATTACATTGTATTGATTTTGTGGTTTCTTTCTACTTCCCATCTCAGAATGCAGAGAAGTTAAAAGGGGTAGGCATTGGAAAACATTCATGTGAATCTAATTTATCAGCCTGATGGCTCCTTTGCTATGTGAAAAACTGATCTTTCTTCTAGCAACTTAGGAAGTAACTGAAATAGAAGTTTACTAAAAATTCAGAATATTAAATCCCACCCAGATATACTGTATCAAAATTTGCAGTATAAGAAGCTTTAGTAATGCTGCTTTATAAGATGTTAGTCAACAGCAACACATTACATCACTAAAAATATGTGTAACTACTGGATTTCTATAACAAACAAGAAAACTTTTCCTTCAATAGTATTTATGATATGCTTAATATCTTTAGTATTATAGATGTCATATTCTATAACAATGATTACTTCGAAAACTAAAATACTAGATATCTCTGCACATTTTAAATTTCATGTTTGTCTTTAATTTTTTTTAACTAATCGATTTAATTTACCATTCTCCATCAATGTCCTCTTTGGATACATTCATTTATTCAATAATCATTGTTTAAACGATGATAAGTACCAAACATTTCGCTAAATTCTTAGTATATGAAAGAAATGGAGATTGCATATCTTCTTTATATCATGGTACTTATATTTTAATGGGTCAGGGAGAAGAATAAATATGTACACAGGTAATATGAAGAAAGGAGTTCTGGGGAACAGGTCAACGGGGTAAGTGCTACTTAGATGAAGTTATTTGCGCATGACATCTGTGGTGGCAATATTTAATCACTTTGAAAGGATGGGAGGAAGGCAACAGAGAAAAACTGAGCAGAGGCAACACTGATAAGGCTTTAAGTATGACAATAACATGGCATGTTCCAGAAGGTAAATGGAGGCAAAAGTCTCTGTATTGGGTTGGGTGAGCTGGATAATGATTTTGATAGGCCTCTGTAAGGCAGAGTCTTGTAGGTGAGGATGAGGTTGGTCACATGAAGTACAGGAAGTCATTAATATGCATTAACCCCGTGGGGGAAGAGCAAGGGTAGACAACTACATTTGAAACAGACTTAGGCCCAATGTACATTTGAAAAATGACTCTTGTTGCTCTATGGAACATGAGTTAGAGAAATGTTAGAAGACTAAAGAAATAGTACAGATGGTATGGATGAAGGTGAAGGATATATTTTAATATTTGTTATTAGTGGCTGTCACCTTGTGTTTTGCATTTCAAACTATGTATCTGCATTGTAGATGGCTTCTATTGACCCTGGCACCAGGTAGAGATTGAAGGAAGGAAGGAAGGAAGGAAGGAAGGAAGGAAGGAAGGAAGGAAGGGCACCTCTGCAGGTGTAGCAATTCATCCATGGCTCCAGCTCACTCCCAACTAGCTTGGTGTGCTTTCAGTTTCCCCCAGGTGTCACTATTCTCTAGAGCCCCATGATATCATGTCCTTCTCTGGAGCTACTGCTAAACTTTGGGATGCCTCACCAACTTCTGTTAGCTTCTCAGCACTTTTATCGCCTCTAAAATCACTAACCTGCCTTAGATTTCCTGTGCTTTACACACAGAAATGGTTTCTCCTTTCCTTTTCAGACTTTGGTGGATATAGAAGGTATGAGGGAAATAATAGAGAATGTTACCCAAATTTGAGCATTGATATTGCTCAAATTTTATATGAAGACTGGGATACGTACAATACTGACAGACAGAAATCTGTAGTTTAACTTTGCGTGTACTGGTCTTACATTCATATTAAAACATCTAGAAGGTGATTAGTTATAAATCTCTGAATAATCAGATGTTTATGGTACATACAGTAGTGAAAGATGTGGAGAGATACCAGGAAAGGGATTTTGACTGAATTCAGAATAATTTAAAAAGAACTGAGACTTTCTTGGATTCAACTTAGTAAAAAACTAGAACATATAGAACTTATCTAATATGCATTTCTGACATCTTTAAAATTATATAAAAGTAGTTGTAGGCCCTAAAATCCAGGCAAAATCAATGCAAGAAATCCGCCTTAATTTTACTATAATCTGGCTCTCCTAGCTCTGATGCATTTTGCAAGTACCCTGGGATAGGAGCAGGACTCTAGCCAGCTATTGGTCAGACTCAACTGAAAGACCCAACCCTGGACTGGAGTGGCTGAAATCCAGTGCATTCCTTTTTTAACCAAAGCTGTCTCTGCTGGAGGAAAAGACTTTTTGAAAACCCCTATACAATAAGTGAGGTTTTTTTTTTAAATATGTGTGTTAATTTCCTTTTACTATAACAATATTTCTAAGATAATCAACTCCTAAAAAGCAAAGATTTATTCTGGCTCACAGTTTTGTGAGTTCCCACCCATGGTTGGTTGGCTTCTTTGCCTTGGGCTTAGAGCAAGAGAGTGAGTAAACCATGGCAGTGGTGTGTGGTAGAGCTAATCTGCTCACTTTTTCATCCAGGAAGCAATAAAAAATGAATAAAGGGCTAGAGTCTCATAATCCTCTTTTGAGGGCATGCCTTTCAATGATATAAAAACTTCCAATAAGGTCCCACCCAATGAAGGTTCTAAATCCTTTCAGTAGCACCATTCTGGGGACCATATCTTTTTTTTTTTTTTTTTTTGTGGTACTGGGGTTCCTGGAAGCCCTTCTACCTCCGGGCTACACTCCCAGACCTATTTTTTTATACTTTTTTATTTGGAAACAGGGGCTCTTAAGCCAGAGTGGCTGGCTTTGAACCTGCACGATCCTTCTGTCTCTACCTCCCAAGCATGGGGATTACAAGCGTGCGCCACCACGCCCGGCTTGGACCATATCTTTAATACATAGACCTTTAGGGCCATCGAACATCCAAACTATAGCAACATGCAAAGATGTATACCTTGACAGTGGCTTTGAGAAGGGCAAGGCTAGGGGTGTTGGCCACTAACCTCAATTATAGGACAAACTGCTTATGATGTCAACTCTTGGATCATACTTCCCAAAAGAAGAAATTTTGAGAGTAGTCTTTCTCAAAGTATGATTCATAGAATATCAATATCAGAAATATTTATGAAGATACATTCTAAGACACTCCATTAAAACTGAACAATTCAAATCAGTAAGAGTAGCATCCAGGAGTTCAATCTTTTACAAGCATATCAGGACATTCTTCTGCACATTAAATGTAGAAAACAACTAATTTAGTAATGTCAGCTTGTCCAAGGGATACAGACTCCATTTGTAAAATCTTGCTTTTATAAAGACCATAGGATGACAGCATTGGCTCTAAAATTTTCTGGAAGGTCAAGGTAGATACAAACCTGCAAAGAATGCTAACTTACTCCCTCAGACTCCTGTTATTTTTAATATCTTTCCTGAAAGTGCTCTCAAAGTTGGTAGGAAAATGAGCTGATAAGTCAATGCATGCTTCCAGGTGAATTTAATCTTAATATTTATGGACATTTTGCAGCAGAATATTCAGAATAATAACTTGTTGATTCCTAAATGTTTTAAGTCCTAATGCATTCCTCCCCACTGTTTTTTCTATGTTCCAAACAATCAACTATACCCCTGGTGGACACATTCCTTTTTTTTAGCCTTGTTAATATTTATGAATAGAGATAATTTTACAATATCAGCTTGGAAATAATTTTATCTTCCTACAAGAGATCTATAAGTTTTGCTTTGATATTTTATTTGCTGATTTTAAATTTACCTAATTTTCTTTTTTCATAAATTCTTTCTTCCCGGGACACTCTCCACTGCCCCATCCTACACTGTGATCAATGAGTTTCTTCTTAGTGTTGCATTAAGTGATCATCTGTCTCTGCAATTCTCTGTCCTACGCCGCTCATGTCCACCAGCTTCCCGCTCCAGTATTCCTTGCTCTCATTTATTTACTTTGTTTTCTTCTTATCTTTTCAAAATGTCCAAAATACTAGAACATAAACCTTGCCTCTTTTGTCAACCATGGTAGATCTGGTGCCTGGCTTGGCATATGCAAGTAATGTGTATTTGCTTTCTGAATAAGCACAGGGAAACAGACTTCTACTGGAAGAATTTAGGACTGAAAAATTTATCAGTCTCTTTTCAAGTTTGTTTTTTTTTCTTTTAACAATTTTTTATTGAACACAAATATTATACATTTAAACTATATTTGGTGCCCTCTCCCCCCACCCCCGTTTTCCTTTTCCTCCTCCCACCAATGATTGTCCAGGTTAACCTTGTCTTATTCATAATTTTACACATGTTCAGATGTAGACCCTCATTGATCAAGATCAGCCTTCCTCCTCTCCTATCTTTCCATTCAAACTTTGCTGGTATTTCCCCTCCATTATCTGGAGTCCCACTGGTATCCTTTGTGTTTCCTAGTTTGGGGTTTCAACTTTGTTTTTAAAATTATGATTCGCAGTTAGAGAGGCGTGTGAGCTTGCTGAAGCATAAAGGGAAATTCTTCTCATGTTTCAGAAGTCAGTCTTGGAGCAGTAGTCTTAGGTGTCTCTGGAAAGTGCTTCCAGTTACAGAATTTGGAATCTGGAGCTGCAGAAATTGCTGGGATGAGAAACTTTTTTTTAGCATTTTAATTGCTAATCTGGAATGAGGACCCATGAAAGCAACCGTGATGTTTGCTCAGTTTCTCTGTGCCGCTAGCGAGCACACGCCCCCTGCCTTCCTAAAAAAGATGCATGCCTAGAGGGAGGTGAAACAGCCATTAATCCTGGAAGATATTTGTCCTCCTTTCTTTTGACATTTTATTGCCCTTTAACTCATTTGTGAAAGATATCAAAGCAGAATCAGACGAGGGAATAAAAGGCCTTTTCATTAAGATGGCCGATCTACATCGGAGCTCTTTGTTCTTTTCTGTAGGAGGTCTTTGATCAGTATAGGAGGAAAGAATTTATGAAAAAAGAAAATTAGGTAAATTTAAAATCAGCAAATAAAATATCAAAGCAAAACTGTCCAGATCTCTTTTAAGAAGATAAAAATTATTTCCAAGCTGATATTGTAAAATTATCTCGAGTCATAAATATTAACAAGGCTAAAAAAAGGAATGTGTCCACCAGTGGTATAGTTGATTATTTGGAACACAGAAAAAACAAAGGTAGTTTCGACTCTGCAAGGTAGGAAAAATAACATGTTCCTTTCTCTATTAGTTTTTTATATCATATTTTATAATTTTTTATTAGAAACTTGATAGTCACACTTATAAAAGAACTGTGCTTGTGAAACATAGAGCAAGGTCTGTGATAACAGAAAATTTTAAAATAGGAAAATTGTGACTATGATTTGCTACCTGTTCAGTTATTTCCATTTAATTCTTTTCATTAGAATGGATTTCTGTGAATTTTTAGTTGTATTCTTGTTAGTAGCATTAATTATTCTAATTAGGTAAATATTTACAAATAAAAATATAAAAAAGAAAATATGATCACTTGTAATGACTAGAGTAAAGGATAAACATTGTTAACACTGTGGTATATCATCTTGTCTTGTGCATTTTTCTCTGTGTAATATATGTATAGTTTTTATATACATATGTGTGCATGCATGTACTCACTTATATTTTAATCCCAAGTGTCAAAACTTCTAGCTTATGTGTATAATATGAGATAATCATTGAAATCTAGCATTTGCAAAGCAATCTCAGATAGTAGGGGCCTAACTGTGATCAAAATCCCTAAACCTCTACCCTCATAAACTTTACTTGAAAGTGAGACAGAAACTTTTAATGCCAGGAACTACAGTGCTGTCGGTTCTAATTTTAGAACCTCTTCCAGGGCCCCACAATTCTTCCTTAAAATCTCTCAAGTCTGTCTTGTGCTCAGGAGTATAATTATTTTTTTCTTTGGTTCCAGTCTCTTTCTCATCCCATCCCATCCCTAAAAATGGCCTTCCTTTGAAGACTGGATCTATGCTAGACAGAGCCATTTTTGGGGCCACCTGGCTTTCCTGAGCCAGACTCAGCATCTACCTTCCAGGATCAGTTCCAAGTGACTTGATGCTAGCTGGCCATTTCTAAATCTTTTCCATTATGTGGAAAGAAGTTGAACACTATTGCAGAAGATAATGATCTGTACACATTATCCAAGTGACTTAGCGCTTGTCCCAGACTTACACACCCTCCTCTGTACTATAAAGCTCTGAAGTTAACTGGGAAATCATATTTATGAAGTAGCTTACCATCCACAGTCAAGCAAATATTTCTTAAGGATTTTAAATCCAGCACTAGAGCCGGGCGTGGTGGCGCACGCTTGTAATCCCCGCGCTTGGGAGGCGGAGACAGGAGGATCCCGCAGGTTCGAAGCCAGCAGTGCTGGCGTAAGAGACCCTGTTTCCAAAAATAAATAGGTCTGGGAGTGTAGCCTGGAGGTAGAAGGGCTTCCAGGAACCCCAGTACCACAATCAATCAATCAATCAATCCAGCACTAGTGGCTTGTCAAAATATTCCTTTCAACCTGGGCATAGTGGTGCATGTTTGTAATCCCAGTACTTGGGAGGCTGAGACAGGAGGATCACACAGGTTCAAAGCCAGCCTCAGCTACTTAGTGAGGCAATCTGCAACTTAATGAGATCCTGTTTCCAAATAAAATATAAAATAGGTCTGGGAGTTTAGCCCAGAGGTAGAAGGCCCCTGGGTTCTATCCCCAGTAACACACACACACACACACACACACACACATACACACACACACACACACATAAACATTCTTTTCAGGCACTTGTAATAATCCACTTGAAAAGAGCTCTGACTAATTGCATTTCTCTATCTAATTACATTTTATATGATACATTAGCTGTAATGTTAAATCAGAACCCTGAACAACAGCTTAAAATAAAAGTTCCATACTTTAATGTGTCTCTTCTGCTACCATTAGTGTCTTTGAATGAGGGAAGAGGATTATGTATTTTCTCTCCTTTCCAAAGACAAGGCAGACCCTTTCCTTAATTTTGCATAAGATGCTGATGACTTGACACATATCAAAACTCTACTGAGGTTCAGAAATACATACTATTAAAGTAAAAACATGGAGAATAATGTATCAAGTTCTATTAGATTAGCCTAGCACAGAGTTCTATGGACCACTGACAAAGGAAACCTGGTCTGGACTTCCCTGACTAGCTCCTCTTTTACCACTCTATGCCAAAGTGCAGTTTCCCTTTATTTATTGAGATTGACCCTAGGTCTTTGCAAACTCCTGCAAATCCTTTCAAAATTTGAGAGGATTCCTTTGGTGCTGCCCAAAGCTGAGCTTCACAATTTTAATTTCCTATACCAAGATTTGCCATACCCTAAGACTATATATGTGGTGTAAATAAAATCCCTCTTTAGGGGAAACTCCTCTTATATCTATAGTTGGGTCACAATTCATAGCCATATTGAATGACCAAATCTTAAACAAAACTGAGTATATAAACCCTTTGTATTCCACTAAGGCTTCTTCAGTCAGTCTTATTACCTGCATGAGATGGTCACCCTTCATCTCTGAATCCTCATTTGGTTTTAAATTCCTGATTTCCTGTGAGCAACTGCTCAAACAGTGATATCTGCATGTGTGTGTGCATGTGTATGCACATACACACTTTATCTCTAGGAGAATAAACAGAAAACCCAGACATAGAATATGCTAACACTTTAAATAGCAAAACCAGTTTTACCAAGGAGGTTAAAAAAAAAAGAAATTCAAGACAAAACTGCTGAAATATGTGCATAATTTACATTACATTTTCAGCATAAATATTACCATTCAGCAGTCAGGTAAATATTGGCTTCACACATTTCTCCAGGGTAATGACTGTGGACTTGTACATTCGTGAAACTGGGTTCACTCAAGTGAACTTCACGTTGTAAAAAATAGTAAGATTTTTTTTATCATATAAATTTAACTTGTATATATTTTATAATTAATGTTTTACCCTTTATTGACTCTGTATGATGAGATTTTACTTAATTCTATGCTTTCCAACATTATTACCTATGTTTTAAATGTCACATTTTAGTGGATGCATCCATAATATAGATGCAAGGTAACCTATTATATTTCATTTGTTTAGAGGAAATTCATTTGTTCCTGTAGTTTCTACTCCATATACGATCATTTTCACCTGATTATTGATTCTTTTTTTCTTAAGACATGAGTAGGATTGCTAGGTCGAGGATGTTATGATTGGTTCTAAGGAAAAATGGGTCTTCATCCTTCTGGCCCTACTACATAAATACTGTGTCCTTTTCTGCAGAACTGATGGAGCTAATATCATTTTTTTTTTTTTTTGTGGTACCGGTGTTCCTGGAAACCCTTCTACTTCTGGGCTATACTCCCAGACCTTTTTTATATTTTTATTTGGAAACAGGATCTCTTAAGCCAGCGGGGCCGGCTTTGAACCTGCGCGATCCTCCTGTCTCTGCCTCCCAAGCACGGGGATTATAAGCGTGCGCCACCACACCCAGCTTGGAGCTAATATCTTAATGGTCACTACCACTGGTCAAGGTTTGTCAAGGCTGCCACAGTTGTACTGAGGGACACTTGATATATTAAATTCTCTTGCTAAAACACCTTCTTTAAGCAGATGTTATTTACTTTAAGCAATTGGTATTTATTAGTAGCATATTACTTTGATTATATACATCTACTCAATACACTTGCAATAAAAAGTTTATTTTCAGCATAATGAAATGTGAATCTAAATATATATATGTATACATTATATATATATTATATATATATATATGCATGTCACACATAGACTTACATACATAGACTCATAGAAACAGACTCATATACAAGGTAAACAAACACAAGGCATGCAGGAATTCATTCTCTGACATGTTTACATTTTAATATAGTAATATAAATTTCACACTTTAGTGCATATATATTATATTATTGTCTCGGATATGGTTAAGGAAAATTTATGTTGCAAGACTCCATGTATGTATCTTCATTTTATGTAGTTAAAGTAGAATTTCATAGCGATGAATTCTTTTTCTGTGTTTGTCCTTGGTTAGATGAATCTAAACATCAAACTCTTAGAAGGCAACACTCAGTTGTGTGTGACTTGGAACTCTTAGAAAGAATAAGCAGATTCGGTGGGAGGTCTGTGCTCACCCTGTAGCCATAGTTATTGCAAGGACGAGGTCCCTTGAAGCAATCCTTTCTGGAGTGTGGAAGGGTAAGTATTCGCATTGGATGGAATGAGGTGTGCGCCCAGTGAGAAGAATCCAGCCCTGATGCTGGCAGCTGTAACACATTTTCTATGCAACACCCTTCAGTGCTGATTACAGTGTGCCGATTGCCCACATCTGGGACTTGTATTTGATTAGCTTCACAGAGTTTTGCTCTTCTTATTTCTAATCATTCTCTTTCCCCAATCTTTTCTTTGTCCTCACTGAATTTCATTTGTAGTCAAATTGATGGCTTCTCTAAAGTTTCATTAAAATTTTGATTTCTGTGAGTTCTTTCCCAAGGTTCTGCTATGTTTGCCCTTTCTAAATTGCTTGGAAGTTTGATGAAGTAAATAAGCATCCCCAAATTCACACAATTCCATAATCACTCTCTTCCTGTCAGCATTCTGGGAGATTATTTAAAAATGAACAGGTATGTTTTTTATGCCCTACCTAAATGCTTCTTTATTAGAGAAGCAGAAGTGACAGAAGAAAGCTCCTTAAATTAGCCTTTGGGAAACATATTTAAATGTGGTTTCTCTTGTCCCCTGTGAGTGTGTGTGTGTGTGTGTGTGTGTGTATGTGTGTGTAGACATATAAATATACATATACATATATGTGTATATAAACATAAATGCACATGCATGTGTATTAAACATAGACTCATATGCAAGGTTAAACACTAGGTATGCAGGAGTTCATTCTCTATTCTGATGTGTTTACATTTTAATATAGTAATATAAATTTCACATTTTCGTGCATATATATTATATTATTGTCTCAGATAGGATTAAGGAAAATTTATGTTGCGAGACTCCATGTATGTATCTTCATTTTATGTAGTTAAAGTAGAATTTCATAGCGATGAATTCTTTTTCTGTGTATGTCCTTGGATAGATGCATAATTTAAAATCCTTTGCCTGCCCAAGCAGTCTGATAGAGGCCAGCCATGAAATATTTCTTACCATTATACCAAACTATGCCATAGGACACAGTCTTTTGGAACGTGGGAGGATATGAGAAGAAAACAGGATATAAATATTGTATTTTCCATGTAACAAATGTTAAATATCATTTCATCCTCACAATACAAATATGGTGAGCTTCATAGTGTTAAGCATACTTAGACTATTCTGTTGTTACTGTTTAATAATAGCTGGAGTTGTAGAGAATTTAAATGCATTTTTTAGATTCCATTTATTTTTCAATTTATAGTATAGACTTTGAGTGACAACTGTAAATTTGATAGAGATAACAAATAAGCAGAAATGATTATTTAAGTATCTTTGATTTGACAATTCATGTTTTAAGTACCTCTTGAGCACTATTACTTGCCAGCCTTAATTTTGGTTTTTGCGCCATCCCAGTAATGCAAACATTAAAATTCCTTCTATTATGAAACTGTTATATACAAAGTCAACTTTACTAGACACTGTTCATCTAAAAGAATAGTTTATCTATTATTCTGTTTATACACATGATGTTAGATTCTATCATAGAGGTTGTACAGTACATAAGTTATTAAGAAACATTTCTTTGATAAAAGAGCCTTGTCTATCACCTAATTCATCATGTTAAACATTGTCAGTGAAAGTAGAAATTACAAAATGGTAAGACTATCATTATTGTTATGGTTTTATGTTGTATTAAGAAATTATGGATATAGCTCAATGATATAACACTTGCCTAGAATATGTGAGGTCATGGGTTAAATACCCAGTACTACAAAATATTAGAAAAAAAGAAATTATTAATATCTAGTGTATATAGGTTATTTGACTTGCCCAAAGACATGAAGAATGTCAGTTTTTTAGTTAACAAGAAACAAAATAAACTCTATTGCCAGAACTCAAATCTATCAGGGAAAGAAGATGGGCAATTATTTTTAAAGAAATACCACTAAATCAAAAGATTTTATTTTTAAATAAAAATATTATGCTTTAAATGAGAGTTGACTGTTTTAATTAAAATAATTGATTGCTTATTAGGTGTATAATAATTATAACCATGAAGTTAACAGAAATGCACCAATGGCAAAAAATGAAGGATCTCTGAGCAGACCTACCCATAGAAGACCATTTTGTATTTATCAGAGCTAGCAATACAAATACAGGGAGAAATGATAACGTTTTTATACTTATTGATAGAAAAATAGAAAAGCAAAATTAGATGTCTTCTGCACAGTATACACCAATATGGTTTTTAGTTAAATTAAGGCCTTGAATGTGAAGAGCTAATTTTAATTTAGAATTTTAAGTGATAAAGACATTCTTACATTAGGAAAAGCTGGGCATGGTGGTGTAATCCCAGCATTTGGGAGGCTGAGACAGGAGGATCGCAGTTTGCGGACAGCCTCAGCTACTTAGTGAGGGCCCTTTTCAACTCAGTAAGACCCGGTTTCCAAATAAAGAATAAAAAACAGGGCTGGGGTGTAGCTCGGTGCTAGAATGCCCTGGATTCCATCCCAGAACTGCAAAGAGAAAGAAAAGAAAGAAAGAAAGAGAAAAAAGATTAGGAAAAGTGCAGCCAGGTGAAGTATTGCATGCCTGTAATTCTAGTGTTTGTGAGACTGAGACAGGAAAGTCACAGATTTGAGGCCAACCTCAGGAACTTATTGAGACCTGTAGCAAATTACAAAGACCCTGCTTAAAAATAAAAATAAAAATAAAAATGAAAAAGGGCTAGGGGCCAGGTATGGTGGCTCAGACATGTAAACCCAGTACTTGGGAGGCTGAGACAGGAGGATCAAAAGTTTAAGGACAGCCTCAGAATGCAGCAAGTCTCTCAGTAACCTAGCAAGACTTTGTTTCAAAACAAAAATTAAAAAAGGCTAAGGGTTTAGCTCAGGGGTAGAATTTCTCTGAGTTTAATCCTCAGTACCATAGAAAGGAAGGATAAAAATAAAGAGCAAATAATAAACTGTAATTACATATGTAAGTAGTATGCATGTACTTAAACACATTTATTTTTATATTTTTAAAATATTTTATTGGCACATTGTAGTTATATATCTTAATGGGATACAAGATGGTAGAGGCATACATGCATACAATATTTAGCCTCTCCCCAATTCCCTCCCCATTCCTTCCCCCCTTCCTCCCTCTCATGTTTGGCTTAGTGATTGACTTTGACATGTTTGTTAATGTACATCATGTACATTCCTTCCCCTGCCCATCCCCCTCACTAGGTCAACTTATTTTCTCATCTATGGTTTCTCCTTCTTCATCTAGAGGTCCTTTAATTACCCATTTTCACCCTAGATTCCACATATTAGGGAGAGCATCTGATTTCTTACATTTTTGACTGACTAATTTCAGCATAATGTTCTCCAGTTCCATCCATTTCTCCACAAATGAGTTAATTTTGTTCTTCTTTGTGACTAAGTAAAATTCCACTGTGTACATATCCCATTGTTTTTTGAATGATTGCCATTCTAGTTGGAGTTAGGTGAAATCTCAGGGTAGTTTTTATTTGCATCTCTCTGATTGCTATTGATGTTGAAAATTTATTTATTGGCCATTTGAATTTCTTCTTTTGTGAAATGTCTATTTAGCTCACTTTCCCATTTTTGATTGGGTTATTTTTTTCTTAGTGTTGAGTTTTTTGAGTTCTCTGTATGTTCCAGATATTAGTCCTCTATTCAAGGAATAGTTGGCAAATTTTTTTCCCATTCTCTCAGCTGTCTGTTGAGGTTCTTGATAGTTTCTTTTGCTTTACAGAAGCTCTTCAGTTTAATTCAATTCCACTTGTTAATCAACCTTTTGGTTTCTTGTACCTTGGGGTCTTGCTGAGAAAGATTTTACCTGTGCCTATTTGTTGCAGTGTTGGACCTATGTTCTCTTCAAGGAGCTGCAAGGTCTCTTGGTTTCCAAGTCTTTGATCCATCTTGAATTGCCTTTTGTGCAGGGTGAGAAAGTGGGATTTCCCCTCCATTTTTATTTATATGGTAAGCCAGTTTTGCCAATAACATTTGTTGAAGAGGCTATTTTTTTTCCAATGTATGTTTTTAGCAAAAGATTCCATTAAAACTGAAATGCAAAACTCTGGCATGAGAATAGTTTTTAAAATATATATGCATATATATGTGACAAAAGAGTAGTTATAAAGAACTTGTATAAATCAGCAAAAAGCCAAACAACACAATAGAAATAATATATAAACATTTTTTTGAAGATTTAAAGGAGTTTATTAAAAGATAGAAATACAGAAGACAGTTTCAGCCTCATGGTAACACGAGGGGGTGGTTTGAACGAATTCAACAAAATACAAAGCACGGAACAGATATTTTATACACATGACCCCCATCTTGTTCACATAATTCTGACATAGTAAAAGTCCCTGTAAGTTACCTCCCCTTTCTTTCCCGCCAAGGTGTCTCTTTTCAGGAAGGTCATGGTTGAAGGTCGACCCCCTCCTCCCATCCTAGCTAGATTATCCAATTATTATGTAAACCTGTCTTTAGAATGAGGATGAGGAAGTCCTAGTTCCCCTCTCCTACGGACTTGCTAATTACCTTTAGCTAGGTTAATTTACATTGGAATAGTTGCCTGCATTTTTGGCAGAAACCAAGTACTTCTACCAATTTTTGAAATATAATAATCAGAGCTTTCTTAAATCTTCCTAGGCCATTCCCCAAACTGGTATATTCCCCCCTCTGTCTAGTAACTTCCTGACACCTGTCAGGCCAAAGGTAAATACAGAAAATACATTTTGACTTTTTCAATTCTTATTAACAGTTAACATGAGCTCAAATTCCATTACTTTCTCCCTATTTTAACCACATGAATGTACCCCTTAGCAAAGGAATAAGGATGCCAAGTCAGTCATAAACTGCTTCTAGTTGAACAGGGATGAAGTTGGGGCCCCAGCTTCAGGGTGACATTCATGCATGTAGTTGGCATGGGGGAATCAGATGGGTCCATGCCGTCTGCCTCTATGAGCAAAGGGCTTCAGTAGATGTTCCTCTTGTGTGCTCATACCACCATCTGATGTCTGAAAGCTTCAACCCTATGAGATGACACTCATAATACAGGTTTACCATGAAAACCTAAAAATAGCACTTAAATGAGAAGTTAAAACCTGTTTTGCTGATTTAGGCTGAAACACACAAATGTGGGATGTATTTAGTTTATTTTGTGCCATGTGAACCCAGAAATTAGTGCTGTGGAGACCTGAAATAGGCTTTGGAATAAAGATTTTAGATGATTTGATAAGTACCAGGTCACCTGGACAAAACAAAATTAACTTTTTCCTCTGGCACTGTTTGGAGTTTACTCAACTTGCTGGTTGACAATAGGGTAACATTGTTATCTAGGACTATGTCCCAGTCAGAAAAGACCTAAAAGTTTTCCCTGGCATATGAGTGAAACCAAGCTGTCAGTCTTCACCTGGACATGTGCCTCTAGATTGCTTGCCTGGTGGACTTAACGAGTTACTTTTGGGATTGAGGCAAATCTCACATCTCTGTACAATATGACTTATAGTTTCCTGTAACTTTCTATAGTAAACAACCTTGAAACCAGTTTTAAAGAATTATTACAGACTTTGGGGTCTCCCGATTTCATTGCCAGAAGTAATCCTCTAGCCTCTTCTATCCATAGTACACCCCTCCTGCCAAACTCTAGCACTTTTCTTTGGGGAATATAGAAGAGGTAGGTTTATTAGAAACCTACTTCCTTTTAACTAATAACCCATCTTTATCACATATGCAAACAAAGATTCCACAAACCCCTTACAACTTGCTTTGCAACCTCCTTTAACCCTCTGATTTTTCTATCCTGGTTCTTTCTTTCCCATTTGGGACAATCTTAGGATAAACCTTACAAACAAACATTCCACAAATGCTTTACAACTTGCTTTAACCCTCTGATTTTTCTATTCTGGTCCTTTTTTAAAGAAGGAAGCCAAATAAGTAAAAATATGACATGTAACCTTGTAATAATGGCAAAGAAAATGAAAAATTAGCAACCATTTGCTGTCTATTAGATTAGCAAAAAACTGACAAAACTAAGTATTAACACATACATAAAAATCCATTAACACATATGCGATGTAGTTGGTGCAAACAATAATCACTATTTTGGAGCATAAGTGAACATTAGCTCATATATGTGAAGACACTCTTACCATCCAACAACTAAATTCTACTTTAAGATATTCATAGAGAAACTGAATAGGACTTGTGCTCAAGAAGATAAAAGAATGTTTGCTAAGGCATTGCTTTAAACAGCTAACACTGAGCACATTCAAAGTGAACATAACTGAATGATATAGATTTAAATCATATTATAGATATAACATAAAACTATATAGTGTTTAAAAAGAATAGACATTATCAACTGGCTGATTTAAATGTTAGAGTGTTGAGTAAAAAGAGCAAGTTATAGAATAAGATGTACTGTTTGCTACCATTTATATAAAGTATAACAACCACCAAAATGATGTTAGGGTTTATATCTAAATAGGCAGTAAAAGTATAGATGGCTGAGATTGGGAGGCATTTAATCCACATTAGTAATTACCTCTAGCTATGGTTTGGATGTGGTTTGTTCCCAAAGGTACCTGTGTGGGAAGCATGGTCCTCATTGTGGCCATGTGAGAGGCAGAATCTAGTGGGAGGTCATTAGAGGTATTTCTGTCAGAAGGAATTAATATAGTTCTTATGGGAATCCAGTTAATTTCCTTCAGAGTAGTTTGTTATGAAAGAGGAATATTGGCCCCCTCTTGTTCTTTGAATTCCTGTCTCTCTATATGCTCTCTGTCACACGTGCTCCTGCTGTGATGCTATCCACCATAACATGATGGAACCAAAAGTACCCTAATGAGAGCCAGCACCAAGGCTGTGAACTAAATAAACCTTTGTTTGATAAAGTACTCAACCTCAGGTATTGTTATAGCAATGAAAAATGAACTACTAATGCCTCTTTAGAAGGCAAACAGAGAATGCCAATTATATATGTTCTTTGGTTAAATACAGGGCTGAGGAAAATAAAACATACTGGTAAGGTTTGCTAAAACTGGTTGGTGGGTGCATGTTTGCTTATATCTTAATTCTGCCTTCTTTCTGGTTACTTGAAATAATATTTTTTCTGTTAATTTCTACTTCCATTTTTATGGTCCAGAGTAGTGTCGATTTGTGCCTGGAATACTGTCACAGACAACTGTTGACATTCTCTGCCTTCAGTCAGACATACCAGTTTGACTCGAACATATCACTTACAAATATTAGTAGAAATATCTCATTTTTTCTTTAATAAAACTTCCACAATAATTTTTTCCACATTAAGTCCATGACTCTGTTCCTGGCTTTCAAAGCTATCCAGAATCTGTCAAAGCGTACGTCTGCCATTTTATATCCCTCTTGTCCATAGGGATGCTTTATTTCAGTTAAATATAACTACCCATTGCCCCTTCACTCAATCATTGCAAATCCTACTGTTGTATTGAGACATAGTTCAAAGGACATATTCTCATACTATTCCTTTGTTAACCACGGCACTTCATACTGATGTTCTTTCTTTAGGGTTTATATTACCCAGAGTTTTTAATCACTTACCTCTTATATTGTCTCAATTTTGCTTGCAGAATTTGGATTCCAACATTTTACTAATTTTCTGAGGGACAGAAAATGTCTTATTTTCTCTTGTGTTAATCACAGGGCGAACACACACTAATTCCTCTAATTAGCTCTTGTTCTATGATGTCAAATAGCACTTGGACCCTCAGTTTGAAATGCAAAATATTCTTGACTTTTCTAACTTTTCTATCCCTTATCTTCAAACAATCGCCAACACTTATTTTTGCAATTTCATTAATACATTTGCATTCTATACACTTACCTTTGTTTTCACTGAGCATCTGAGTATAAGCTGCCATTACTTTATATAGATGTATCTTTTCCATTAGTCTATAAAAATTAAAGATGCCAGGACTTTGCTTTATTTTCTTCTATATATCCAGTGGCTAATATAGCTATAGCATAGTAGATACTGTGTACATGTTCATTTTGATACATTGATACTTTTAAATTTTTTTTGATGCATTGTAGGCATACATCTATTTATTTATGTATTTATGTATCTATTTATATATTGTGAGGTACTTAGGATGGAACCTAGAGGTATTCTACCTCCGAGATACACCTCCAGTCCTATTTTTTAGTCTTTTTTTATTTTTTGAAACAGGGTCTCACTGAGTTGCAAAGGGCCTCACCAAGTAGCTGAGGCTGTCTATGAACTGCAATCTCCTGGTCTCTGCCTCCTGAATGCTGGGATTACGGGTGTGCACCACAACATCTGGCTGTAGTCATACATCTTAATGGGGTACAAGATGGTGAAGACAAACATGTGCATATCACCTAATAAGCCCTTACCCAGTTCCCGCCCCATTCACTCCCCCTCCGTCCTTCTCATGTCATCACTTAGTGATGGACTTTGATATGTATGTTAAAGTACATTATGTGCATTAAAGAATTTCACTCTTTGTCCTCCCATCCCCTCAGTTAGGTCACCTTATTTGCTCATCTATAGAATCTTTTTTCTTCGTCTAGAGTTTCTCTTATGATCCATTTTCTCTCTAGCTTCTGCATATTAGTGAGAGCATCTGATTTCTTAATTTTGTGACTGACTAATCTCAGCATAATGTCCTCCAGTTCCATCCACTTCCTTGTAAATGACATAATTGTGTTTTTCTTTATGGCTGAGTAAAATTCAATTTTGTACTGGGTATCTACCCAAAAGAAAGGAAAGCAAACTACCAAAACTAATGCATACATATCTATGTTCATAGCTGCACAATTCAACATTGCCAAACTATGGACCAGCCAAGATGTCCATCAACAGACAAATGGATCACAAAACTATGGGATATGTACACAATAGAATTTTACTCAGCCATTAATTGATTCTTAATGACGTACATTTACATATATTGGTTCTAGGGATTGAACCTTGGGGTGTTCTACCTCTGAGCTCAATACCCCCCTATTTTAGTTAGTTTTTTTGTTTGCTTGTTTATTTTTAAACAGGGTCTCACTAAATTGCTAAGGGCCTTGCTTAATTGCTGAGGCTGGCTTTAAACTTGCAATGCTTTTGTTTCGGCTTTGCATGCACTGGAGCTATAGCCACACCTGGATTGATGATAATACTAATCAGTTTCACATGATTCTAAGTTATGGTAAATTTTCTTTGCATATTTTTCTCTACTTCCATCAGTTATTTATCATTTGTTGTCATTCTATACATAAAGACCAAAAGAAGGTGAAATAAATATTTCTAGTGGAAATCTAGATATACTCAAAGAAAAAATCTTATTGTATTCAATAATTTTTTTTTAGTTTTTCCAAAGTTACAAACTAGAATTAAATCCTTCATAGGTAATGATTTATTTTTCTTTTTCAAGTGCAACTCAATTTATTATGGGGTATCCCTGTTTTTTATTTTTTAAGTAGTTTATGGAGACCAGAGAGAAACAATATATTCACCAGAGGAGCATTTAATATTTAACAAAACAAAAGTATACAATTTTATGCTTGATTCTTTCAATCCAAGCACCCCTCCCTGACCTCTTCTCTAATACTTTCTTTAACCACTTGCCCTGTTTGCATCCAAGCTCTCAGTGTTACAATGGTCCTACACAGTGTTTGGAAACAATAACACAATCCCACTCTCAAATAGAAGGGAAGAGAAAATAAAGGACCATCTACATTTCACACCCTGCCATGTTCCAGCAGCTCTTGGTGATTAATGATAATGGCCATTTGCTCAAAATATAGACTCGGTTCACAAATGGGATTGAAAAACAACTTTAAGATAAATGTGAAAAATATATTCTTCTATGGCATATACCTTTTTATACATAAAATGAGAGTCACTTTAGAATTCTATTTGCACATAATAATGCATGAAATTACAGCTTTTGTAATGCTATGTATTGAAAGGAAGTGGATTTATTTGGTCAACTAAGGAGCACAGCTTATTTCTCCAGAACTTCGAGAATTATGTTTACTGATACCTTATACACAGTAGAGTTTTTCTAAAGAAAATATTATATATTACATATTTATGGCTTATTTTATGGTGATTCTATTTGATACAAAAGAGAGAAGTTTGAAGTTTCTGTCCTGATGCATATCCCACTGGTACCTACTTATTTACATAAAGTTTATGATGATGAGCTTTAGAACAAAAAGGTTAACTGGATGGAAGGGGGAATTATCAGTGAAGAACTGGGTCGCTCTGGGAGTGATGCATTTCTCTTACTCCTTTCAATGATGTTTTAGCTTTTTCCGGCGAAGAAATAGCTCTTCGTGACTCATTTTGCATATGATAAAATGTTCTGAGCCTTCTTTGAGGGAAGGGAGGAAATTCAGTTCTCAATATTTGATATGCATCTGATTGTTCCTCTAATAAACTAAATGTAATTAAAAATAGAGCAGAGCCATTGCATTTTAATAGCTTGGAGTCTTCCCTGTGGAAGAGTCAGCAAACAGTGAGAGAATATGAAGATTCAGCTCCCCAGCACCTGCCAGGCAGGCTTTGTCAAGATTAACAGCATCACGCCAGGTTATTAGAGGAAACATAAATACTTTTGAGGCTCTGTGGGTAGTTACGATATCACGTTTTATTATCTTCTCCTAAAATGGAATTACTCATTGTATTAGCTTGCCAGTCACAGGCCAACAAACATGACAGGAGAAATCCTACATATTGGACAGAGAGGGTTATAAAAAAAAGGCAACTGACCTAGAGAATATTTTTAAGGGCACATTATTATGTATTTGTAATTATCATAACTGAAGTTTTATGGCACCTTACATTTTCCAGTACAGGCACATATTCGCACCTTACAGTTTGAAGTGGGCCTAGCAGGCATTTAAATTTCTACTTGGAAAAAGAAATGGGGGTGTGAAGACGTTGAGTGACTTGCCCAAGAATCCTGCTGCTGGCGAGGGCTGAGCTGGGACTGGGCAGCCTTCTCCTCACTTCAGAGAGTGTATCCTTTCTGTCATTTCATGTGGCCCTGCTGCAGTTCAGCAGTGATCTCCTGAGTGTGATCCCTTCATTCTACACTCCATGCCCTTCTGAGTGAAAGGATGGTTTGAAGAAATTATAATTTCTATATAGGAATGGTATAAAGGAATTTTGATTTGTTTGCTTACTTGTTATTGGGCATTGAACTCAGGGGCCTTCTACCACTGAGCTACATATTCAACCCTTTTTAAATTTTGAAACAGGGTTTTGATAAGTGTTGGCCTCCAAACTGGGGTTCTCCTGTTTTGGCCTCCCAAGTTTTGGGATTACAGATGTGTGTCACCACACGACTGGCTCAGGAGTTGCAATTTAGTAAATGACTGTTCCTGGTGGTGACATGCCAGCTGCACATTCAGGAGCTGATGCCAGAGGTCCTCCAGCTGCGGCAATGGAAAGAAGACTTAGAGCAACATCTAGCAGTACCCAAACTAGTCCTACATCTTCCCACTCCCGTAGTGCAGTAGGCTCCCTCTAGTGCACCGTCTCCCTGATAAAGCAGAAGGTGGAGGTAGGGGAGCCTTTGGGCCTCTGGGGAAGAGGCCACAGGACTCTGGCAGTTCACCTGCCATGTCATCATTCCCAATGACACCCAAGATAGGAGAGTTGGCAAAGTGATGTACAAGGAAGATAGGGGAAATGGTCCCTGCATGCTATTAGGCCTGTGGGATGATGGGGCTGATGATACCAAACTGAACCCAAGACAAAGGACTCAACTGTCTAGTCTAACCACTGTGCCCTCCTTGGGACAGCAGATGCTGAATGTGACTGAAATTAATACACAAATCTAGAATCAGAATTTGATTAACTGGCTTATGGTTTGGAACAATGCTGGTGAGTTGCTAGAGACTATGATTAAGTGGACTACTTATTTTGATCTAGTGCAGATTACACATGAGATGAATATATGAATATGTGAAAGATGATGTTTGAGCCTCAGCATGATAGCATAGATGATCTTTCATTCAGCCTATATGAAAGATATTATCATAGCTCCTGGCCCTCAGGGTACTTCTGGCATAATGGCTGCCTTCCTGGCCCTATATGTCGATTAGCGTGTATACATAGGGCTGCCTTGTTCCAGCTGAGATACATGGAAATGCCCTGGCAGGGTCACACCACTGAAGTGCATGTCTTAGCGAGAGGAAAGTTCTTTCAGTAAGATTGGGCCTCCAAGTTACAGAAGAGTAAGGCAGGAGATGAAGGGCTTGTGAAGGTTAGCTGCAGCCAAATGTGGTTTGACTTATTGGTGGCTGGGTTGCAAAGACCACCAGTCCAATAAAATGCTTCTGGTGCTCTGGTAGTAGTCTTGCCCAAACCAAAGGTTTACTCCCATTCCTCTGAAAAAAAAAAAAAAAAGAAGTGCAAGTGATTGACTTTCTCCTGGACTAGGGACTCAGCAAGAGTACCCAGTTGTTGGGGGAACCAGCTTACCTGAGGCTGCATGTGGATTTGACTATTGGTCCCCCTGCAGTGTGCAACATGTTCTGGTACTTGTTGATATGGCAGCTGACAGCACCTTCCTCTTTGGTAACATGGACAAGTTTGCCAGACCTAAGGCTGCCATAGAGGGCAATGTAGGCCATCTCATTACAGTTCCAAGTGCCGCAGTGACTTTTGGAATCAGATGTCTTACTCCTAAGCAACACATTTATATCTACTCCATAGTTGAGTATATCCTGGGAGTGGATGTGTTACAGGGTTTGACTGTTCAGCTACTGGAGAATTTTGGCTATAGGTGCTTGTTGGAAAAGACTATTACTAGAGGGCATCCCCATCCTTTTCTCTTTCAGATCCCCTAAGCTATGAGGATTGTGAATGTACCATAGGTAGTACAAACTACCAGGAGTAAATGAGAAAACTGGGCAACCCCTCCCCTTTGTATGCCACAGTACTCCAAGTCTCAGGACTGATGGATTGCCTGTCACACCAATGTATACTTAGAGCAACAAGAACAATTTTCTAGTAGCTCTTTGTCTAAACAGTTACATACTCTACTGTGGCCAGTACATTTCCAGGCAATGGAGAGCACCTATACCTGCAAGCACATGGTATCAGAACCCATAGAAGTGGGAGAAACCCCAAGTCCTTATGAGAAAGGGAGAGCCTTTATACCCATGAAAGCATGGTATACTGATGGCTCCTGTCATGGGCAGCCATTCACGTTGACAGCTATGGCCCTACAGCTCACCCACAAAGACCTTTGGTATGAAACTGGTGCCAGATGCTCTAGCCAGTGGGACAACCTTTGGGTGATTTTGTTAGTGTTCATGAAACAAAACAAAACAAGAAAACAAAAAACTAAACCTTGCATGTCTGTACAAACAGCTGGGCAGTCTATCATAGGCTAACCTTGTGGTTGCCCCAATGAGCAACACAAGCCACCACCCTGTAGGAGGTAGAGTGTGGGACCCAGAGAAAGTAGAGGTGGTGGTAAGGAGATGATGCCAATCATCCCGTGCAACTGCAAATGTGCACTTAGTTATAAGCATGCCTGGCTTACCTACAACATGTCTGTACACACCACGCTGGTGTGGACATGTTCCGTTTTGTGCAGAATTCCATATAAACAGCCAGTTTGTAGATTGTAAAATGTTTTTTCTCCTCCTGATGGCAACTCCATGTGCTTTTTTTTCTCTCTAGTTATCTCATTGTAGAAACCTTCCTTGCATCCCTAGATGACCCTTGACCGAGCCCTGGACATTCACCAATCATTACTTCAGTCTTCTTATTTATGATAAATAATTATTCTAGAACTCTAACCCTGTTACCTCTGGGAGTTCTTGGGCATATACTTGTAGGTTTGTGAAGAATATTTCTACTATCATTGAAGCCTACCATGTTCTTCACTCTAGTTCCAGTTGATGATAGCAGTTTAAAAAATCATTTATAGTCTTCTGATTACTACCACTCCAGGTAGTATTCTCTGTCAAGTCACTGATATTTATGCCAAGAATGATATGTCCTGATATTCCCCTTCATGGTGTATATGTTCTAGCTGCTAAAGCCATATATTCATCAGTCCTAAGGCACATTTTCACTTGAGCAGCAGAGCAGAACTGAGCCATGTATCCCAGGGTGAAGAAATGGACCTTTGCTTGTAGCCCCAAAGAGTTCCATGGGAATCCTTGCCCTGCATCAAAGTAGCAGCTCCCAGTTAGATATAATTTTATTATGCTTCTTGCCTGCTCCTCTCTCTCACAACTCTGATCTGTTGTGAATGTCATTGCTGAAGTCCAGTAGTAGACAAAGCCCAGCTAGTGACTGCATCTGCAATATACCTGCCAGTCTGTTGCCTGGTTATATTTTATACAAAATATTTCTTCTTCGAACACACTTTATACCTAAAGACTTCCTTTTTTCAATAAAATAAATTTTTACATTTTAAATGCCTCCCTAATTATATGTAATCTGAAGACTGACATTAAAAAAGACTGTCTCAGAAGAGAAAAAATAGCAGAAATCACAAAAATCACAATCTTACAGGTGTGATCTTAGGACAGTTTTTTTTTTAAAGAAGCATATTCTAGATGGGTGGCTGAAGGATGTTCAACTGCTGCTTTTGACTCGTGTTCATATTCTAGCTGCTCCCACTCATATCATCTATATTTCAACCATATCTGTCATGAAATAAAAACAATAATGTGCTTCTAGAACCCTGTAGCGATTCCTATCATAAGTAGTACAGAGTACGATAAATATGCCACCTTCTTAATCTGTAACCCTATGATTTTCTCATTGCCATAGTGAACATTATGTATTAAACTGTATAGTTTCTAGTAAACATTGCAAGTGAGTATATATTTGTGGAGAATATTCTCTGAGATTCCAGGAAACCTGTAGGACATATGAAATTCAAGGCCTGACTACCTAGAATGGAAACATACTACCTTTGATTTGCTGCTGCATAACTCATAATTTTGAATGAGACCCTGAGCTGACCCACCAAAATAGACAGTAATACACCCAATTCTCATTATCTTTGAGGAACTGATTTAGTAACTCTAGACATCTTATAAAGTGTCTTTAGACTATATGCTTAAGATATTTTGTTATTAACTCAGCAGCTTTCAAGCTAAATTAAACCATGTTCTGTATCTGAATTCTACTCTCTAAAGCACATGATGTACTTTAACAAACATATCAAAGTCAATTCCTAAGCCAAGCATGGGAAGGAGAGAAGGGGAGGGAATGGAGTGGGGATTGGGTAAAGGCTAATTAGATGATGTGTATATGTATGCCTCCACAAGTCTTTTATCCTACTAAGATGTATGACTACAGTGCACCAATAAAAATTAAAAAAATTAAAATTAAAATAAAAAACTGCATGAAAAAACACAATTACTTTTTTTTTTTTACCACCAACACTTGTTTCTGTATCCAAATTCTAACCCAAATATAAAATATACGAAGCAGTAAGAACTCAATGTTTGCCACCAACATTTAGGACTTATTAGTCTGGTTGGGTTTTTAAATTAAACAATTTTTTTTTTTTGCTTATGAGGCTAGTTAGGCTACACCATAATATAATTTCTTATTTTCCTTGTTTATACTCTATACTCTGTCCTTGAATTTCTCTAGCACATATTTTAAATCCATACCTTTATAAATAATATGTGTATAAACTGGTTGAATTTTATATCTGTGAAGTAGTAGAGAGCCAGACCAGCAGCCCCTAACCAAAACAAGTGTGTTGACAGATGGAGTGCACAGTATGAAATTAGAGAATAACTGGCAGGGTTTTTTTTTTTAATGACCCATCTGGAATCCAAGGGTCAAGATCATCAATTCTGACACTTACATAGGATCACAACCTCATTTTACATTTAATTTCTAAGGTGACTTTCTTAAAAAAAGCTTCGGTATAAAACAAATTTATTTAGAAAACAATGTGAATAAGTTACAATTAACAAAATAAATGCTGCATTATTATAGAAGAATGGCTTACACATTAAAAATAGCATATGAATTTCTTTTAGTATGCTAATAACACATTAACAATTTTATGAATTGCTAATCATGTTAATCATTTTAAATATTCTATGTCATGGTAGACAAAATTGGAAAAGGGATATCTTAGGGTTGGTTAGATTGTTGTGACAAAGTGACCATCACATCACTACCAAACTTAGTGGCTTATAGAATAAAGAAATGGGCCTATTTGTAAACATCTCTAGTAAAAGATGACATTAGAGGGAGGCTCTGCTCTGTGAGAGCTTTTAAAGGCTTTGGCTGTTGGTTGCTGGTGTAGGTCAAATAATTCCTTCCTACAAGTATGCCCACATCTTAATGCCTAAGAACTGGGAAGAGGTTACTTCACATGGTAAAAGGCATTTTGCAGATAAAATTAAGGACATTGAGATGATGGTTCTCTGTATTACTCAGTTGGACTCAATGTAATTCCTGAGATGTTTATAAAACGGAAGGAAGGGGGTGAGAGTCAGAGAAGGCAATGGAAGCAAGAGGTCAGGGAGTGAGAAAGACATTTGGAGAGGCTATGCAGAGCAAACACCACAAACCAAGAAAACCCAAGTTGCCTCTGCAGCCTGGCAAAGGCAAGGAAATCCACTCTCCCCAGAACCTAGGGAGAGTCAAGCCTGTGGGTACCTTGACTTCAGCTCAGAGACTGGTTCTACAGTTCCGACCTTGAGAGCTCTAAGTTGACAAATTTGTTCTTCTGTAAGTCATTAAATTGTGGCAATCTGTTATAGTGCAAAAGAAAACTGATACATTGGTTTTACCTGGGGCTTAGGAGGTAGCTGTGGTTATTGTCATTTCAGCTAATGGGAAGGGCTAAAAGTGAACAACTGTGCTGGGTGCAGTGGCCATGGCTGTAATCCCAGTAATTGAGAGGCTGAGACCAGAGGACCACAGACTCCAGGACAGCTTCAGCAATACAGCAAGACCCTCAGCATTTTAGCAAGAACTTGT
This sequence comes from Muscardinus avellanarius, assembly GCF_963383645.1. Taxonomy (NCBI): domain Eukaryota; kingdom Metazoa; phylum Chordata; class Mammalia; order Rodentia; family Gliridae; genus Muscardinus; species Muscardinus avellanarius. The sequence goes on along the minus strand of NC_137787.1, from coordinate 28,007,151 downwards.
TTACTTTCTTTTATATTAAAAGATTCTGCAGATATTTAAATGAGACTATTTCATGATAAACATTTTCTTTCTGCTGCCTTAAATGTTTTACAGTTTAATAAAATCCCTACCTAGTCATATAAATAGCATCCTATAAATTGTAACAAAATATATTTTGTGCAAATTATTAGAATCTAATAAAATTAATAACACTGAAAATTTTGTTTAAAAACATGGAATAGAGGTATAGCTTGGAGCTAATATTCCTCTGGGTTCAATCTACAATGAGAGAGAGAGAGGGAGAGAGAGGGAGAGAGGGAGGGAGGGAGAGAGAGAGAGAGAGAGAGAGAGAGAGAGAGAGAGAAGGAATATTAGACATTTTAGCTATTAAGCTTTTAGCCTTTATAGTTCAGACTTAGGATACTTTTATAATTTCCTTATTTGCTTATTCATTCATTAAAAAGTGTTTATTGAGCAACTACCATGTACCACTGCTGATGATACTTAATCTGCAGGATAGTTTGGGTTTTGCCTCCACTGGACTTGAAATTCAGTATGAAAGCTACTACACAAATATTAATCACTAAGTGTGATAGAAACTAAAATAAGGCAAGAACTCTGGAAAAACATCATAATCAAAATATTATCAGAGCGCAGAGCAACAGATTTGCCATTGCACGTGACATACTTTAGGTATTTACTTAAAGCAGATTTTCTTTTTTCTTTGCAGAACTGGTGATAGAATCCAGGGGGATTCTACCTGTGGGCTACACCGCCAGTTTCACTTTTTATTCTTTATTTTGAAACAGGGTCTCATTGAGTTGCAAAGGGCCTAAGTAGTTGAGGCTGTCTGTGAACTGCGATCCTCTTGTCTCAGCCTTCCAAATGCTGGAGTTATAAGCATGCACCACCATGTTCAGCTAAGGCAGATATTTTAAGTATAGATTGTTTAAAAATTAGAATTATCTTTTAGCATATCTGTTTTTTTCACTTTACTGATAATATTTTTTAAGATGGAAGAAACTGATCCTGTTAGATGATCCAGTGTATTTCAGCTCAACAGGAAATTCATTGTCCTGAATTCTCCTCTGCTTGGCATTTCATTTATCTTCTCCCCTACTTTGCAACACAAGCTTAAAGAATTTTCTACTTATAAATGGAAGTTTCCAAATTTGCATACGTTTATATGTAATGTAAATGTATAATATATTACATGAACAATAATAGATTCTATTACTATATAACATATAAAATTGACATATATGTTGGTTTACATGTGAGTAAACCCTTCTCTTGTTGATCTCAAAACAATTTTTGGAAAGGCAAAACACTGTACACATGTATAAAACAAAGACTTATGTGTTAGGATCCCAGATGATGTCACCTGGCTTCTAACTGGTGGATCGTCTCTTCATTCTGGGTCTTTATTTCTTAATATGATAAAAAAAAAGTCTCAATTGTTTTTTATATTCTCTCTCTCTTCATGGCAACGTAATCAGGCTTGCACCACACACCACTGAGACTGTACTTGCTTGTCAATGTCATCTGTGACCTCTAAGAAGTTTTTCAGGTGATCCTAATGTATAACCAGGGTAGGTATCGCTGTTTTCAGGCACAGATATTACTTCCCAACATCCTGAAATGAAAAGTAGTTTTCAGAAAACAGGATTATAACCATATGGAGTAGTATGTGCGGAAATTGTTGACTAAGACATATGGTATAACTTTCCTAGAGTTAGATAAAATATTGTCTGGTATCTAAGGCTTTCTTTCAGTCACAAGGAACTGTTGAAAAACACCTAAAACAAGAATGTAAGTCAAATATCTCTGCTCAGAGGGAAGTCAGATGTTGCTTTTTCTAACAGTCCAAAAGGGCAAAGCTCACTAATCCTTCTCTAAGTAGAATTTCTTCCACTGATGCCAGGTGTGGTGGCGCATGCTTGTAATACCCGTGCTTGGGAGGTGGAGACAGGAGGATCGCGCAGGTTCGAAGCCAGCTGCGCTGGCTTAAGAGACTCCGTTTCAAAAAAAAAAAAAAAAAAACATAAAATAGGTCTGGGAATGTAGCCCGGAGGTAGATGGGCTTCCAGGAACCCCAGTACCACCAAAGAAAAAAAAAAGAAGAATTTCTTCCACTGAGAGATTATTTTTCCTTTGATAGTAGCAACACACCATTAATATAACAAAAATTATTTGTTTTATTTTGTTGTTGTTACTGGGGGGTTGAACCCAGGGGCATTCTACCTTTGAGGTGCGCCTTTTTATTTTACTTTTTTTCCTTTATTATTTTGAAACAGGGCCTAATTTGCCAAAGTTCTTGCTAAATTGCTGAGGCTGGCCTTCAACCTGCTAACCTCCTGTCTTGGCCTTCCAAGTACTGGAATAGGCATGCAGCACCATGCCTGGCTGTTGTTATTCTTTTTAAACTAGGAATGCAAACACAAGGAAAGGATCCTTGTAGGAACATCATTGGCTTTAAAAATGTATCTTTTAACTACAAAGACATAAATTGGTTTGTTATTTTCAGCTTCCATTGATGTGAGGGGGAATGAATCATGGAGGCCATATATACAGGGTGGGAGGGGGGAAATTGAGTGTGTGTGTGTGTGTGTGTGTGTGTGTGTGTGTGTATGTGTTGGAAAAGGAGTTCATAAAATATAAAAAGGTAAGTTGTTAAATTATTGACAATAAGAAATTTTAAAAAGACAGAACCATAATGAGTATCCTAGGTGTTTATTTCTGTTTTAATCCATTCAGGCAACTATAACAAAGATGCCACAGGAGTGATTTATAGAGAATAGAAATTCATTCTTCATAGTTATGGAGGCTGGAAGGTCCAGTATTAGGCACTACCAAAGGCACTGCATCCTATATTTTAGGATGTTCCATTTGGTATCTGGTGAGGGCTGGCATCCTGGTTCATAGAAGGCTGACCTCTGGCTATGTCCTCATATGGTTGAAGTGGTAAGGGAGCTCTCTAGATTTCTTTTATAAGGCCATTAATCTCATTGATGATGGTTCCATTCACATGATTTCCCAAAAGTACCACCTCCAAAACCCATCATGCTGGGGATTAGGCTTCAACATATGAGTTTAGGATGGAGACAAAGATTCAGTTCATAACATTATAGTTGGAAAAACATAAAAACAATTTGTGATCACAAAATCATGTGGAGATACTTTGAAACTTACTTGCCAACTCATGTGCTTAAGGAACACCACAGTTCTTTCTTGATTAGGGGTGAGAGTGAGACAGTCAAGTTCTTGGATTGTACAATAATTGGTATGATGATTAATAAATAGGACAAGCACACTTCCATGCTTCACATATAGCATTGTGATAATTTATTTCTAGTGAATATTTAAAATATATTCAGAGATAAAAAAATACCCTTTAGGTAGAAAATATCCTATTCTATTAACATTTTATTTTCTGACTAAAGTATTATCGAATATATTATAAGAACTTAGATAAATTTTCATACTTGACATAATGAATAAGAATTAAAGTATTTTTAATTATTATGTTGTTATAAATGGACCCTTAATGGAAGAAGATAGTAAAAAAATTAATAGGAAATTATCAACAAAGTGCTTTAAAAGTTTTATTTGTTAGATTATTAATAATTATTTAGATTTTTAAAAGAATTATAATATTTGTCTTCCTTATAATATTAGCTTTTTTTGTCTGAACATTAGTATGTTTGCCTAACCAAATTTTGCAGTATATTTTAGGATGTTCCACTTGGCTAATACTAAGTATTATTATGTGGATCATATATAAAACTGAGCCTCAAGGAAACTCTTTATAATACAATATGAGAATTTTTCTAAATTGGAAAAAATAGTATTAACAAAAGAGGTTACAAACAGATCGTTTATATAGACAGAAATACATTCTAGGACCTTGACCCACCCATGAAAGATCATTTGAATATGAATATTATCCAAAATTCTAAGTCACACATAAGACTATGTGGCCACATTGGATGGAGATAAATATTTAAATAGATAAGTAGTATTTATTTTTAGTATCTATGTATAATACTCTATGGTATCTTCTTCAGTGTAATAAATGAATGATTATAATGATGTATAGGCTCTTAAGACCACATAACCAGACAGGCCATGTGACATTACGGTATTTTGCTAAACCATTTTTTATTGTAAGTCTGTAAAGTTTGGGGGATTCTGAAATATTAGTTTTGTTTAATTTCTGATTCAGTTATTCCATCAGTTTCAACACACATGCACACACATACATACATATACACACACACACACAAGCATAACCTAATGCTGTACTTTATTTATATACAATCTCTAACATTAATACAGTATTTCATTTTATGGATTCACATAGAGAAGCTTAGTTTCTCACTCAGGATCAATAATTTCTAATAGACTACTACTCTTATCTCTGAACTATTCTTCTTACCTCAAATTAACTGTAATTAATATCCCAATTTTCTAACTTTTAAGACCCCTTCTCATCACACCATGCTGGGGAGCACTTGGTATCAATATACTGGTGATGGATGGTGAAGTTGTTGTTTGCTAGATTTTTTCACTATAAAGTTTTCATTTTTTTCCTTCAACACTCTATTAGAAGAAAATCATCAAGTTTATCCCACAGTGAAGGGGAGGTAAATTAAGATTATCCAGAAATAATGATATAAAAAATTGTGTTCATATGTTAAAATCATCTCAGTAGTTAATTTATTTGTGAGGAAAGGTACTTTACATAGCTTCAAATTTTAGCATTCAATAGTGACTCTTGTCTGCAGAAATTATCACCAGCATGCTAATGGTAATTTTCTGTTTTCTTCATTTCTTCCATAAATATGTATTATAATTTCTGAAGGGAAGCAGGTTCACTGTGCACTGGTTTCCTTCTGTAAGTCCAGTGAGATACATCTACCTACATAAAATGAATTTATTACTTAAAGATAGGCACTAAGGGACAAAAGAAATCTGGGATACATTGTGAGCTGGTCTCCAAGGAAGTTGCCTGGGACACATAGAGCTATGACTATGCTTGTTCCTCTTGTAACCTGGCTGAAGGGTCTGGCAAATCCAACCTGGAGCTCAGGGATCACAGCTCAGGGATAACAGGACTTCCTGGATGGAGCTCTGAAGGACAGTCTCCTTCTAGTGAGGAGAGGAACAATGTCCGGACTGTTCCAGGCAGATCATCCCTAACTCAAGATATCACATTCGCAAGGAGGGGCAGGAACAAGTCCTGAGCTGTTTCAGGCAGTTCCTCCCTGTCTCAGGAGGTGGCATCCCAAGTACGTTCTGCATGTTTTCTGAAGAACTACAAGGAAGAATAGGGCAAGGATGGATCTGTGCAAGGATTCACTGAATACTATCCTGAACTCCCATTTCTTTCTCTAACCATTTATTTAGGGATGGATCCAGGAAAATTTGTTATATTCTTTCATTTATACTTCAGTGATACAGTTATTTATCAAAGTGATTAGTTAGTCAAGCCTTAAGCCAGTGCATTTGACTTGTTTATTCTTTTGTCCTTTGCCATTTGCCCTCACTTTTGAGCATTTTCTTACTTCTTAACACAGCAAGATGCTCATGTCATATTGTTCCTTATTCTAGTATTAGAATCAGCTATTTTCCCAAGCAGCCTGGTACCTTAATTAAAGCATGATGTTTGGAAATCAAGATTTGGATGTGTTTTGGAATTTTTAATGAATTGTGATTTTTCTTTTTTTGTTATGAAAATGTTTAGTTTTTAAATAGCAAAATTTATTCACTTGTTCTTGCCATTTGTTTTTGATTCTTAAAAAAAACTTCCTTAGGATATATGAATCATCACCAGTATGTCTGAGTATTAATAATCTTTCAGCACACTGATGTAAATTAATAATGTCTGAGATAATTCATTTTTCTCTTCTTTGTTTCCAGGGAAAATGTCAAGTCATGCACTGAGTTTGATTTACCCAGCAAGTTTGCAAAACAGTAAGTAAGACATACCTTCAAATTTGTGTTCAAATATCGTATCTCTGCAAAGAAAACTTAAAAGCAGAGTGGTGATAGGTGAGTGTTTCTTTTAAAATAATTATATTTAACATGGGACATGGGATGCATGGGCATGGGACACAAAGGTGTCTATTCAAAGCCTTTTATTAATACTACTGGATAAGATAAGATCTCTTGGGCCAAAGTAAAAAGTCAGAGTAGCAAGGTGTTTCTCCATGGTGCTGACCCCTTAAGAAATAATCCCTGTAATGCTACTACAAGAATTGATAGTAAATATTTTCAAATGTAATAATTTTTGCCTGCACCTATTTACCAAAGTAGCCACCCAGTGACTTAGGGTTGTTGTGTAAAGTATTAGACATTAAACATTGATTCCTTGGGTTGCAAAACACATTGATGGTCCTGTTATTAGAGTGGATACAAATGGAGACCAAGTACTAAATACAGCATGGCCCAAGTGCATCTCTCTGATTCCTGAGTACATGATCAGGATGAATATTGGCAGGAGTCTTTTAACAGTCAAAATGTGGAGTCATGTGGAAGATCTTGAAACTACTCCTATAAAACAAAATAATACATCAGATAGATTCACATTAGCATTGGAGAGATTAGTGCCATTTTCAGAGACTTAGAAGTATACATAGGTAGTAGTTACTATTTAATGAATTCAGTTGTTTGAATGTCCCATATTTACTAATAATAAATTAGAGGATGGTAAATCAGGGAAAGGATCTAGACTCTGAATTATTGAATGAGTGAAGAATGAGAATTTAGATGTATTTTGTAATAGTTTAGATCTGGGCTGTCCCCAAATGATCATAGGTTGAATATTTGGTAACCAATATAGCAGTGTTCAGTGATGAGGCTTTCAGGAAGTCATTGGATCAGGTGTTCTCTAATCTCCTCAAAGCATTCAATATGAAATGGACTGTTGGGGGATGGTGGAGACCATAGGAGGTAGGACTCAATTGAAGGCAGTAGGTCCTCAGGAGCATGTCCCTGGGGACTGGATCCTTTCCTTCCTCTTTCTTCCCATCTCCTTCCAAGCCACCATGAGATGAACAGCTTCTCCACCATAATTTCTTTCTTTCTTTCTTTCTTTCTTTCTTTCTTTCTTTCTTTCTTTCTTTCTTTCTTCTTTCTTTCTTTTTTTGTTTTGCAATACTGGGGATTGAACCCAGGAACATCTACCTCCAAGCTACACCCCCAACCCTATTTTTTGTTCTTTATTTTGAAAGAGTATCTTACTAAGTTTCTGAGGCTGACCAGGAACCTGCAGTTCTTCTATCTCAGCCTCCCAAGTACTGGGATTACAAGCATGCATCACCACGTCTGGCTCTCCACCATGATTTTCTGCCTCACTTCAGTCCCACATCAATGCAGCCAGCCAGTTATGGACTGAAATCTCTAAAACTATGAGTCCAGCCAGGCGTGGTGGCACATGCTTGTAATTCCTGCACTTGGGAGGCGGAGACAGGAGGATTGCGCAGGTTCGAAGCCAGCTGTGCTGGCTTAAGAGACCCTGTTTCCAAATATAAAAAGTATAAAATAGGTATGGGAGTGTAGCCTGGAGGTAGAAGGGCTTCCAGGAACCCCAGTACCACCAAAATAAATAAATAAATAAATAAATAAATAAATAAATAAATAAATAAATCTATGAGTCCAAATAAGTATCTTCTTTTATAAGTTGATTTTCTCAGACATTTTGTCACAGCAATACAAATCTGCCTAACATATTTCAAGAGAGGGTTTTATAGCCTGTTTGCAAGTTGTAATGCAAGCAAGCTGCCCTTCTACTTGGTTGTATGACCTAGCAGATCCAATAGTGCTCCATTAGTCCATGGAAGATATACTGTGTAGAGTCTCTGTCAACCCCAAACAAAAGTTCTAATGCACTGAATCTTATAATCCTGATGAGAAACCATAGACTGTGAAGCAAATAATCACTATTTAAAAAGCAGCTCATGATATGATTCTGGAGAGTAGACTATATGTGATCACTTAGCATTTCAATAAGAGTCATATATAATGGTTATATAATCAGCATATTGTCATCAATTTAGGAGATATAGGCACATAAATAATCTATCATAGGGTATAATGATATATTTACAATTAGGCCTTATCTGGTCCAGAGACATACAAAATCTATGCAAATGTGTCTCAAGCCCCCAGACCACGTATTTGCATTGTTCTGACAACTCTCCCTCATAAACCTGTATATTACGAGAAATTATGTATGATCAGCTAATGAAAGAAGACAAAATTGGGCCTATTTTGACTTGAGTTTCTAGATATGTTAGAATTTTCTGTAGATGGGCAGTGGCTTCCTCATAAGCCACTTAGATGTGGTCATAGATGTCACTGGTAAGTAGATATCTTCTCAGGAATAGAGATTCAAGCAGTATACTTAGACATTTCCTTGGTTTGAAAGGAGAAGGGGTCAGTGGTAAGGATAAACTTGGATAATTGGCAGTGGGGAAGAGAAACCTGAAAATAGCCTGGAAAAGGAATGTTAATAAACCTCAGAGGTTGCATTCAAGGTGTGTGTATGTGCTTATATATAGTTATTCTCAGACTGTTAGCCTGTGATGTAATATTTTAATTGCAGTGTAGAAATGTGGGCAGAATGCTCACAGTATCGGCAGAGAGTACTTCTTAAAAGGTTGATCCAGCTGGGGTCAAATAGGGGCCTTTTTACTTTTTCCATATTCGGTAAGAGCACTCTGGGTATTTTCACCAGGCATGGTTTGATGAGCATGTGTAATCAGGGATTTTGATCCACAGCAAATAAGGTTTGTTTACCCCACTGGGAAATTTTATCTAGACTAGTTGATATAATATGTAAGGGTGAGGAAATTTTAGATTCTGTCCTGTTTTGCTCACAGTATGAGCTATAGCAGTCAGAAACGTATGTTATCAATTTCATTAATCTATTGCTATTATTTATTTATCATTATAGTTTGACAAACATGCTGACAAAATGCAACAGTAGGTTCCATGTGATGTGAACAAAGAGAAGAGTGAAAGGGATATTGGGCAGCACATGTTATCCTGTGTTCCTTTGGGCCACCCAAGTTCACATGAAGCTTGGTACCCAGGCAGATGACAGCTTCCTACCAGTGCTTCACCTCCTGAGGGCTTTCCCAAAATATATCAGTGGCTTGTTTACCTATATTTAGGTAACCCAGAAATGTGTGCATATATGGAGTGGGGTAGTAAGAGTTAACTGTCTAAAAAACAGTTTTTAATAATGAGAGATAGGAATCATAGATAAATTACCCCATTTTCTTTATTCAGCAGGGATGTTGATGCTTATTATACCTTCTTTATTACATGGTTCTTATCAAATTTAATACTAAAGGCTTAAAACAGCAAATTGTTCACCAACATGTATTTTTCTCTCACTTTTCCATCACATTTCCCTATATAGCTTATTGGGTTCCTCCAATTTTTGTTTCAGGGTCTAGTTTTGTAGTGGTCCAGACTAAGAGAGTGAAGTTTTCACTGTTCTTTAAACATATTAAAATTTTCCACATACTCATTAGGAAGGGCCTAAGGGTAGCTACCAGGACCAAAAGTTCTTAGATTTTCTCTTAAGAGAGGTCACAGAGAGATAGTATTACTTTGCTGAATTTACTATGGTAAATTTCTACCTCTTATTCTTTTAAATATAAAAATCTATTTTGTCAATATGTTACACAAAAATATCATGGATCTAGGCATTACATGTTTGAATTACCAGTCTCACCACATTTTTTATTATTACATTCAGTATCTTTTCTCCTATGTTCTCACTCTAGGCTTTGTTATTTATTTATGTTATATAATTTTGGAAATCTTAAATGCAAATGGCTACATTTGCCTACAGCATCCTATCCTTATGACTCACTTGTTGAAGTTATTTCTGTTACTATAGCTCATACTAAGTTTTCAAATTCACCGAAAACCTGCCCATACCCTTCAAGACACTTTTTAAATATCTTTTAAAAAATTTTTTATTGGTGTATTGTAGTCATAGATCTTAGTGGGATACAAGATGGTAGAGGCATACACACATCATCCAATAAACTCTTACCCAATTTTCACCCCATTCCCTCCTCCTCCCTTCTTCTCATGTTGGCTTTGTGATTGACATTGATAAGTTTGTTAAAGTACATCATGTGCATTAGAGAATTTCCCTCTTTACCCTCCCATCCCCTCAGTTAGGTCACCTTATTTTCTCATCTTTAGTATCTCCTTCATTGAGAGTTCCTCCTATGATGCACTTTCTCCCTCGTTTCCACATATTAGGGAGAGCATTCGATTTATTTATTTTTTTGTGACTGACTAATCTTGCTTAGCATAATCTCCTCCAGTTCCATCTACTTCCCTGTAAATGACATAATTGTATTTTTCTTTACGGATGAGTAAAATTCCATTGTGTACATATCCCATAGTTTTGTAATCCATTCATCTGTTGATGGACACTTTGGCTAGTTCCATAGTTTGGCAATTGTGAATTGCACAGCTATGAACATAGGTATGCAAGCATTAGTTTGGTAGTTTGATTTCCTTTTTGGGGGGATGATACCTAAAAGTGGTATTGCTGGAACATATGGTAAGTTCATTCCCATTCTTCTGAGGATCCTCCATATTTTTGCCAAAGTAGTTGTACTAATTTGCAATCCCACAAACAATGAATTAGAGTTCCCACTTCTCCACATCCTAATCAGCATTTGTTTTTTGTGTTTTGAATGATTGCTATTCTAGTTAGAGTTTGGTGAAATCTCAAAGTAGTTTTTATTTGCATCTCTCTGATCGATAATAATGCTGAACATTTTTTCATACATTTATTGGGCATTTGTCCTTCGTGAAATATCTATTTAGATCCCTTACCCAGTTTTGATTGGGTTATTTGTTTTCTTAGGGCTGAGTTTCTTGAATTCTCTGTATTATCTAGATATTAGTCCTTTTTTGGAGTAGTAGTTGGCAAAAATCTTTTTTTTTTTTTTTTTTGCGGGTCTAGGGATGGAACCCAGGGGCATTTGACCTCTGAGCTACACCCCCTGCCCTGCCCTGTTTTTTATTCTTTATTTTGAAATCGGGTCTCACTGAGTCAGAGGGCCTCACTAAGTAGCTGAGGCTGTCCGCAAACCGTGATCCTCCAGGTCTCAGCCTCCGGAATGCTGGGATTACAAGCATGCGCCACCACGCCCGGCTCAAAATTTTTTTTAGATTTTGTTGGCTCTCTGGTGAGGTTCTTGATAGTTTCCTTTGTTGTACAGAAGCTCTTCAGTTTCATGAAATTCCACATATTGATTTGCCTTTTAGTTTTTTGTGCCTTTGGGGTCTTGTTGAGAATGTTTTACCTGTGCTTATATGTTGCTGTGTTGGACCTATGCCCTCTTCAAGGAGCCTCAAGGTCTCTGGTCTAATTTCCAAGTTTTTGATTCATCTTGAATTGACTCTTGTACAAGGGGAGAAAGTGTGATTTATTTCCATTTTTCTGCATAAGGTTAACCAGTTTTGCCAACACCATTTGTTGAATAGTCTATCTTTTTTTCAGTGTATTTATGGTTGGTATACATAAAAGTTTCTAATTTTTTAAAGGTTGATTTTGTATCCAGACACTTTGCTGAATTTGTTGATCAGTTCTATAGGCCTTTTGTTTGAGTTTTTGGGTCTTCTAAGTATAGTATCATATTTTTTGCAAATAGTAAAAGTTTGAGTTATATTCCTATTAGTACTCCTTTGATTTCCTTCTTTTGTCTTATTGCTCTGGCTAGAGTCTCAAATACTATATTGAAAAGAAGTGGCAATAATGGAAATCTTTAAAGTGTCCTGGTTTTAGGGAGAATTCTCAAAGATTTTTTTCTATTTAATATGATGTTGGCTGTGGGCCTATTTTAGGTTGCCTTTATGATGTTGAGGTATGTTTCTTCTATTCTGATTCTCTGCAGTGCTTTTAGCATAAATGGATGTTAGATATTGTCAAATGTTGTTTCAGCATCTATTGAAATGATCACATGATTTTTGTCTTTGGTTCTGTTTATATGATGAATTACGTGGATTGATATTTGTCTTTTAAACCAGCCTTGTATCCTTCAGATGAATCATACCTGGTCTTGGTGTATAATTTTCTTGATATGGTTTTGAATGTATGTTGTTTATTTTTTGTTTAGCAGTTTTGCATCCAAGTTCATCAAAGATATAGGCCTGTATTTTTTCTTCCTTGAGCTGTCTTTATTTGGTTTTGGTATTAATGTTGTGAGCTTCATAGGATGTATTTGGAAGAGCCTTTTTTTTTTCTATTTCATAAAATAGATTGAGGAGTATCGGGATTAGCTCTTCTATCAAGGTTTTTATAAAATTCACTTGGAAAACCATCTGGTCCTGGGATTTTCTTCCAACACACATTTTACTTGTGTTATCTTCCTCTTGTCAGCCTACTCCATTTTGGCTAGTCCAGATTTTATGATCCATTGTGACTATTTCTTTGAAAAAAAATCCTCCTAGTTATCCTTCCTCCTTAATAGCTCTTGGGAATTCAGTTTGAACAGCACAAACTTAGCCGAACCCATGGTGTGTGTGTGTGTGTGTGTGTGTGTGTGTGTGTGTGTGTGTGTGTGCATGTGTGTACATGTATGACAGAGTGTGTGTACCCATAGGTGCATAGTTGCATTTGTGGTAGTGGTACTAGGGATGAAACCCAGGGGCATTCTACCTTCGGGCTACACCCCCAGCCCTATCTTTTATTTTTTATTTTGAAACAGGGTCTCTCTGAGTTGCAAAGGGCCTCACTAAGTAGCTGAGGCTGTCCATGAACCACAATCTTCCTGTCTCCTGAATGCTGGGATTACAACCATGTGCCACTATACCTGGCTCTGTATAAAATGTATTCCACATTATGTATGTCTTAGTCAACATTCTCACTGCTATAATTGAAAACAAATGACCATACAACTTAAAGGAAGGAAGATTTATTTGCTCACAGTTTCAGGGCTCTGCTCTTACATTAAGGATACTTGAAGCAAGAGAATGCAAGCAAGCAAAGCGATTCAAACACAAAAATATTCCTAAGACCATACCCTCAGGGATCCACCTTCTCCAGCTGCCCCACCTGGCTAGTTTATCACCCAGTAAATCCATTACAATGGAGTTATGTACTGATGAGATTATAATTCTCTTGACTTAATTTGATCAACCATGAACATTAATACATGAGCTCTTCAGGGTATATTCTATATCTAACATAACAATATGTTAATATTTTAGATGTTAGAAAAATACACAATAATTTTATGCAAATTATATAAATATGTGTTTATATAGACTATTAATATATTTACAAAAACTTATATTTATAGAAGCATTTATATAAATAATGACTATGTATGAAACACAAAGAAAAATTAATATTCCTTAATATTAAGTATAATGGAAAGTTTGTGACAAGATAAAGTGTAGTACTTTTATCTTTTATTATACTCTAATTAAATTATTTAAATAAAGATAGACATGCAGTGCTGTCATATAATAACATATTTGACATAAAGCCCAGAGAACTACACTTGTCAGAATAAAAATATTCTATAGAAATTAGTATCTTAATATAATATAATGTGTGTTAATTCATTAATGCAATAAAATTGCTTCCACAAGATTCTGTCATTTTAGGAAAATCTATATGAGAAGCCATATAAAGGTAAATAAATAAAATCACACAAGGGGATTAAAAAGAACTATGTGCTTAATGATATTGTATTAACTCAGCTTTTTTTTTTTTTTTGGTACTTGGGATTGAACCCAGGGGCATTCTACCTCCAATTTATACCCCTAGCCCATTTTTTTAAATTTTTAGTTTAAAAAATTTTAAAAAGAGTTTCACTAAGTTGTGAAGGGCCTCATTAAATAGCTAAGGCTGGCTGAAAATCTACAATCCCAAGTACTGGGATTACAAACCAGTGTCATCACCACATCCTGCAAGTAAATTGGATTTTAAAAAGATTAAAATTCTTAAAGTCCACTATAAACAGACCACTTTACTAAAAAATTATTGGTCCTGGCATTTTTACTTCTTTACTTAGCTTTTATCCTGCATCTCCAGGGCAGAATAAAACCTCCCTTATATATCCATACAAGTAATTTCAAGTAGAGTCAGTTTTCCTTGGGAATCATTCAGTTTTTTCTTATATATTTTGCCTACATGTGGCCCTTTAAGATTTAATTATAAAGTTTGATTTTTGAAGGAAAATGTGTTTCCTCTTTTTCTATATTTTATCAGGACACCACTCTGGCTGTATCTAAAAAATGAAGTCTTCAACTCATTTCTGGAATTTCCATGCCTTTGTCCATGAAGTTCCATACTAGAAGATTGTCCTTCTACCTTACTAATTTATACTCATTAGGTAGAAACACCATTGGGAATGTTCTTTGACCATCAAGCATTTAAATCCCCCTCTTCCTTGCATTTGGTATAATTTACTTATAGAGGTAATCCCATTAATTGCAGTTTTCTGTGTGAATGCCCTGGAGATCAGAAACTATGTCTTATTCATGTTTGTACTTATAAGACATAATTATCAATCATTGAATATTTGTAGAATAAAATTTATATGCAATGTAATATTTAATATCTAATATTAATAAAGAATCATGGATCCATGATTCTCACAGCAGAAATTTAAGAGAATTTAACATTTAACACTGAAATCAAACTATTTTGAAAAGTCTCCACAGTCCAGATATAACATTCTAAAAATGAGAATGCTTTCTTGATCTCAGTTTCTTGGTGAGTTCATAGCAAAAAAAAAAAAAAAAAAAAAGCAAAAGTTTATTAACTTCATACATACTATTGATTTTAGCCAACTTTTTAATAGCATAATGTTTTAGGTATAAGAATAGCTTTTGATGAATTCATAAAAATATTTTTTAATTTTTTATATGGAATAGCTAAAGTAATATGTTTAATACTTTCTCCAATAACAGATATATTCCACTTTAAAAGAATCTTCTACACAGGTGATACTAATTTATAACTTATAAAATTTTAGAATTTTTTAGTTTCCTAATTGGCCCCTAATTGATGTATGGATTGATCAAAGTTGTTGACCTTTTATGTGCCACAAAACACTGGAGAAAATAGATAAAGCATTAAATTATTTTATGAAGGTAGAATATGACTCAGGATAGCTATATTAGATATTGCTTTCTTAGACTGTTACTAGTAATATGTATTTCTTGAAAAGTATTCATAATAAAAAATACAACCCAAGTAATAGCAATAATAATTATAATAATAATAATACTCAAATAATGAATCTCTCAGAAATACTCTTCATTATAAAGCTAAAAAGTTACATATTAATTTATTTAATAACATAATGAACACCTACTAAGGATTAGGTAATATGTAATATGATAATCAGTGTAAAAAGTGAGTGAATTTATACACAACAAAACATATTACTCATAGGTAGCTGCTCTTTCATATATCTCTTTCAAGATCCCAAAGGAAATAAAATCCATGTATGTTATTGCAAGTGTCATAATATAGTTATAGTGTAGTATATAATGTGTCATCATGTAGTTATGTTTATATGTAAGAAGATTCTCTTACTATGTATAAAGGACAATCTGTCCTCACTAATGTGAATGTAGATACTCATACACACAACAGGAATGGCAGACTTGGTTGGTGACCTGCCTAATAATAACTTTTTTCCAGCTTGAAAAAGATATTAACTTTTTTCCAAAAGTGGTGGAGACATGTGCTATAGGAGAGGCTGAGCCTTTTCTCAGTGTTAGGAGATAAATCTTGGTTGGTAAAAGCCAAACTTAACCTTCCCATTTCCCTTGCTAATGTCATAACTGTAAGTGCAAACAAAAGAGATTCCAATATACTGAATGAAGCAAAGACTTTAGAAAGCTTTTGAGAAAGGCTGTTTTCTACATTTAATAAGGTACATGGGGATGTTATATCTCTTCCGTGTGGCAATTCTGGTGTTTCTACACTCACTGCCCTTGCATTTCATACTGTATTTTAAGGAGTTTGTATAGTGTATAGCCTTCAAAGATAGATATAGTTTTGGAGCAAGGGGCAGGTTTATTTACTGCTCAGAAGAGCAAATATTTCCCTACAGCCTAAAAGTCAAATGGGTTTGCTTAACTCCAGTAACAAAATATTACAACAGCATAGTATCAGGGGTTCTTTCCTATAAAAGAATCCACCAAGCATCTCTGAATCACTATGTCCTCCTTGTACTTCTCTGAGAATTGTGACTTAGGGAACCAGTTTAAAAACGATGATATTGTGGCCATTGCTTTTGTTATAAGTAATAAAATGTCCATCTCTGGCTCACTAGGGGTTTCCTAGGTTCTGTCAGCATCTACAAAACTGTGGAAGGCTAATTTGTTAGCCTGTAAGTGGTCTCAGATCTCTGACCCTTTACACTTCTTGACAGTCTTTCCCACCTTTGGCCACTGGACAACATTCTATGATACTAGGAGAGGAGAACTGTGGCAGCCGCCTCCTAATCACAAGGATAAAAGTCTAAAGACAAAAAGGTCAGTTTCTCTGCTTGGTAGAACAACAACAAGAAAAATATGGAGAGAATCTGCAACAGTGAAGATGTTGTTAATTCTGTAATAAGTTTTGGAGCTATTCTGTTTCAAGATTCATTTCAACCAAGGTGATATATTTTCTCTCTTTTTAAAGTCATTTGAGTCAGGGTTTGTGTTTATAGGAAAGAGTATTTTATTTCTTACTGGGAAATGAGCCCAGGGACATTCTTCCTTTGAGTCACACCCAAGCTCTATCTTTTACAAAAAGTTTGAAAACAGGATTTTACTAAGTTGCTGTGAATCTCACTAAGTTACTGAGACTGGCCTCAAACCTGCAATCTTTCTATCTCAACCTCCCAAATCTACACATTATAGACATGTGGCACCATGCTTGACTAAAGTATTTTAACTTAATCATCAAGGAATGCAAAGCAGGTTGAAGACATTTTTTTTGCTGCTATCAAATGTAGTAACAACTAATATTTGTAAGCATAGTAATAAATAGTTTAAGATTTAGCCCTTGCAGCAGCAATTGGCTTGATTGTTATTATTATATTAAACACAAAGAATCTGAGTCCCAAGAGGTTAAGGCAGGAGCCTAGGATAATTCAACTAATAAGTGACAGAACAAGGATTCCATCCTAGGACCACCTAGCAACAAAGTTCTTGTCCAGTTCTGATATAGTGTCTCCCACGTACATAGGGTTATCTAAAATGTTAAGGGCATTTCTTTGGTCCAGAATCTGTGCTAAACACTTAACAAATTCTTCTTACATAACTAATGGGGTGAATTGGGCTAATTATGTAAATCTTCATGCATGTGAATGCCAAGAAACCTTCTTTCTGAAAATGGATTCTTTAATAAGTCCCCAAATGGTCATTTTAAATTTGAGCTCTGCTTGGATTTTCAGATCAGAACTAAAAATTAGATGCTTACTAGCTATTGCTGAAAGGTAATTTGCACTTGGTTGTGAATCAATTTCATCAGCATATTATCCTTGTAATTGGAAAGGATGTTTTGTTGTACTTGATAGGTAATCAAAAAAGAGATAAACTTATCTGCTATTAATCCCTTATTTGGTAGACCTTTATTGTATTAAAGCTGCTCCAATCATCTTTTTAATCTGAAGCCAGAGAGAGAAACAACTCCTAGAGCTGTTAGCTTCCAAGTTTTATGTTGTCAGAGACTAGATTTGATTAGTTCCTTGGGGTATGACTATCTTCTAAGTCTTGTCTACCCTCACTTAGACACTTAGCTAATTTCACAAATAAATTAATAATGGTACTAAATGATTAAAATATATCTTTATTTTTTATTGGTACATTGTAATTATATATCATAATGAGGTATAGAGTGATAAGAATATACATGCACACAGCACTTGGTGTGTTTCCATCCATATCCCACCCTAACTTCTCTTCCCCATACATTGAGATTGATATTGATAATTTTTATCTACACATAGCAATACTTAACCTATTAACTTTATTATATCTCCATCCCCCTTCTCCCTCCACTGAACTCTCTTCATCATTTTACTGGAGTCTCTTCTTTATCTGAGGTCTCTTTTTTTAACCAATTTCTTTCTAGCTTCTACATAGGAGAGAAAACATACAACTATTTGCTTTATAAGTCTCACTAATTTCACTTAGCATGATATTATATAATTCAATCCATTTTCTTGCAAATGACATAATTTTGTTCTTTATATGATCCAGTGTGTATCACTCCTGGGTGTATTTTCAAATGAATTGAAGTTGGAATATTAAAATGATATGTACATACTTATGTTTACAGCAGTACAATTCACAATAGCCAAATTATGGAACAATTCTAGATGTCCATCAACAAATGAATGGATTACAGTAAAACTGTGGTACATAAACATAGTGGAATTATACTCAGCATCTTCCTTTTGACTTATAATATTCCTTGATAACACAGCAAAAACAAAACAAAACAAAATACAAAATACACAAAAACAAAAACTACTACGTAAAATGAAATAGTTTTTAGTGTTCCTCAACGTGATCTTTAGATGATTTTCTATTTTATTATAATTTATGAGTATGACAGACTGATAACCTATCCAGCTTCTTGGGGTAGTCAAAAGGGATTGGTGTAGTCAATAAAATTTTGAAGTGTTACAAAGATTTGAAATGAAACAAAAATGACTAAAATATCCTAATGTTTCCCTTCCTATGTCTGCAGTGCTAAGAGTGGCTTCAGAAAATAACCAACTTCTCAACTGTAATATAATTTTTAATATAAAAGTTATTTGTTATTACTCACTATCATGGCCCAGAAGTGAAACATAATCCAAATACATTATCCATTGTAATATAGGCTTGACATGTGTTTGTCCTATGCAGTTGTTTTCCTGGGAACTTAGTCCTAATTATTTAAAGATGTTCAAAGTCAATAAATTACTAGAGAGGAGTGTAAGGCCTATTGGTGGGCGAAGCTTCTCTGTGAAATGAAAAGTTGTCTCATCCAGTAAGAAGTGGGAACAAGGTATCATTTAATAATAGCATGTAATATTTTAAAATTACGGCTTAGGAATGTATGGCCTGATATGAAAATGACTTTTTATAAATGCTGTGTCCTCAATTTGAAAGGACATTGGTAAACCCCCTAGGATTGAACAGGCCTTTTCTTAGTCTAATTAAATTAAGTGCATTGTACAGTGCTTCTCTGCAAAGATTAACAGAACACATTCCCTGTCAGTTTAAGTGTTGCCTGTGGCAGTATTTTTTCTAACTTAATTAAAAGCTGTTCTTTTATGAAGAACAAGCTTGCAGCATAATTCCTCTTATGTTTACATTTCTAAATTCCATGCGGGATGAAGTTGAGAGTGATGAGAAAGAAGAAAAAAGTAAAAAGAAGAGAGAGGAGATCAAGCTGTCATTGTGCAAAAGGGAGCAAGTGACACTTCCTGGTTGTCAGGACATTTTAATTTCAAAAATGAGAATGAGTGGAGATGAACTGGGTGTCTGGGAGGCAGCAGTTTTCAGTGCCGTGTAAGGCCAGATCTCTATGCCCTACAAATGTCCTTGATAAAAATGCTCAGCATTGGTCAGAGAGGGACTTGCATCGCAGATTCTCACACACTCAAGTGCTTATTGTGCTCTTGGGTCCTTCAGAGTGTGTTGTTTGCATCAGAGACTCAGGGATCTTTAACAGTGAGTTAAACAGTGAGTATGGCACCATACTGGAAAGCCATGTGGTGCCCTAAGTACAGGTATAAAGTACATTCAATAACAAATATCCTCAAGATATATGAAGGCTCTAAGAGACAACATACACACCCTTTAGTCCTTTAAGAGTTGATGGGTTCTTGATTGGGATTAAACAACATACAACATCTTGAACTATTCTTGTGTTTTTTTCTATGAATTTAGAATATCCATTTGTATAATTAAATATGTATCATCTCAAAACTAGAACCCTTTGTATTTTGAAATTATGAAATGCAGAAAAAAGAGGACACAGAGAGTAGAGGAATTAAAAAAAGTATTGGATAAAATTTTTAAAAGTAAGGAAGACAGGGAAGAATCAGAAATAACCTATTCTTTAAATAAGTATAATTTATAAACATATAGAGTAGAAAAATGAAATTCTATAAAATGCCATAAAAGGTAGAAAAGTGGAGAGAGGATCAGGGAAAATCTGGAGAATAAAACTGAGCTAACTATGTTACGTGCATGTATGAATGTGCCCCAACAAGCATCACAATTATGTGCAATTATAATGCAATTTTTTTTTTGGTGGTACTGGGGTTCCTGGAAGCCCTTCTACCTCCGGGCTACACTCCCAGACCTATTTTATATTTCTGAAACAGGGTCTCTTACGCCAGCGCGGCTGGCTTCGAACCTGCGCGATCCTCCTGTCTCTGCCTCCCAAGCGCGGGGATTACAAGCGTGCGCCACCACGCCCGGTTAATGCAATTATTTTTTTAAATAAAAAGACTATAATGCACCAGTAAAATTATGAAAATGACATACAGAAAGAAAAAAGTAGGCAGAGGAAGAATCAAAGAGAAAATGTTAGAAATAGCCAGGCATAGTGGCGCACGCCTGTAATCCCCATGCTTGGGAGGCAGAGACAGGAGGATTCTGCTGGTTCGAAGCCAGCCTTGCTGGCTTAAGAGACCGTTTCCAAATAAACAATATAAAATAGGTCTGGGAGTATAGTCCAGAGGTAGAAGGGTTTTCAGGAACCCCAGTACCACAAAAAAAATGTTAGAAAAGTATGGCATATATTAATCCAACTATACCAATAATTCCATTAAATATAATGCTATGAGCCTAACAATTGATAGAATGTAGTAGACAAAAAAGACTCAACTCTATTTTGTGGAAAAGAAGCTCACCATATATATATGTATACACACATATACACACATACTCTGTGTGTGTGTGTGTGTGTGTGTGTGTGTGTGTATGTGTGTGCATGTGTGGTTTTTAAAAGCAAAGATATAGAGTAAAAGTAAAGAAATAGTGAAATATATGTAATGCTAACACTAATCAAAAGAAAGCAGAGAAGTTAGATTAACATCAATTAAAGTAGACTTCAGAATATGAGAAATTATCAAGAATATAGAGAGGCATTATATAATTCTCCAAAATATATGATACTCTTAAACATGTACACATCTAATAACAAAACAACATAGGTAAGGCAAAAACATAAATCTGGCAGGAGAAACATAAAAAATTATTATTATAGTTGGAGACATAAACATTCCTCTTTTCCAGACTATATACACAGACCAAAATGGAAATAAATTAGAAATTAACAATAAATAGAGCTGAAAATTGGCCAAATATTAAGATACTAAATAACAGACATAAATGACATATGATTAAAAAAAACTCAATAGAATTTAAAAATATTTTTGAGTAAAGAAAATGATACAACTTATAAAAATTGATGGGATGGCCAAAAACAATGCATACAGAGAATTTATATCTATGAATAATAAGAAGGACTTAAACAAAATCCACCCACATTTCCATTTTTAGTGCACTACACAAATAAAATCAATTCAATACTAAAGCAATAGGAAAGGAAAAGGAGGAAAAGAAAGATTAAGACCAATCAATAAAATTAAAAACAGAAACAATAGAGGAAAATAAAGCAAAACTGTCTCCTTGAAAGATTAATAAAATTGATAAATCTTTGTATTTGTCAGGGTTATCCAGAAAAATAGAACAAAGAGGATGTGTATATATGTAGAAAGAAAAAAAAAATTTAAGAAGAAACAGGGATCACATAATTTTGGAGGCTGTCTGAAATGTATTTGGAAAGCTAGGGAGATAGAGACTTCGAAAGAATGATGGTTCAAGTCCAAAAGCAGTCTGCAGGAGAACCAGAAAGAGGCTGGTAGCAGATGAAATCCAAGGCAGTCTGTTGAAGAATTTCATTCTTTCAGGGAAAGTTAGTCTTTTATTCTAATCAGACCTTCATTATGGAGGATAATCTGTTTTGCTCAAAGTCCATCAATTAAATGGAAACCTCATCCAAAAACATTATAGAAAAACATAGAATAATGCCTGGCCAAATATCTGAGCACAGTTGGTCAGACAAACTGACAAATGTAACCACTACAACAACTAACAGGGTTAATGGAAAGAAAGAAAGTAGGAGAGAGAGAAGAAAGGAGAGAGAAAGTGTGTGTGTGTGTGTGTGTGTGTGTGTGTGTGTGTGTGAGAGAGAGAGAGAGAGAGAGAGAGAGAGAGAGAGAGAGAGAGAGAGAGAAACTATCAACATAAAAATGAAAGAAGCTGGGATTAGTAGCACAGACCTGTAATCTCAATAGCTGTATGTTTGAGACAAGAGGATCACAAATTTGAAACCAGCCTCAGCAGCTTAACAAGTCTCTTAGCAACTTAGTGAGACACTGTTTCAAAATAAAAAAATGAAGTAGGGTTGGGGGTATAGAGCAAAGGTAGAATGCTCCAGGGTTCAATCTCCAGCAACACACAGACACACACATGCACGCACACACACACACACACACACACACACACACTATAATAAATAAAAATAATAATAATAGTAATAATGGAATTTATAAAAGGTCATTAGTATTAAATACATGGGCCTCAAAATGGTAAGTAAATACTGCTAACAACTTCATACTTCCTATCTGAAAACTTATATGAAATAAACTAATTCCTTGTAAAACACATATGGCCACATAACAAAGAAAGAGAAAAAGAAATTGAATAAAACTATATTTGTTTAATTGCCTTCTAAAACTGAAGTATAAGGCCTGGATGTTTGTTTTTTTGTTTTGTTTTGTTTTGTTTTGTTTTTGGTGGTACTGAGGGTAGAACCAGAGGCTTCCTATCTCCGGGCTATACTCCCAGACCTATTTTATATTTTATTTGGAAACAGAGTCTCACTAAGTTGCTGAGAACCTCACTAAGTAGCTGAGGCTGTCTTCAAACATGTGTGATACTCCTGTCTCAGCCTCCCAAGTGTGGAGATTACAAGTGTGTGTCACCACGCCTGGCTTGGCCTGGATGTTTTAATAGTGAATTCTACCTAGCAGAAACGATACAAATTCTCCATAATACCTTTTATAAAATAGAAGCAGAGAAAACACTTCCAAATTTATTCTAGAAAGCCAGTAGGACCCTATTACCAAAGCCAAACAAGTACATTAAAAGAAAGAAAAACCACAGAATGACATCTTTCATGAACATAGAATGCAAAAATCCTAACAAAATATTAGCAAACTGAGTCCAATGAGTATGATAATCATTATATACCATGGTCATGTGTGATTTGTTCCTGTTATAATAAGTGGTTAAAAAGTCGAGTCAATCAGAACAATACCATAAGAAAATGTTTAATTTAATTTAAAAAATGGGTCTAAGACTTGAACAGACACTGTGTCAAAGAAATGCAAATGGAAAACATCCATATAAGAAGATGTTTGACATCAAATGTGATTAGGGAGCCAGGTATGGTGGCACATGTCATAATCCAGGTACTCGAGTATAAAATAGTTATAGTTTGAGTTTAGAATGACCTCTAGGCCTCATATCATAGACAAGAAAGCCATGTTGGAGGTGGGACCTGCTAACTAGGGAGGAGTCCCAGGGGCTGTGGCCTTTGGTGCCATATATATGTTTCTCCTCCTCTTTTTCTCTCTTTCTCTGCCCTTGGCATTGTGAGAGTAGAGCCCTTATGCTATTCTCTCTCTGCTTCCCACTAGCTGCCATTTTCTGAGTCCCCCAGACTTCACTTGGCTCCTTCTGAACTGAACTCTCTGAAATCTTTAGAACTATGAGCAAATAAATCTTCCTTTCTCTAAGTTGCAGTCATCAGATATTTTGGGTCATAGTAGTAAGAATGTTGACTGAAACACTGAGACAGGAGGAATACAGGTTGGAGGCCAGCCACAGAAACTTAGTAAGAACTTTTCTGTTTCAAAATAAAATAAAAAGAAGATAGAACTCAGGGCATAGATGAAGGGTAGACTGGCTCTGTGTTCAATAATATAACTGAATCGTAAGGTATGTAGACTTTTTGTACTGGTCCCTTAAACCTAGCAACACACATTTAAGGGTTATATATGTTTTGTGTGGTTTGATGGTTATTTTTAAAAGCTATTTTAGTCTGTTCTGCCTGATGTAACAAACTTCCATAAATGGATATAGGATAAACTGAAGAAATTTATATCCCATAGCTTTAGGGGCTAGGAAGCCCAATATCAAGGTGCTCCTAGTTTCAATGTTTACATAGAAGCTGCTTCTTGATTTTAAGTAGCTATTTATTTATTTATTTATTTATTTATTTATTTATTTAGACACAAACCAGTCTCAGCCTCCCAAGTACTGGGGTTACAAATGTGTGCCACCACACTTGGTTCCCCAGCCACAGTATTTTTTTTTACTTTGAAATTAGGTCTCCCTAAACATATTCCAAACATATAAAATGGCCTTAGTGAAGAAAGGCATAGGAAAATGGTTCTTATCTTATTAATTAAAAGTGAGTTGTAGCCGGGTGTGGTGGCGCACGCTTATAATCCCAGCATTTGGGAGGCTGAGACCTGGAGGATTGCATTTCGCAGACAGCCTCAGCTATTTAGTGAGGCCCTCTGCAACTCAGTGAGACCCGGTTTCAACATAAAGAATAAAAAAAAAAATAGGGAAGGGGGTGTAGCTCGGAGGTCAAATGCTCCTGGGTTCCATCCCCGGACCCGCAAAAGAAAAAAAAAAAGTGAGTTGTAACTCTAAGACAAAGGTAAAAAAAACATAAGTACTCTTCTAGTTGATAAAATAGTCTCCTATGATCTCATGGGTTAGCAATCCTGCAATCACCATTCCTATATGCTGGGGATTAACTTTTCTATTTTCAGTCATGGATAAACTAGGGGTGGAGGTAAAATGATCCATGTGGTAACAGATTAAATTTGGAGTCATCTCGCTAATTCATATTAGTTTATTATAGATACAGATAGTTATATATCAAAACATTTAAAGATATTTATAGCTGATATTTTCTTTTTCCTTTCAAATGAGAGAACCTAAAAGCAATGATTCCTTAGCAGCATCCAGACTTTGTTTTTTGATAACACTCTCCAATGACAGAAATCAGAAATACTCAGTTAATGGCTGATTTTTTTTTTTTTTTTTTTTTTGGTGGTATTGGGGTTCCTGGAAGCCCTTCTACCTCCGGGCTACACTCCCAGACCTATTTTTATACATTTTTATTTTTTGGAAACAGGGTCTCTTAAGCTTTGAACCTGCGTGATCCTCCTATATCTGCCTCCCAAGTGTGGCAATAATGGCTGATTCTAAGACTGGATATCTAGTACTACCAGACAGTAGGTGAGTGATAAAAAAGAAACAGAAAAAATATAAAAGAAGCAAGAAAAAGTGGAAACTAACAAACACTAATGACATTCTAAACAACTTCATTTGAGAAAGCTCCAAATGGCCAAATTTGGAGCTATTTGGGCAAAAAAAATAATAGCTATATTGAATTGTATATCAAAGTAAACACTACATGTGTAGGACCCCATGCCAATATAAATGACTAAATAATTAAATGGGGAGACTTCTCATCTATCTTCATGTAGAATTCCAAATTCAAGAATTCTAAGTAGGAATAAGACCTGCTTTTATAGATATTCCTCCCTAAGGAGGTAGAAAATAGTTTTCTACCTTTTAGGTGAAGGTTATGTACAGTGACTTATTTTCAAAGAGCAGAGTGTGAAAAGGGCAGAAAGAGAAACTTTACTGTGGAAAAATTGACAAACATTACCCCAGACAAGTGACCCAGGTAAATGCCAACAGCCATAAGTCACTTTAATAGTATGTACTTTTGATACAGTGTGAGGATATGTGGAAAATAATACTTTGAAGTACCCCCACAGAAATGAATAATCTCCACAAATCATAAAAATTAAGTGAGACGAATACCAATTTTGAGGGACATTCTCCATATTGCTTCACATGAACATGTCAAAACTGTCAAGGCCATCACCATACAAGGAAAATGTATAAAATTTACATTTAAGAGGCTTAGGTGGCACTGCTACTACTCAATACAATGTGATGTCCTGGTTAGAATGCTGAAACTGAACGTAATTTTAAGTAAAAACTGGTAGCATTTGATAAAGCATGGACTCTAGGTAAAATAAATTATTATAAATACATTATACTAATGTAAAATAGTAACATAAATGGAAACTGGAACAGATATATGGAAAGTCTCTCTACTAATTTCACAACGTTTCTGTAAAGATAAAAACTGTTACAAAATAAAAATTTATTTAAAAAAACAAAGTTTTAAAAGTAGATAAGCATTGTTATAGATTAAAACCAAGTGTATATCAGATATAGTATCAGTAATGGTTATAGCTAATACATTTTTTAACATTTGGTCATCAAAAGTCTGTTTGTTGAGAAGATGGAAGGGGTGAAAAGCAGAGAAAATGTTTAACGATTGGGTGTTTCTAATCCCATTCTTCTGACCCAGCTTCTGGTGCAGAAGCACAAATGAGTAACAGATGTGAGCCTTGGATATCTTCCAGCATTAAGTAGCATGTGGTTTTCAACATAGATTTCAGAAAGTAGTTCCTGTAGTCTGCCAAAATATGTACCAGGAAGAGTCAGAAAATAAAGAGACAGTTTCAGCCTACATAGAAAGGCAGCAGTATAGGCAAAAAACAAAAACAAAACAAAACAAAACAAAAAAAACCCCACAAAACCCAAAAAACAGTACAGTGTCCAAACCAAAGGCAAGGGAACTCCACTTTTAGAGGCTAGTGTAATCACATACGAATTCTACTTTTCTTCAATGGGGTGGTAATGCGAGTAATCTGTCTGCCCTATTTATTTTGAACTCCACAGGCCTCATAGATTTATCCATTAAAGGAATTAGAATTTCAGGTATGGTATTTGAATTATAAAAAGTTTTCTTTTTTAAGAAGAAAATAGCATCCACCAAGCAAATGTTTATCTGTACTTTTCTTAAATATGTTATGATGAATCTCTGCCCAACATGTTTCATAATGACTGCATTTTGTTCTGTTTGGGTTCTGTCATTGCTTGTCATAAGTTAAGCAAGGAAGAAATTAGTCAAGAGTAATTTTGCAGCAATACAGGCTACCTCAAGGAAAGTCAGTTCACTGCTTGCTTCTTGTTTCTCACCACAATAGCTTCCAACAGCAAGATTGTTACTTGGGAAGTCTAGACATGGTCATCACAGAAAAATCACCCTCCATGCATTACTTTTCTATGTATTATGGTTTTGTATATAAACATTGAGTAGCTCTTTGTTAAATGGATACTGAAGGAAAATTGATTCCTAGGATTCATATTTTATATTTTTTGCCTTGTCTTAAGGACAAAATTAGCCCTGTAATGTGTTGTTCTTGCAACATTTTGTGGGGCCCAAAATAAGCTGCAGTATTTTCTTTAACATAAAAAATTTTATTTGTAAAATTAATTGAAGTACTTTGTTTACTATCATTGGAGTCATTTTGTAGTTTTAAATTTGTCCAGTAGAATCAATAGCTTGCCTAGGATTGTTTTGCTTCTAGAGAGTTAAAATCTAATAAATGGCAATTTTCAGAAAGGGTACCAGAATTTATTAAGTATTCTCTATGTGATTAGTACTTTTTTATTTTACTAATTCTCATAAAAGCTTTATGAAAGAGTCTTAGATATAAGTTACAAATGAGAAAATTAAAGCCAAGTGGAATTTATGTCTTTTCAAGAGCACATAGCAAAGAGGATAGGGTTCTATGTTTGAACTTGAGTCCAAAGCCAAAAATAAGAAAATTTTATGTAAGGGATATTTAATTTTTTTAATTTATTTTTATTTTAAATTTTTAAATTTTTAGATTGTGCTTTTACTGGTACATTATAGTCTCACATCATATTGTAAATCATGTTAAAACTGGCATAAATGCACATAGCACTTAGTGGGTCCTCCAGCTCCCCATTTTCCCCCATTCCCAATACAGAGTATTGAGGTTGATGTTGGTATATTCACATATGTACACAGAGTCAGTGGTTATATTTCCATTGATGAACCTTAGTCTTCCCTTTCCTTTTCTCCTAGACCACCTCTTTGGTTCCACTGGAGTTTCTCCTTCATTGTCTAGAGTTACTCTGGTATCCCAATTACTCCCTACCTTGTGAATATTAGAGAAAACATATGACCCTTCACTCTCTGTGACTGGCTAATCTTACAACATAATCTTCCCCAAGTCCTTTCATTTTCTTGCAAGTGACATGATTTTATTCTTTTGATTGCTGAATAGTATTCCATTGTGTGTATTTCCAATAATACTGTAATTCATTCTTCTGTTGATGGACACTTAGGTTGGTTCCATAATTTGTGAATTGTGCTGCTGTGATTACTGGATATGCATAGATTATAGTAGTTCTTGATTTTGTCTCCTTTGGAACAATACCTAGGAGTGGTATAGCTAGATCATATGGTGGATACATTGCCAGCTTTCTAAAGGATTTCCACGTTGATCTCCATAGCAGCTGAATTAGTTTTCAATCTCACCAATAATGTAGATGAGTTACAATTTCCCCACATAGTCATCAACATTTATTGTTATTTGACTTCTTGATGATTGCCATTCTGATTGGGGTTAGATGAAATCTCAGTGTAGTTTTGATTTGTTTCTACTTGATTGATAATGGTGTTGAACATTTATCCATATATCTATGGGCCATTTGTATCTCTTCCATTGTGAAGTGTTTATTCAATACACTTGCCCATTTCTTGATTATTTGTTTTTTCAGTTAAAAAGTCTCTTAAGCCGGGCGTGGTGGCGCACGCTTGTAATCCCCGCGCTTGGGAGGCGGAGACAGGAGGATCGCGCAGGTTCGAAGCCAGCCACGCTGGCTTATGAGACCCTGTTTAAAAATATAAAAAAATTGGTCTGGGAGTGTAGCCCGGAGGTAGAAGGGCTTCCAGGAACCCCAGTACCACCAAAAAAAAAAGTCTCTTAAGTTTTTTTTTATATATTCTAGATATAATTCCTCTATCAAAGGGATAACTGGCATAGATCTTCTCTATAGGTTTTCTCTTTAGACTCTTGATGGTTTTTTGATGAGCAGAAACTTTTAGTTTGATGCCATCCCATTTGTTAATTCTTGTTTTAATTTCCGAGGCTTTGGGAGGTCTTGTTGAGAAAGTTTCTACCTGTGCCTATATGTTGGAGTACTGAACCTATGCTCTTCTCTAGTAGATTCACAATCTCTGGTCTAACTTCCAGGTCTTTAATTTATCTCAAGTTGACTCCCATGCAGGATGAGAGGTAAGGATTTAGTTCCATTTTTCTACAACTGGATAATATCCAGTTTTGTGGAAAGTTTTCCCAGCCCCATTTGTTGAAGTTTTCTCAACACCATTTATTGATATATGTCTTTTCTCTAACATATGTATCTAGCACCTTTGTAAAAAAATCAATTGTCTATAAGTGTGTAGATTTCTTTCTGTATTTTTATTATGTTCCATTGGTCTATGTGTTTGTTTTTGTGCCAGTAACATGTTGTTTTTATTACTATAGCTTATAGTATAACTTGGAGTCTAGAATTATGACGCCTTCTTCATGGTTCTTATTGCTGAGAATTGCTTTGGCTATTTTGGGTCTTTTCTTTCTCCATATGAAATTTATGACTCCTTTTTTAACTTTTCTAGGTCTATGAAGAATAACATTGGTGCTTTGAATTGCATTGACTCTGTAGATCACTTTTGATAGAATGGTCATTTTGATAATATTTATTCTGCGTATCCAAGAGCAAGGGAGAGCTTTCCATCTTCTAAGATCTTTAATTTTTTTTTTAGTTTTTTGTAATTTTCATTGTAGATGACCTTTGCTTCCTTGTTTATGCTCATTCTTAGGTATTTTATTGGTTTAGGTTATTGTTAACGAAATTATTCTCTGGATTTCTTTCTCAGTATGTTCATAGTTGACATATAGAAAAGCTAATATTTTAGATTGATTTGAACCTATTACTTTGATAAATTTGTTAATATTTTCTAGTAGTTTTTTAGTTGAATTTTTGTGGTCTTCTAGATATAGAATCCTGTCATTTACCAATAAAGATCATTTTAATTTTTTTCTATTCAAATTCCTTTAACATCCTTTTCTTGTCTTACTGCTTTGGCAAGAGTCTCAAGAACCATATTGAAAAGGAGTGGTGATAGTTGGCATCCTTGACTTGTTTCTGATTTTAAAGGAAATTACTGCAGGTTTTCCTCATTCAATGTGATGTGGGCTTGGATTTAATGTACATTGCCTTAGTGATGTTGAGGTATCTTCTTTCTATTGCAATCTTCTGCATTCTTTTTTAACATGAATGGGTGTTAAATTTTGTCAAATATTCTTCAGTGTCTATTGAGATGATCATGTGATTTTTGTCCATAGTTCTATTTATGTTGTGGATAATATGTATTGATTTGCATATGTTGAACCAGCCTTTCTTTCCTGTGATGAAATCAACTTGATCCTGGTATACAATTTTCTCAATGTAGTTTTTAATGCACATTACTAGTATTTTGTTTAGAATTTTTGCATCTATATCAATCAGTGATATTGGTCAATAATTTTAATTTCTTGAGGTATCTTTATTTTGTTTTGGTATTGGTGTGATATTGGCCTCAAAAAAGTTTAGAAAAATTGCATCTCTTTCAATTTTATGGAATAACTTGTGAAGTTATTCTATAAAGGTTTTGAGGAATTTAGGTGAAAATCCATCTGGACCTGTACTTTTTTTTAACCAATAATTATTTCATTTTTGCAATTTACATCTTAGTTCTCAGATTACAAAAGCATTATCTTACTTTCTAATCTAAGAGATTATTTAATTTCTTTATTTCTTTCTTTATGTTTTATTTATTTTTATTGAAAATAAATGGTATATATTTAAACTGTGCTTGGTGCTCTCTCCACCCAACCCCTGCTTTCCCTTCCGCACTCCCAACAATGAGTGTCCAGGGTAACCATGCTATATTCATTATTTTACACATGTTTGGGTATAGTTCCTCCATTAATCAAGTTCAGCCTTCCTTTTTTTTTTTTTTTTTTTGCGGGTCTTGGGAGGGAACTAAGGGGGTATTATACCTCCAAGCTACAGCCCCTGCCCTATTTTTTATTCTTTATTTTGAAACAGGGTCTCACTGAGTTGTAGAGGGTCTCACTAAGTAGCTAAGGCTGTCGGTGAACCGTGATCCTCTGGTCTCAGCCTCTGGAATGCTGGGATTACAAGCGTGACGCCCTGCTCAGCCTTCCTTTTTATTGATGTTTCTATCTCTTTGCTTGCTATTGAGGTGTATAACATGTATAACAGGTGCTTTACATGAATTATATCAGGATAAACCCATCAAAAATTGAGAGTATCCTAAGTTAAAATTGAATTTAAGAGCCAGGCCTGGTGTTACACATCTCTAATCTCAGTAGTTGGGGAGCTGAAACAGGAGGATCACAGGTTCCAGGCCATTATCAACAACTTAGCAAAAGCATGTTTCAAAGAAATAAAATAGGGCTGGAGGTATAGCTTAGAATATACCTGGGTTCAATCTTCAGTACTAACAAAGGAATGAATTTAATGCACCTGATCTGCTGAATACCATGGTCTAAGAATGCAGCAACCTGCAGAGTACCTCCTGCTCACCCTTGTGATTCTTTTCTTTTTTTTTTTTTTTTTTTGGTGGTATTGGGGGTGGAACCCAGAGGCTTTCTACCTCCGGGCTATACTCCCAGACCTTTTTTTATATTTTATTTGCAAACAGGGTCTCACTAAGTTGCTGAAAGCCTCACTAAGTAGCTGAGGCTGGCTTTAAACCCTTGCAATCCTCCTGTCTCAGCCTCCCAAGTGTGGGGATTACAAGCATGCGCCACCACGCCTGGTTCACCCTTGTGATTCTATGGCTAACTTGGAGCTTCTGCTCACTGCCCTGCCAAGCATCTCAATGCAGTATCATACTGCACATTGTTAGTCCAAGAAAAAAATGACAATTTATTTGAAGTTTGGTATCTATTGTTTATGTATTGTTTCATACCATGGAAAGTTAAAATATCAGAAGAAAATGAGTCATTATAATATCAGAACTCTGTATGTGCATCTGACTTAAGGTAATGAGCAAATCTAGATCTCAAATTTAACCCCATTTAGGAGTGTTTTGGGTCGGTATTGACTGAATAAGTGAACTATGCTTGTATATTAAATTTTTCATTGATAAAGATGTTTCTGATGTTCAACCAGAGAACATTGTGTTAAAACTTGCTAGGAACTCAGCATTTTAAGATGTATATCCCACATAGTCTCTATCCCCAATTTCACATGACATTTTAAAGAAAAAAATAAGAATGTATTTAGAATTTGTATCTAGTATACTTAATCAGTTTTCACTTTTGCTGTGGGAGTTTGCCTTTTCTAGGCTAGGAAACTAGATAATGTACTCAGAGTATAAGTGCTTAATGAATTCTATTTTAAATGTCTGATAGTGTGTATATGATATTTTTATCACCTTTAGCTTTGTCATGTACTTTTTTTTAGATGACTGAGAGTAGAATTACTAAAAACAAGGTGTAAACCTTCTGTTACATAAATGCTGGGAAATTTCTGCCTCTTCTTACCTCCTTTACTTTCTCTAAAAGTAGGCTACTAATTTTAAGATAACATTCCAAATTTTATCTTTTTTTCTAGAGGGTTTGTTTTAAAAGTACAAGACTGAAAATATATCAGTAACTGAATTCATATATAGGCTACTTTAAATAACTGCAAATATGTTGTGTTTGTATATGTACATTGTGCTGCCACCGAGATGAATAATATATGGCTTTCTTTTCTTGGGTTTAGTTATTGTGATGTGACAGAGAATATTTTAAAATTTTAAACTCAATTCAGTTCTACATTTTAGAAACCCTGTTTTGTCTAAAATATTTCTACTCTTACAGTTTGTTTCCAAAGGTAATAATTGCTCATTCAATAATGACTTAAATTGTATGCTATAGAGCTTAGAGGAAAAAGAAAAGGACCGTTCTATGCTGCTTCCATGATCAACCAGAAGGTTGAACCTGAATTTAACTCAGTTTGAGTTTTTCATATTAAATTTAGGATTTGTTCCCAAAGGCATTTGATTTTGCTTCTGTGCATAAACCAAAGGGCCTACATTAAAGGAAATACTACCTATTTGCCAAGTACTAGATACATATGTGATAAGGAAAGCATCTGCTAACCTTTTAATTCAGTAAACCCTATTTAGAACTAAGTGGCCTTTTTGTGTATTGTATATACAATATACTGTGGTATTTTAGATCTGATATAGAAGAGATTGGTTTATCAGGATCATTACTTTCAGTATCAATGGTTTCACATATATTCCTTCTCTGCGTCTCATAAAACATTTTTTACTATTACTACTACTACTACTACTACTACTACTACTACTACTGATAATAATGGTGTTTACCAAAATTAGTTTGATTTTGGGTCTAATTTAGATACCTATACATACCATTTTTAAAGGTTTCCTATGCCAGGCATGGTGGTGCACGCTTGTAATCCCAGCATTTGGGAGGCTGAGACCGGAGGATCACGGTTCGCAGACAGCCGCAGCTACTTAGTGAGGTCCTCCACAACTCAGTGAGACCCTGTTTCAAAATAAAGAATAAAAATTGGGCAGGGGGTGTGGGTCAGAGGTCAAATGCCTCTGGGTTCCATCCCCAGACCTAAAAAAAAAAAATAGGTTTCCTATGCAGATATGTGTTTCATAGATACTGTTCCCACAATAATCATCATATTTCTATATAATAAAGCAGACCAACATAATATTGAGGCAACCATTGGTTCTTAAATACTTTATACAATATTCAATACATATTCAATATGCTTTTCCCTCTTCCTCTTTATCAAATGCATTAAACTAGGTTTTATGCAAAGCCTAGTACTAATTTATAGTACTAACTACATAGGTGAAAGAATATGAAAAAATTTTCATTTCAAAATCTTAACTTGAAGTTTTCATTAACACTATTCTTTGTTAGTAAGCCAAAGTTTCTTCAGTGATACAAATTTGCCTTTTATATTTCCCAGTGCATATCAAGATGTATCTCCCTTTATTTTTTTTAATTTTATTTTTTTTGCGGGTCTGGGGATGGAACCCAGGGGCATTTGACCTGAGCTACACCTCCTGCCCTATTTTTTATTTTTTATTTTGAAACTGGGTCTCACTGAGTTGTAGAGGGCCTCACTAAGTAGTTGAGGCTGTCCGCGAACCGCGATCCTCCGGTCTCAGCCTCGAATGCTGGGATTACAAGTGTGCGCCACCACGCCTGGTGATGTATCTCCCTTTAAAATGTCATCACTAATTAATTTTTAGAACTTTTTACAAAATTTTATTTAACTGGACCCTATTATATTTTTCTTCTCTCATTTACACAAACAGCATAGGGCTTCTGTTGTTGGGCATTGGGACAATGGAAATTTTAAACTATAAAAAACAGTTTTGAAGAGACTGGTTGATGTCTACTTTTATATTTTTTATTTATTTATTTTTTTCATTGCAGAGACCACAACAGGCTCTTGTCTTCTAGTGGAAGTTGCAGTATCTTATACTTTGCGACACTTGAGTACTCTGCTGTGGTTTGGCATTAAAACAAATTCATTGATGTTCTTCTGTAGGATTACAGGCTAGCCTTTTGTTTATTATTGTTATATTTTATTTGTATAGATATCCCGCCATGCTCTGTGCTATAAATAGTGATGTTTTTATTGTTAGTACCGTACACTTAATAAAGCTGCAGTTTTCCTGGCAATTAATTGTGCTGACAATCAATGCAAGGCTGCAGGCGGTGTGTTTATGTGCTGAGCTTCTGATGAGTGAAACCCTAAGAAGGCAGGCTGTCAGAATTAAATGCTCTGTTCAGACATAAAGTCACATTCTGTTCTTGGTTTGGCCAAATAATGGTTGATTATAGGCTGTACCCAAAACTTATTTTGTTTGTAAGGTAGAGAATATTTGGTCACCTTTAAGCAATAAGGTTAGGCATTTATTCTGGATAAAATAGCATGATAAAATTACTAATATCTGCTTTTTCTCAGAGTGTAATCTATTTTCGATAAAACTTCCTTTATTTGAAATGTTCTACCAGCTATGGGAAAGCTTTTTCCTTCCCACTAGGTTTTAGGAAATGTGTGTGTGTGTGTGTGTGTGTGTGTGTGTGTGTGTGTGTGTGCATGAGATCATATGAATTTATATATGATTTTATTTTTGATAGTTGCTTGAAACTTAATTTTCCGAGGCTATATGTGGCTGATGACTTTCTATTTTTTTCCCCATTTTTCTTCTTCATGTACTAAACAATTTCTTTTTCTTTTTTTTTTTTTTTTGGTGGTACTGGGGGTGGAACTCAGAGGCTTTCTACCTCCAGGCTACACTCCCAGACCTATTTTTATATTTTATTTGAAAAACACGGTCTCACTAAGTTAGTGAGAGCCTCACTAAGTAGCTGAGGCTGGCTTTGAACCTGTGCGATCCTCCTGTTTCAGCCTCCCAAGCGTGGGGATTACAAGTGTGCACCACCACGCCAAGCCACCAGATCTTTTTTAATATTTAACTTTTGAGTTTACATCCTGACTAAATATTTTATATTTTTGCAGTAATCATAGCAATAACAAATTAAGAAGCTTGGATGATTGGAATGAAAATACAACCATTCAATCAAAAAACTTTGAACGACTCTTTGTTTCTTTGTTGCTGTTTTTTGTTATTGTATGATATCAATTTTGCTTATAAGATGTAAATGTATGCTATTATTTTAACAATATAAATTATCTAGAAGTCCTTATTAATGCTTTTCTTAAGGTATTATTTAGATAACAGAACTCAATCTTTTCTTACTATCACTATAGAGTAAATAAATATACAAAATTTAATTAAGACTTAATTCCTCTAATCCTGTGTATCAAATATAGATTTGAATTAAATCATTTTAGACATATAAATTCATACTTAACAGTAGAAATAGTGGCAAGGCTCATTCTCTTCTCTTTCTGTTATAGTTCTTTAAATATTTTATATGCATCATCTAACATTTTCAGGAAGTTATTTCTATGCCTTTGAACTTTAGTAAGAAAAATCCAAGTTCAGAATAGGCACTAAAAACATTTGATCATTAACTGATTTAACAAACAAATTAATAAAGACCTTAAAATAATAATAATTAGATGATGTGGTACACACCTACAGTCCCAGTACTTAGGAGGCAGAAAGAAGAGAATTGCAGGTTCAATACTAGGCTCAGTAACTTAGTGAGACATTCAGGAATCTAGCAAGACCATTTTTAAAAATTCAAAAAGAGTTGGGGATATAGTTCAGAGGTAGAATGCCTCTGGGTTCAATCCCCAGTAACATACACACACACACACACACACACACACACACACACACACACAGAGTAAAATAATGATGTCTATTGGTATGCACTGTTTTACAACTTTTCCTTTGTAGCCTTTAAAGCTACAAGTAAAAATTCCACATGAGAATTCTTTCTGTTTTCTAAATCATTCAGGGAGGTTGAACATTGAAAAGAGCATGCTCCAAGCCAAAAGCAGAAAACAAACTATTGATAAACATCAAGTTCATGACTTTACTTGAACCCATTGAAGTGTTGAAATCTTAGGACAACCAACTGTCTCAAAATATAGAGAGCAGAGCACCTGCAGGGAAAGGTGAGGCATAAATTCTAGCTTATCTGGGCAGACCCTGCTGAGTGCCCAGGTAGGCTGATTGTAAATTGAAGGGAGCAGATGAATGAGCACTAGAAAGATAGCCTCAGTTATACAAATTGTCCACACCCTCTGGCAGTTTTTTTTGTTTTGTTTTGTTTACAGAAAATCCTAAGATGATCATATGCAGAAAAAAAACTAGAAGCATCTTGAGAAAGTTTTCTTATTGGGAAAAATTGGGGAAGAAAAACACTTGTGAGAAAGGCACAGAATGCTTTCAGCTTTGAATTTTCTAAGAAAAAGGCCTTCATCTGTGAGGGAAGCAGCAAATACTTTTGTCCTAAGGGAACTGGAGAGAATTTTCTGCTGTAAGAGGGAGGGAACAGGAGGAAAGCCTTTCATCCCTGGAGAGGGACAGACTGTCTACTAGGCCAATGAAGAAAAGGAGAAGTGAGAAAACTAGACCCAAACAGGAGGGACCCTAGATGAAGAAGGAGATCCTATAGAGGAGCAAATAAGGCGACCTAACTGAAGGGATGGTAGGGGGGAAGAGGGAGACTCGCTAAAGCACATGATGTACTTAAACATATCAAAGTCAATCACTAAGCCAAGCATGGGAAGGAGGGATGGGGAGAAAATGGGGTGGGGATTGAGTAAGGGCTAATTGTGTGATTTGTCCATATATGTCTACACAAGTCTTTTATCCCATTAAGATTAATGACTACAATGCAACAATAAAAAATTTAAAAAAGAATTACAGGACATGATACCTGCCTGCAGGTTTAACAAAATAAGAGAATACCCATACACCCCTTCTGACAGCCAGTCTAACAAACATCAAATAAGAAACACCAAATAGACTACTCCTATGGTATAGTGCAAATGGTAGAAGAAAGTCAAGTGTATAACAGCTATTTAAACACACACACACATACACACACACACACACACACACACACACACACACACCCCAATAAAATCAAAAGCAAGCAAACAAGCCAATAATAAAAATCTTTTGGCAAAGAAGTTACTGCCCTAAATGCAAAGCATTGCTAAGAAGAATTCAAAGTCTACAATGTGCTGAGAGCAAACATAACCAGAACAAAGTGCAAAGCCAGTCTATATCCTAATTAGATAGATTCTAACTTCCTCATTAAAGGCTTAGTTGAAATAAAAGTGAGCTCATTTCCTAGGAACAGTACTCTAGCTTCAGTCTTCCATGTCCTACACAGATATCTAACTATTAATAAAAAATAGGAAACATAGGATGTGGTGAAAATAAAACAATACAATCCCCAAAACGAAGTTGCCATAGATACTGCACTTGTAAATGGATGATGTCAGATGTATCTGACAGGGAATGTAAAACAACTGTGATTTGTTATGATCCATATTACCAAGTCTTAAATAGTGAGGCTGGCTTTTCTTTCTCTGCATGATATACAGAGAGATAAAATATATGAGGGCAAAATAAAAGGGACACAATAGAAATGGGAGATATAGCCACAATGGTTGGGCTCTCACAAACAGTCTCACACTGAGGAAAGAATCAGTGAAGAGGAATACAAGTCTACAGCAACTATGCACACTGAGACATCAAGAGATGAAAGAAGCTGGGTGTTATGGCATAGGCTTGGAATCCCAGCATTATGGAGGCTGGGGCAGGAGGAGAGCAGATTCAAAGATAGCCTCAGCAACGTAGCGAGGCGCTCAGAAACTTATTGAGACCCTGTTTTCCAATAAAAAAATAAAAAAGTGAGACCCTGTTTTCAAATAATCTGTACTTGTAGCTTACAGGTAGACTGCCCCTGGGTTCAATCCCAGAACTACAGACCCACACAATAGAGAGACAAAAGGAAAACAGTGAAAATAAAAGACCATTCTATTTTTCTGCATAGAGTTAAACAGTTTTGGCAACATCATTTATTGAAAAGGCTATTTTCTTTCGAGTGTAATTTTTTGGGCCTTTGTCAAAAATCTATTGACTGTAAGTGTGTGGATTTGTTTTTGAATCTTCAAGTCTGCTCCATTGGTCTATGTGCCAATGCCATGCTGTTTTTATCACTATGGCTTTGTAGTATAGTTTGAAGTCAGGGATTATGATGCCTCCTGCATGGTTCATGTTGCTGAGAACAATTTTGGCTATTCTGAGTCTTTTGTTATAACAGGTGAATTTAAGAACTGATTTTTTTACGTTTGTGAGGAATGATCTGGATAATTTAATGGATATTGCATTGAATCTGTACATGACTTGGAAGAATGGCCATTTTGTTTTTTTTATCTTTTTATTTATTTATTTTTAATGTCGATCACATTGAGAATGGCATACATTCACACAGTGATTGGTGCCCACTCCTTCCCCTACTTACCCTTCCCCCTCTCCCAACAATGAGTGTTCAGGTTGACCATGCTACATTCATACTTTTACACATACTCTAATGTAGCTCCTCCATTAATTAACCTCAGCCTTCTTCTTCTTTTAACCTTCCATTATAGCTTTGCTGAGGTTTTTCCTTAATTACTTGGAGTCCCTCTAGTATTCTTAATACTTACTAGTTTGGGCATATCAGAGAAAACATGTGTCCCTTCTCTTTCTGTGCTTGGCTGATCTCACTTAATATAATGTTCTCCAGGTCTTTCCATCTTCTTGAAAATGACATGATTTTGTTCTTCTTTACAGCTGAGTGGAATTCCATTGTGTGTAATTCCCTAATTTTTTAATCCATTCATCTGTTGATGGAGACCCAGGTTGGCTTCATATTTTGGCTGTTGCAAATTGTGCTGCTATGAACATGGGTATGCATATGTTACTGTAGTTCTCTGATTTCAACCCCTTTGGCAAGATACCCAGGAGTGGTATAGCCGGATCATATGTCGAATCCATTCCCAGTTCTCTAAGGAATCTTCACATTGATCTCCATAGTGGCTGAACTAGTTTACACTCCCACCAACAGTGTAAAAGAGTTCTTCTTTCTCCATAATCCTTTCCAGAATTTTTTGTTATTTGATTTCTTTATGCTTGTCACTCTGATTGGGGTTAGATGGAATCTCAGTGTAGTTTTGATTTGCATCTCCCTGATGGCTAATGATGTTGAACATCTTTTCATGTACCTATTTGCCCATTTGTATCTCTTCTTTTGTGAAGTGTCTATTCAATTCAGTTGCCCATTTCTTGATTGGGTTATTTGCTTTGCTAGTGTAGAGCCTTTTGAGCTCTTTGTATATTCTGGATATTAGCCCTCTATCAGACTGGTGGCTGATAAAGACTTTCTCCCATTCTGTATGCTTTCTTTTTAGGTTCTTAATGGTTTCCTTTGATGAGCAGAAACTTTATAGTTTGATGCCATCCCACTTGTTAATTCTTGCTTTAATTTCTTGTGCTTTGGAGGTCTTGTTGAGAAAATTACTGCCTATGCTATATGTTGTAGTGTTGAGGCTAATGCCTCCTCTAATAACTTCATGGTGTCTGGTCTAATTTCTAAGTCTTTGACCCATCTTGAGTTGACTCCTGTGCACAGTGAGAGGTGAGGATTTACTTCCATCTTTCTACAAATGGATAGCCATTTCTCCAAGCACCATTTGTTGAAAAGGCTGTCTTTTCTCCACCATATGAGTTTGGCCCCTTTGTCAAAGATCAATTGACTATTGGTGTGTGGGTTTGTTTCTGCATCTTATATTCTGTATACCTATTGTTGTGCCAATACCATGCTTTTTTTTTTTTTTTTTTTTTTTTACTACTATTGCTCTATAGTATAATTTGAAGTCAGGGATTGTGATGCCTCCTTTATGGTTCCTATAGTGAGGATAACTTTGGCTATTCTGTCTTTTCTTTCTCCATTTATAATTGATGAATGTCATTGCTAATTTGATATGAATTGTATTGAATCTGTAGATAACTTTTGGCAGACTGGCCATTTTATATTTATTCTGCCTACCCATGAGCAAGGGAGCACTTTCAATCTTCCAAGGTATTCTCCAATTTCTTTTTTTAATACTTTATAGTTTTCTTGGTAGAAGTCTTTTACATCTTTGGTTAGGTTTAGTCCTATGTATTTTATTGGCTTTGAGGCTATAGTGAATAATATGGTTTTCTTTATTTCTTTCATTGTGTATTCATTGTTGGCATTTGAAAAGCAACTGATTTATTTAGATTGATTTTGTATTTTGCAACTTTGCTGAATTGGTTAATCAGCTCCAGTAGTCTTTTGGTTGAGATCTTTGGGTTTTCTAGATATGGGATTATTTAATATGCAAATAAGTATAGTTTTAATTTCTCTCTTTCTATTTGAATTTCTTTGATTTCCTTCTCTTGTCCTATTACTGTGGCAAGAGTCTTGAGGACTTTATTGAAAAGTAGAGGTGATAATGGGCATCCTTGTCTTGTTTCTGATGTTAGAGGAAGTTCTTGCAGTTTACCCCATTCAGTATGATGTTGGCTTTGGGTTTATTGTATATTGCCTTAATGATGTTGAAATATGTTCCTTCTATTTCAGTTCTTTGCAGTGTTTTTAACATGAATCGGTATTGAATTTGTCAAATGCTTTTTCAGCAACTGTTGATATGATCATTTGGTTTTTGTTCTCAGATCTATTTATGTGGTGAATAACATGTATTGATTTGTGTATATTGAAGCATCCTAGCTTTTTGAGGATGAAACCAATTTGGTCATAGTATATGATTCTCTCGATAGAGTTTTGAATGTGTATAGCTAGTATTTTGTTTAGAATTTTTGCATCTATGTTTATCAAATATTTTGGTCTGCATTTTCTTATCCTGAGATGTCTTTATTTGGGATACTGGCCTCATAGAAGGAATTTGGGGAAATTCCATCTCTTTTAATTTCCTGGAACAAGTTGTAAAGTATTGGGATTTGTTATTCACTGAAGATTTTGTGAAATTCAGCTGGAAACCCATCAGGGCCTGGACCTTTTCTTTTTTTTTTTTTTTTTTTTCTTTTTTTTGGTGGTACTGGGGTTCCTGAATATCCTTCTACCTCCTATTTTTTATATTTTTATTTGGAAAAAGGGTCTCTTAAGCCAGCAAGGGTGGCTTTGAACCTTTGAGATCCTTCTGTCTCTGCCTCCCAAGCACGAGAATTACAAGCATGTGCCACCATGCCCAGCTATTTCTTTTTTTTCTTTTTATTCTTTTTTTTTTCTGGTGGTACTGGGGATGGAACCCTTCTACCTCTGGTCTATACTCCCAGACCTATTTTACATTTTATTTGGAAACAGGGTGTCTTAAGCCAGAGAGGCTGACTTCGAACCTGCACGATCCTCCTGTCTCCGCCTCCCAAGCGTGGGGATTACAAGCGTGCGCCACCACATCTGCCATCGGCTATTTTTTTGATGACAGAATTTTTATTGCTGTTTCTATTTCTTTGCTTGTTATTCATTGGTTTAGACTTGTTATGTCCTATTGGTTCAATATAGGTAGGTTGTTTGTGATTAGAAATCTATTGATTTCTTCCATGTTTTCCAGTGTTTTGGAGTATAAATTTTCAAAATCGTTTCTGATAATCATTTGAATTGTCTCACTGTCTGTCATGATGTCTCCTTTTTTAGTTCTGATTTTAATAATTTGAGTTGATTCTCTCTTTCTTTAAGTTGGGTTGGCCAGGGTTTTGTCAATCTTCTTAATCTTTTCAAAGAACCCACATTTTGTTTTGTTGATTATTTGTTTTTTTCTACTCTATTTAATTTATTTCTGCTTTGCTTTTAATAATTTTCTGTATTCTACTGGCTTTGGGATTAGACTGTTGCAGTCTTTCTAGGTCCTTTAGGTGTGTCATTAGGTTGTTTACTTGGCGACTCTCTGTTCTTATGTGGACACTTAATGCTATAAACTTTCCTCTTAACACTACCTTTAAGGCGTCCCATAGATTTTGGTAAATTCTGCCTCTATTTTCATTTAATTCTAGGAATTTCTTTATTTCTCCCCTTATTTCTTATTTTACTCACTCATCATTCAATAGTGTATCATTCACAAGTTTCTTTTAGTCTTCCTGTTGATGATTTCTACTTTCATTCCACTATGGTCTGAAAAGATGCAGGGAATTATTTTACATCTTTTTATACTTTATTTTTTGGTGGTACTGGGGTTCTTGGAAGCCCTTCTATCTCTGGGCTACACTCCTAGACCTATTTTATATTTTTATTTGGAAACAGGGTCTCCTAAGCCAGCATGGCTGGCTTCGAACCTGCACAATCCTGCTGCCTCCACCTCCCAAGCACGGGGATTACAAGTGTGTGCCACCACGCCTGGCTTACATCTTTTGAATTTGCTGGTGCTTGCTTTGTGGCCCAGGATGTGATCTATTTTTGAGAAGGTTCCATTGGCTTCTGAGAAGAATGTGTATTTTGTTGTTCCTGGTTGAAATATTTTGTATATGTCTGTTAGGCCCACTTGGTTTATAGTTTTATTTAGTTCTGAAGAGTCTTTACTCATTTTTCCCTTGAAGATTGATCTAATGGGATGAGAGATATGTTGAAGTCTCCCAATATTATTGTATTTGGGTATATTTGAGATCTGATGTCCTGAAGGGTTTGTTTTACAAATGTGTGTGTACCCACATTTGGGCCATAAACATTTACTATCATTATATCTTCTTGGTGGCTTGTTCCTTTTAATAAAAGGAAGTGTCCAGATTTGACTGTTCTGATGTGTTTTAGCCTAAAGTCTGCTTTGTTGGATATCAGCATGGCTACCCCTGCCTGTTTTTGTTCTCCATTAGCATGATATATTTTTTCCATACTTTGACTTTAATATATGAATGTCTTTAATCTATGAAGGTGAGTTTCTTGAAAGCAGCATATATTTGGATTATGTTTTTTAAATCTACATTGCCAATCTATGTCTTTTGACTGGTGAGTTAATTCCTTTGACATTCAGAGTTATTAT
This sequence comes from Muscardinus avellanarius, assembly GCF_963383645.1. NCBI lineage: Eukaryota > Metazoa > Chordata > Mammalia > Rodentia > Gliridae > Muscardinus > Muscardinus avellanarius. The sequence goes on along the minus strand of NC_137787.1, from coordinate 27,963,507 downwards.
TGAAATATGATTATTGTTTCCTGTCATTTTGTGTTCTATCTTCTCTTTGGTATAGTGTTATTTTTTCTTTACTTAGTCAACCTGCTGATCAAGTTTATCTCTTCTCTGGTTCTGAAATTTGCTTCTTTTTTCTTCTTTATGGTTTCTTTCTTTAAGTATTTCTCTAGTGTTGTTGGCTTTGTATTCATGATTTTTTTTTGAGATTCTGTTTATCTTGAAACACTTTTGTTTTCCCATCAATTTTGAAAAATAACTTTACTGGATACAGCAGTTTTAATTGAATGTTGTTTTCTTTCAGGGTCTAGATCATATCATACTGGTTTTTCTTTGCATTCATGACTTGAGTTGTATAGTTTGGGGTGATTTTTATTGTTTTTCCCCTATATGTCACTCAGTTTTTTTTTTTTCTCAATGCTTTTAAGATTCTTTCCTTGGCATCTATGTTGGTTATTTTGATTATTACATGGCATGAGGAGGTCCTTATTTGATCTTGTCTTAACGGTATTCTGTAATGTCTCCTGAATGTGAAAATCCAAGTCTCTTTCCATGTTTAAAATTCCTTGAAATTATTTCTCTTAAGACTATGGATACCCTTGGTCTGTACCTCTATCCATTCTTCAAGGCGTTTTATTCATAAGTTAGGATGTTTCATGTTGTCCCATAGCTGTTGAATGTTTAGGTTTTGTTGCTGTAATGACTTCTGTATGCTAATGACTATGCTTTCAGTTTTGAATGTATTGTCTTCTAATAGTGATATTATATTTTCCATTTCATCTAATCTTCCAGAATTTCTTTCTATTGATTTATTTATTTTATTTATTGACTTATTTCATTCCAGAATGCTTTGATTCTTTCTTAGTTTCTCCATTTCCTCTTTCATTTCCTGCACACTTGCTATGAGGACTTTCATCATATTAAAGATCAGATTTTGGAATTCTTCTTCTTGCATTTCTTGTAGGTCAGTATTCATGATTTTCATTATTTCTTCACTGCCCCTAATTCTCATATTTTCATGGTTCTCAGGCTTGTTTTTCTGATGTCTTGTCATCTTGCTTTTTATGTGTATCATGTCTTATCCAATCTTAGTAGTAGGAATTTAGAGGTGTCAGCAGCTAAGGAGTACTTATTTCAATGGTGAGGGTTAGGTAATGGGGGATCAGCTGGAGTGATGTTACAGTAGTTGGGTAAAGTAGAGGATATGATTAGATTGAGTAAGAATTTAAGTATAATAAGGTACTATCTGTTTGAGAATAAGAGAAGGTTAGATAGTAGGACTCTTGTAGTTATTAGAGTATTTAAGTATGAAGATATGAAATGCCTTGAATATAAAACAAACAGATACAGTAAGGGAAAAAAAGAAAAGTTTTGAGTGAAGAGAGTAGATAGACTAGAGTCAGGAAGTTTGTAAAAAGAATGGGGAGAAGGAGCCAACAAACATGAATAATGTAAATAAATAGGTTATATAAACTAAAAATTATAAATAAAAGACAAAAAACAGCAACCAAAATAATAAAAAAGGAATAAGAAAGAGAAAAAAGAAAGAAAAAAATAAAGGACAAAAGTAAAGTGAAATAAAAAGAACTAGCAACAGTGTGAAAACAAAACAAAACAAAACAAACAAACAAAAAACAGTTGTAGTAATTTACGTATTTAGGGTTGGGCACATATAATATCTGTGTGTCTATTCACTGTGGTAGATTCTAGAGTATATTCTAATGTCTCTTATTTGCTCTGTAACCTATTGTCATCTTTTGAACTGATTCTGTGTATTTGTGTCCTTTTCTCACCTCTGTCAGCTTTGTGTTTAGGTGCCAAGGTGTCAGGTGTAACTGTTAATGAGTTCCTTGTAAGTCCAGGGTTCTGCATTTTTTCACCCTGTGTTCCACACATACTTTGCTCTCTGCACTCTTTGCTCTGTGCTCAGGTCCTCTGCCCCACACCTGTACTTTCCTACCTGCACTGGTGGAGGGTGTCCAATTTAGTTTTGGAGCAACCCCCTGTGACCCTGTGCAGGTATCATGCCTTGAGCAACTTTCCTGTTTTTGAGGATTCTAACTGTACTAGTCTTCTGGGTCCTGCAGCTGTTCTGGGTGATATTCTGCTAAGTACTGAGTAATACAAATGGCTATCTAGTTGACCTGCTGCTGGATCTCTGGAGGGCTTTCTGGGCCACTGTGAGTACTGCCTCTGGTGAGTGCATGGACTTTTAGATCTTTTTCTGCATCCCCAAAGTGTCATGCTGGTCACTTAAGATGTTGGAGCTCTGTGGCTGATTTCAAATTCTTGGATTATTTTTCTGGATTTCTTGGGGCTGCTGAGTCGGTGTCCACCAGAGCCTACTGTTGTGATTTGGGCCGGTGGCCCGAGATGGCAACAGTGGCCATCTGCAACAGGTCAGTTGCATGTTCGGGCTTTTTGCAGTGGATTTTGCAGTTCAGAGTACTGGATTCCTTCTGCTGTGGTTCCTGGTTCTGTTTTGCTCATGAGCTTTATTTTGTTTGTCAAGACATTGCCTTTGCCGGGCGTGGTGGTGCATGCTTGTAATCCCTGTGCTTGGGAGGTGGAGACAGGAGGATCGTGCGGTTTGAAGCCAGCAGCGCTGGCTTAAGAGACCCTGTTTCCAAATAAAAATATAAAATATGTCTGGGAGTGTAGCACGGAGGTAGAAGGGCTTCCAGGAACTCCAGTACCACACACACACACACACACACACACACACACACACACACACAAACAAAAAAGACATTGCCTTCTCAGTAGTTGAACTTTATTTGTTTTAGCTACTGATATTTGCTGCATCTAATTTTGAATCAGAATGGCCATTTTGATGATATTTATTCTACCTATTCAATAACATGGAAGATCTTTCTATTTCCTAAGGTCTTCTTTGATTTCTTTTTTTCATGTTTTATAATTTTCTTATAGATGTCTTTTGCCTCCTTGATTAGGTTTATCCCTAAGTATTTTAATTTATTGTGGAATATTGTGAAAAGGAGTATTTCTGAATTTCTTTATCAGTGGTTGACATAACAAAAAGCCTTAGATTTTTTAAGATTGATTTTCTATTCAGATACTTGGTTGAATTTGTTGATCAGTTCTATAAGCTTTTTGGTTAAGTTTGTTTGGTCTTCTAAGGATAGTATCATGTCATTTCCAAATAGGGATAGTTTTATTTCTTCTTTTCCTATTTGTTTTCCTTTGATTTTTCTTTTTTGCCTTATTGCTCTGGCTAGAGTCTCAAGTACCATATTGAAAAGAAGTGGCAATAATGATCATCCTTGTCTTCTTCCTGTTTCTAGGGGAAGTTCTTGTAGTTTTTCTCCATTTAATATGATATTGGCTATGGGCCTATTGTATATTGCTCTATGAGCTCATGTATGTTCCTTCTGATTCTCTGCATTGCTTTTAGCATAAACATGTGTTGGATTTTATAGAATCCTTTTTCAACATCTATTGAAATAATCATGTGATTTTTGTATTGGTTATATTTATATGATGAGTTATATAGATTGCTTTTTGTCTGTTGAACCAGCCTTGCATCCCTTTCTGGGATGAACTATATCTGGTTATAATGTAGGATTTTCTTGATGTGGTTTTTGAATGTGTGTTTTTTATTTAGCAGTTTTTCATTTAAGTTAATAAAAAATATAGGCCTATAGATTTCTTTTCTGGAGCTGTCTTTATATGGTATTGGTATTAATGTCATGTTGGCTTTGTAGAATGTGTTTGGGAGAACCTGTTTCTTTCTATCTTATAGAATAGGTTGAAAGTTTTGGGATTAGCTCTTCCATAAAGGTTTCATACAATTCACTTGCGAAACTATCTGATCTTGGGCTTTTATCTATTTATTTTTGCAGGTATGGGGATGGAACCCAGGGCATTTGACCTCTGAGCTACAGCCCCTGCCCTATTTTTTATTCTTTATTTTGAAACCAGGTCTCACTGAGTTGCATAGGGCCTCACTAAGTAGCAGAGGCTGTCTGCGAACCACGGTCTTTCAGTCTCAGCCTTCTGAATGCTGATCCTGGGCTTTTGTTTGGTGGTAGGTTCTTTATTGCTATTGCCTTAATCTCTTTGATTGCTATTGGTCAGTTTAAATATTCTGTATCTTCTTGGTTCAATTTGGGAAGGCTGTATGTGTTTAGAAAATTGTCAATTTCTTCTAAGTTTTCCATTTGTTGGAATATAGTTTTTCAAAGTAGTTTCTAATAATCCTGTGGATTTTTCATGCTGTCAGTAGTAATCACTTCTTTTTCATCTCTTATTTTAGTAATTTGAATTGATTCTCTCTTTCTTTAGATTATGTTGGCTAGTGGTTTTTCTATCTTGTTTTTTTCTATCTTGGTTTTTCTATCTATTTTTTAAGAAACCAGCTTTTGGTTTTATCAATTTTCTATATTTTTAATTCTCTATTTCTACTCTAATTTTAATAATTTCCTGTTTTATATTTGCTTTGGGGTTAGACTGTTCCTGTTTTTCAGGGGCTTTGAGTTGTGTTATTAGGTTATTTATTTGGTGATATTCTGTTCTTATGTAGACACTCAGTGCTATGAAATTTCCTCATAATATGGCCTTCAAGGTAAAAAAGAGGTTTTGATATGTTGTGGCCCTTCAAGAAAAGAATGGCAAACTAAACTGGTTGTGTAGGATATTTACATGGTACTATGATTTAGATCTTGAATATCTGCTGAAGACCCACTTATTGAAGGCTTGGTCCCCAGCTTGTAGCACTATGGAGGAGGTAGGTTGTGGCACTATGGCCTGGCAGAAGGAAATTAGGTTGTTGATATTATGCTCTTAAGGGGGATATTGAAACTCTGATTTCTCTCTTTCACCTTCCAGGCACCATGAGGTGAGCAGAATCCTTCACCATGTGCTTTCACCATAGTGTACTTTCTTGCCATAGGCTCAAAAGTAATATGGCTAACCAACCAGGGACTAAAACCCTTAAACTATAAGCCAAAATAAACCTTCCATAATTTTAAGCTTATTTATCTCAGATATATTCTATCATAATGAAAAACTGACTAACACAGGGCGATGAGCGTGGACCAGAGTAGGCAGGAAGAGGGTTCACATCTCAATCACAAGTGAGAGAAGGAATAAAAGAATAGAAGGAGCTTCAGAATATAATGATTATTCTGAGACACTTTTGTCCAGTTCTTTGGGGATGTTTCCTAGCCAGATACCCCTTAGAGGAGCCTCATATCATCCAGGGGTTCTACTATTCTTTACCATCTTATGCCACACTTGGCCATTGACTGAGGGCAGAGAACTGGGAATGGTCAGGCCTGAGCATTGTGGAGGGTCCAGCACGGTAAAGTCTGCAAATTCCATCATCTATGTTGTCCAAACTTTTTTTTTTTTTTAACAGCGAAGTTTAATCAGTCTGCCTTGTCTCTGTGACTGCTACAAAACAAAAACAAAAACAAAAAACAAATTGGATTAGCCCATAGGAGAACAAATAGTCTTGCATACATGTTTTTCCTCTATGGAGGAAAGGGAAGTTACTTGAAATTCATTCATACTGTGTGAACAATTCTTTATTTGGAAGTTTTAATTCACTTACCATTGCAAAGGTTGTGGTTTGATGTTTATTTCACAAGCGTAGAGTATTAATGTCCTATACCAGACACATACAAAACCTTGCAAGATAGCCTGATAGTGCTGAAGTCATCTAATAATAATTGTTGGCCTGGCATGGTGGCATGCACTGTAGTGGTGGTACTTGAGAGGTGGAGACAGAAGAATTGCAGGTTTAAGACTAGTCTGAGCAACAGTGAGATTCTCAGTAATCTAGTGATACTGTTTTAAAATTAAAAAAAAAATAGGAGACTAGGAATATAGCTTGGAGGTAGAAGGCCCCTATGTTCAATCCCCAAGTAGCACACAAAAAAATAGTTGTATTTGCTTTGCTTGTATAAACTATTTTATTATCAAAATTTATATTCAAGTATAAATATCTACAACAAAATTTTATTCTTCTTCAGAGATTTAATTCACTTTTAAAACATTTCAGTGATACTTGCTTTGTGGATATTGTACAGAATTTTCATTTTTTTTTATCACCAAGGAACATTTACCAAGAATACTACTAACCATATTTGTCAGTGTTTTTATAAATATTTTATTTTACATACTTTGTTATTATAGAAACAACCTAAATGTTACAAAATTGTGTGAGCTTGACACATGATGAGTATTACCTGGCTGATATTTACATTTGGATTTATTTATATGTGTGAGGTCGAGGATGCTTGGATATTAGTGTGCTGACACTAATCTACACAGCCACTTGTAATAGAATTCTTATAGACTGAGCATCCTTAGAAATTTCACTCACTCTCAAACTTGATGTGCTGTCATAATAATTGATTATATTAGCAGAAATAAATAGCCCAAATTTGGCTCACTCTCACAACGACCCTGTTTCATCTGACACAGATGAGAAATAAGGTGATTTCACATTGCCCTGGCCAGGTCAGGGCTCCACAAGAACCTTGGCTTGTGCCTTTAATTCAGTCCTGCAGACGAGAGGATGAATCGGCTTTGTCAGACTCTTTCTCTTTGGCATAGCTACCAATAACCTTGCTTCACTTTCTTGTTTCTCCCAGAGGGAAGGATTTTTGGCAGAATACTGCTTACTTTTACAGTTACAGAAGTTACACAGTTTAAGGAGGGAACAGTAATTACAAGCCATTAAACTCAGAAGGCCATCGGCGTAGATGAACGTTCGGAAGAGGACACAGCCTTCAAGTTCAGTAAAGGATGATTACCAGAGCATTTTAGTAGCGAGCTGGTGAAGGAGAGGAAGAAATAACTCTGGAAATGTGCTAAGGCAGCAAACTTATGAAAATGCAGTTAGACACGGCAGTGACTGCATTGATTATGCCAAGAATGATTTAGCAGGCGTGTTTCACACTTGCCGTTAAACAAAATGCCATAATGGGGTTTAAAATGTACTTGGGTTCTGCTTGCTATATCCAGTTTAAACCATAGAGGTGTCCCTTATATTATTACTTTATATTGGCTTGTGGGAAAGTCCCTAACCCTTGATATAGGGCTGTTTTTCATTTTTGCTCTTGATTCAGGGCTGTAGAAATTTCTGTTTTCCTTCTTGCCAATCTGCGATTCTCTCTTATGTGAAAAACATCTTCAAACTTACGTTTTCCAAAAACCTTTCCTGGTTAATTGCACTCAATTATTTTTATTCAGCATTTTCCCTTTGTATGTACTGCATTGAATTAGATTTTTGACATGGTGGTTTGAAAGGTGGCTTCAAACCAAAATAGGGACTGTAATGTAAGATATATTTAGGTTATAATAAGGGCATAATCACTTTTATAATTAGATCACTAGCTTTCACTAACTTGCATCTCTTATTTCTTTTATATACCTCTACATATATTAAGTCCTTCATCTGCAAACAATATAAAAAGTCAGGTGAAAAATCTTTCGGGCAGGAGAAGGTATTTATTTCTGGCACCAATGAAAAGAACAAAACCTGAAAATCCCATGTAAGTAGGTTGTTTTTTGACTTCTTTGAAAAGAAGAATGCTGCAGCATTTTTAAATTTTTACTATGACTCATTTCTCTCAATGTACAATATTGGCAGGAGAGAGAAAGAGAAGGGGGGGAGATTAAAATTCTGCCTTTCTATCAAGTCAGAAGTGTCTTGGTAAAAAATACTAAAAAGTTGTGACTAAAGTGTGATATTTTGAATTTTCCCTAACACCCTATCTTCTTTTAGCAACATTCTCCTGAACTTTAGAATAAAAGTCCAACCTAATGCTATCTATTGCTTCTTTGCTTTCTTAAAATATTTCTAATCAGAATGCATATGTGTAGGTGGGATCTACATGATTTAGCAGCCCATATGTTTACCAACTGTATTAGTTTCCTATAACTACCCTAACATCAAAAGTAATAGCTTAAAAAGAAGAAGAAGAATAAGAAGAAAAACACATGCAAACGTATTATCTGGCTATCAGGGGGAGCTTGCTCCAGTAGATCTAAGAAACATGTTCTTCTTTTCCTTCTCCAGCAAGTAGAGCTGCATTCCATGCATTCTTTGGCTCTTGGACCCATCTTCATCTTCAAAGATAGCAGAGTAACATCTTGCTTTATTATATTTTTTCTATTATCTGTAGTCCAGTGTATTTCCCTCCACCTTCATTTTATAAGAACACCTCCAATTAAATATATGAAGCACTTAGATGAATGTTACAACAAAGAATATTTCCCCATGTCAATACCCTTAATTTGATCAGAGCTCACTTTGCTATATATGGTAATATTCACAGATCTCAGAGTCTAGGACTTTGGGGGTCATTATTCTATCTATCTACCATTCTAACTAATGCCACACCTTACAATCTCTTCCTAAGTTATAGTTATATCTAGTAATAGCACTTCAGAATTGTGGCAGAGATACATTTTTATTCTGAGTGATAGGGGATGTTTTTCAGGACTCTGAATCATAACACTTAAGGAATACCTTATCTGTTCATGTAAAAGGCTTATTAATGCTTGACCTAGGCAACAGTACTCTTAGTTGGCTTTAAGTTTTAATATTTTAAAATTTCCATGATATAAACAGTCTATATTTTATAGCTGAAAAGAATTATAAAATATGGGGATAGACTTCAGTTTTGGGCCAGTTTATGATCCTCATGTATAATTTTTGCTTTGGGGGTATAAGTTTTCTTAGATTTCAAGCCCTTCAGAATATGCAGCCAATAAACTCCTCTAGTGCAGAAAAAAAAGAGTAACATGCCATTTAAGAGTTGCACATATGCACATATATGTATTAGGAAAAATGTTTCTTCTTACCATGAAAAAGAACACTTAGGTTGTACTCTAACATTTTGTGGCATTCACCATGGGTCTTCATGCAAACCATTGTATGTTTTTTTTTTTTTTTTTTTGTGGGTCTGGGGATGAAACCCAGGGGCATTTGACCTTCAAGCTACACTCCCTGCCCTATTTTTTATTCTTTATTTTGAAACTGGATCTCACTGAGTTGCAGAGGGCCTCACTAAGTAGCTGAGGCTGTCCACAAACCACGATCCTCAGTTTCAGCCTCCTGAATGCTAGGATTACAAGCATGCACCACCATGCCCGGCTATGTTTTCCTAATCTTATTACAATATAAACTTAAGAGTTACCTAATTTAATAACTGTCATGCATAGCTGGCCTAATTAAACTATATCATAAAAACTGTAAATTGTGGTGACCATTTAATGAATAGTTTGAAAATTATCTTTTCACTAGTCCCCAAAATGCCACAAATTGAGTTTTATTCTTTTGTAGCAAAATATATGAATAGATTTTCAAAAACAGTAACAAATACTTTGTTTTTCATAATTAATTAAAAAATTCCGCTATGCTAGAAAACAGTGGGGGATGTTGGAGTTTGAAAAAAAGATAAAGTACTCAATATATACTAAGAAGAAAAAAATTCTCCACTTAACAAAAGAGTAGTAAGAAAATGTCACCTCTGTAATAGAATAAAAATGGCAGAAATTACTGGCTTAAAATTTAAAATGTATGCTAGCTAAATGAAAAAGGAAGTAAAGGTTTATTTAAATACCCCAGGTATAATTTGCCTTTTATGTGAGAATGGTAAAAAATATTATGTGTAAAGCAGAGAAAACATGAGCAGATATCTGAGATATATGAAGCAAAATTTAAAGTTGGTGGACTTGAAGGGTTTATATACAGATTTGCACAAAGCTGAGTCCATTGAACTGTTGAGGAATTTTCTATTTTTATTCATTACTTCAAAAATGACATATAAATTATTGTATTGTTACAGATATTTTGTTACATAAATTTTAATTAATAAATAGATCTGAGTTTATTGAATTGTACACTTCAATTAAAGATTTTAGTTGCTGAAAGTAAGTTCTGTTTATTAAAACTTCATACTCAACACACAAGGAACTAAATGCCACTTGAGCTAATGCTTTTGTAGATTATTTAAAAAATATGTTATAAAAATGGGCTGATTAAATCAGTGGCAAATGACTTGATTAAAGCAGTGTACAGTTCTTTAAAGTAATAATGATTTGCCGGGTGTTGTGGCACACACTTGTAATCCCAGCATTCGGGAGGCTGACTGGGGGATCGCAATTCACAGACAGCCTCAGCTATTTAGTGAGGCCCTCTGCAACTTAGTGAGACCCTGTTTCAAAATAAAGAATAAAAAATAAGGTAGGGGGTATATCTCAGAGGTCAAATGCCCCTGGGTTCCATCCCCAAACCTGCACACACACAAAAAAGAAGATTTGAATTCAAGTCCTTTTCCTTCATTAAGGTGCTTAAAACTATAAGTATTTTACTATGTGACAGGATTTTCTCTAATAATAAGGGTCAGTTTCAGTCAAAGCTTTATGTACTTTTATAAATAAGAGAGACAAAATTTAATTAATGGATATTTCTTCTAATATCATAGTATACAAATTTTATTTTATAAATCACAAGTTTTAAAATTTCTTTCAGCTCTTCCGGGAAGATGGCGACGGAGGAAAGCGGCACTTACAAGTCCTGCTAACAATCCAACTCTACTACCACAAAACCAGCGCCTTTCAGAGCCAGAAAACACCACCAGCAAAAAAATAAAAACGGTAACTACAAGGGACAGAGAAAAAGGGCTGGAAAAACAAGACACCAGAGAAAAACCAGCCCGAAGTGCCGCGCCCGCGCGGCGCGGAGCGGCCAGAGCCGCAGCGCGGATTGGGGGGAGCCGCAGAGTGGAGCGGCCTGCCGCGTAGTGGAACCGCCAGAGCGGCTGGAGTGACCAGACCCGCGGTGCAGAGCAGCCGAAGCCACGGTTCAGAGCAGCCGAGCAGAGCGGCCAGAACAGCCAAGCGGAGCGGCCAGAACAGCCAAGCGGAGTGGCCAGAACAGCCGGAGCAGCCAGAGCCGCAGCCCGGATTGGCTGGAGCGGCGGCGCGGAGTGGCCGGAGCCGCGGAGTAGAGCGGCTGGAGCAGTCGGAGCGGAGCGGCCAGAACAGCTGAGCTGAGCGGCCAGAGCAGCCGAGCAGAGCGGCCAGAACAGCCGGAGCGGAGTGGCCAGAACAGCCGGAGCAGCCAGAGTCGCGTCGCGGAACGGCCGGAGCGGCCGGAGTGGCCAGACCCGCGGTGCAGAGCAGCCAGAGCCGCGGCGCAGAGCGGCCGGAGCGGCGCGGCCTACATCTCCCCTAGCAGCACCAGAATCCAGAGAGGAGGGAGACTCAAAACAGAGCTCAAATCCAGAGAGGAGGTACTTTGGCCTCGCGGCCTAGGACGCAGAAGCAGTGTCTTACTGCTGGCGGCAGCGGTGAGTTCACCTGACGACCCTAGACCAATCCACTCAACCAGCCACCAGGCGCCTGAGAGGAGGGGTGGACAGCGAGCCGAGGTGAGCAGGTGCTGAACAGCCGGGCGGCAGTCAGCAGTTTTGTTGGTGCAGGGAACATCTAAAACTCCCAAGGGCCGGGCACAGCACAACTGGCAAGGACTCAGAGCGGAGTTCAAAACCAGAGAAGAAATACGCCATATCACGGCCGAGGGCGTGGCAGTGGTGCCAAATTGCCAGTGGCGGCAGCAGCGAATCCATCGAGTTCACTACAGCTCCATCAGCGCACTCAATAACCGTGAGTCAAATTGCGGCCCCTAGGGGAGAAATCCCAGTTCTGCACTCCCAGGGACTCGCGCAGATAGTCTCCCTGGGTCGGAGATTTTAGCAGTGCAGCCCAGTGGGGGAGTGGCAGTGGCAGAGATATCATACCATAGTCACAACTCCCCACTGGAGAACGCCCAACTTGGCACTCCCCACGGTCTAAGCAGCCTTAATTGACTCCCTGGGTCTGAGACTTTGTGATACAACCCAGTTAAGGAGTAGTGGTGACAGAGATACCACAGACACGAGATCCAGAGCATCTTAAGTGAACTCGTAGTGACTCAGGGAAGAACCCAGAGAAGGCACAAATTTCCAAAATCATGGGAAAGAGAAATAACAATGGAGCAGTGAATGCCAACAACCCCACAACATCAGAATCCGATAACACAGAAACCCAAAGATCTCTAGAAGATCAAATTAGGAAAATAACTTTAGAAATAATAGAGGACTTTCGAAAAGAATTTAGAGAGAGTCAAAAAGAGATAAAGGATGCAATTAATGAAGTAAAGGCCTCAATTCAAAGTATAAACAACAGATTAGACCACATGGAGAATAGAATCTCGCTTCTTGAAGATGATCATTCTAAAAATGAACGCATAGTTTCTAATTTAGAAAAAAAAACCCGACAGCAGGAATCTGACATTGAAGAAATATGGGCCCATTTCAAGAGAGCTAACCTAAGAATAATTGGAATAGAGGAGGGAAAAGAAGGTGAAACCAAAGGGATCAACAATCTCTTCAAGGAAGTAATAGCAGAAAATTTTCCAAACATAGAGCAAGAGGTCGATACACAGGTCCAGGAAACTTATAGAACTCCCTTTAGACAGGATCAGAGAAGAGGATCCCCACGCCACATAATTGTCAAAATGACTAATGTGGAAGCCAAGGAGAGAATCTTAAAGGCAACAAAAACAAAAGGCCACGTGACATTCAGAGGCAAACCAATTAGAATCACTCCAGACTTCCCAAACCAAGTTATGAAAGCCAGAAGGGCTTGGAGTAACATATTCCAAACTCTGAAAGAAAACAACTTCCAGCCAAAAATTTCCTACCCAGCAAAACTATCCATCAAATTAGATGGGGAAATAAGAAGCTTCCATGACAAACAGCAACTGAAGGAATTTATGTCTTCAAAACCAGCGCTAGAGAAAATACTCAAGGAGATTAACTGCAAAGAGGAAATGGGTAATACACGCCAGAACCAAAGAAACAAGAATTCCCATCCAGCTGACAACTAAGCAAAGAAGAATAAACAGTATCTTAAACAGAAATAAGATCTTAACATGTTGGGAATTAAAAATTATCTCTCTATAATCACACTGAATGTAAACGGCCTCAACTCCCCAATAAAAAGACATAAAGTGGCAAAATGGATTAAAAGCCAGAATCCATCCATCTGCTGCTTACAAGAAACACACCTTACAAGTAAAGATAGGAACAAACTCAAGGTAAAGGGCTGGAGCAAGGTAATCCATGCTAATGGCACTCGAAGACAAGCAGGATTAGCAACTATGATATCAGACAAGTTAGACTTCAAACCCAAACTTATTAGAAGAGACAAAGAAGGTCACATCTTACTGGTAAAAGGAATAGTCCAGCAAGAGGAAATAACAATAATCAACATCTATGCCCCAAACATAGGGGCAGCTACTTTCATAAATCAAACTCTCTGTGATATGAAGTCACACATAAATCCCAACACAATAATACTGGGAGACTTCAACACACCTCTCACAATACTAGACCGATCGTCCAGACAAAGGGTCAGTAAAGATGTCTCAGAACTAAAGAACACCATTAACCAAATGGACCTGTTGGACACATATAGAATATTTCACCCAACTACAGCAGAGTTTACATTTTTCTCAGCTGCTCATGGAACCTTCTCCAAAATAGATCACATCCTGGGACACAAAATGAGCACTAGCAAATTTAAAAAATGTTACATACTTCCCTGTGTCATTTCAGACCATAATGGAATGAAACTAGAAATCAACTATAAGAAGACCCAGAGAAACAACATAAACATGTGGAGACTGAACACCACACTTCTGAATGAAGAATGGGTCATAGAAGATGTAAGAGGTGAAATCAAGAAATTTCTAGAAACAAATGAAAATAAAGAAACAACATATCAAAACCTCTGGGACACTTTGAAGGCAGTATTAAGAGGAAAATTTATAGCACTGAGTGCTCACATAAGAAAAACAGAAAATTCTCAAATAAATAGCCTTATGACACACCTCAAAGCCCTTGAAAAGCAGGAACAATTGAACCCCAAAGCCAGCAGAAGTCGGGAAATTATTAAAATTAGAGCAGAAATTAACGAAATAGAGAATAAAAAAACAATACAGAAAATCAACAAAACCAAAAGCTGGTTCCTTGAAAAAATTAACAAGATTGATAAACCACTAGCCAACCTAACTAAGAAAAAGAGAGAATCAACCCAAATTATGAAGATAAGGGATGAAAAAGGAGACATTACTACTGACAGCGTAGAAATCCAGAGGATTATCAGAAACTACTTTGAAAAACTATACTCCAACAAAATGGAAAATCTGGAGGAAATCGACAACTTCCTAGATAAATACAACCTTCCTAAACTGAGTCAAGAAGATATAGAACACTTAAACCAACCAATAACAATCAAAGAGATTGAAATAGCAATAAAGAGCTTACCATCAAAGAAAAGCCCAGGACCAGATGGTTTCCCAAGTGAATTCTATAAAACCTTTATAGGAGAACTAATCCCAATACTACTCAAACTATTTCGGGAAATAGAAAAAACCGGGACTCTCCCAAATACATTCTATGAAGCCAACATCACACTAATACCCAAACCGAATAAAGACAGTTCAAGGAAGGAAAACTACAGGCCTATATCTCTGATGAACTTGGATGCAAAACTATTAAACAAAATACTAGCAACACGCATTCAAAACCACATCAAGAAAATCATTCACCATGACCAGGTAGGGTTCATCCCAGGGATGCAAGGCTGGTTCAATATACGAAAATCAATCCATGTAATTCATCATATAAACAGAATCAAAGACAAAAACCACATGATCATCTCAATAGATGCTGAAAAAGCATTTGATAAAATTCAACATCCATTTATGATAAAAACACTGCAGAGAATTGGAATAGAAGGAACATATCTCAACATTATTAAGGCAATCTACAATAAGCCCACTGCCAACATCATATTAAATGGGGAAAAACTTCAAGAATTCCCCCTAAAAACTGGAACGAGACAAGGATGTCCACTATCACCACTTCTCTTCAATATAGTACTAGAGACTCTAGCCAGAGCAATAAGGCAAGAAAAGGAAATCAAAGGAGTACAAATAGGAAAAGAAGAACTTAAGCTTTCACTATTTGCAGATGACATGATACTATATTTAGAAAACCCAACAAACTCAACCAAAAGGCTTATAGAACTGATCAACAAATTCAGCAAAGTATCTGGATACAAAATCAATCTTAAAAAATCAGAAGCTTTCCTGTACACCAACCATAAATCCACTGAAAAAGAAATTCAGAAAACACTTCCACTCAGGATCTCCCACAAAAAAATAAAATACCTAGGAATAAACTTGACCAAGGAGGTAAAAGATCTCTACAAAGAAAATTATAAAACACTGAAAAAAGAAATCGAAGAAGATCTTAGAAGATGGAAAGACTTTCCATGTTCATGGATTGGCAGAATAAATATCATTAAAATGGCCATCCTCCCAAAAGTGATCTACAGATTTAATGCAATGCCCATTAAACTACCAAGATCATTCCTCACAGACATAGAAAAATCAGTCCTTAAATTTATCTGGAATAACAAAAAGCCCAGAATAGCCAAGGTAGTTCTCAGCAACAAAAACCATGCAGGAGGAATCACAATACCTGACTTTAAACTATACTACAAAGCCATTGTAATAAAAACAGCATGGTACTGGCAAAAGAACAGATATATAGACCAGTGGAGCAGAATAGAAGACCCAGAAACAAGTCCACACACTTTCAGCCAATTGATTTTTGACAAAGAGGCCAAAAACATACACTGGAAAAAAGATAGCCTCTTCAACAAATGGTGTTGGCAAAACTGGTTAACCATATGCAGAAAATTGGATGTTAATCCCACTTTTTCACCCTGTACAAAAGTCAACTCACGATGGATCAAAGACTTGGAAATTAAACCAGAGACTTTGAAGCTCCTTGAAGAGGGCATAGGTCCAACACTACAACACATAGGCACAGACAAACATTTCCTCAACAAGACCCCAAAGGCACAGCAAATTAAAAGGAGAATCAATACATGGGATTGCATGAAACTGAAGAGCTTCTGTTCAGCAAAGGAAACTATCAAGAATCTCAATCGAGAGCCAACAGAATGGGAGAAGATTTTTGCCACCTACACCACTGATAGAGGACTAATATCTAGAATATACAGAGAACTCAAGAAACTCAACACTAAGAAAACAAAACATCCAATAACAAAATGGGCAAATGAACTAAATAGACACTTCACAAAAGAAGAAATTCAAATGGCCAATAAATGCATGAAAAAATGCTCAACATCACTGGCAATCAGAGAGATGCAAATCAAAACTACCCTGAGATTTCACCTAACTCCAACTAGAATGGCCATCATTCAAAACACGAACAACAACAGATGCTGGCGAGGATGTGGAGAAGTGGGAACTCTAAGACATTGTTGGTGGGATTGCAAATTAGTGCAACCACTTTGGAAAACAGTATGGAGAATCCTCAGAAGAATGGGAACAAATCTACCATTTGATCCAGCAATACCACTGTTGGGTATCTACCCAAAAGAAAAGAAACCAAACTACCAAACTAATCCATGTGTATCTATGTTCATAGCTGCACAATTCACCATAGCCAAACTATGGAACCAGCCAAGATGTCCATCAACAGACGAATGGATTACAAAACTGTGGGATATGTACACAATGGAATTTTACTCAGCCATCAAAAAAAACTCAATTACATCATTTTCAGGGAAATGGATGGAACTGGAGGACATTATGCTAAGTGAGATTAGTCAGGCACAAAAAATAAGAAATCAGATGCTTTCCCTAATATGTGAGAGTTAGGGAGAAATGGGTCATACTTTTAACTCTGTTTACATTGTCTTTGGATATACAATATTTTTTTTATTTTTTAGGGAGTTTATTTACCCTTTTGTTGCCTGTGCAATTGAAATCATATCCAAGAAATCACTTCCAATTTCAATGTTGTGAGGTTTTATAACCCAGATTTTCTTCTAAAAGCTTATAGTATTAAGATTTATATTTAGGTCTTTTATCTATTTTGAGTTAATATTTGTATATGTGTTAGGTAACGGTCCAATTTTATTCTTTTTCATTTATTATTATTTTTCAACAATATTTGGTTAAAAGACTAGTATTTCCTCCACCAAAACTTCATGGAAACCTTGTCAAAAATAACTTGTCAATGTTTGGAAGAATTTATCTCTAGGCTTTTATTTAGCTCCAATGGTTTATATATCTGCCTTTAGAACAGTACTACACTGTTTCAATTATTGTAGCTTTATATGGTTTGAAATCAGAAAATATACATCTTCTAGCTTTGTTCTTCTTTGAGATTGTTTTGGGTATCTAGAGTCCATATTCCATATCAGGATAGATTTTTTCTGAAAAATAAATTAATAAATGTATGATAGTTTTACCTAAAAAAAAAAAGAAAAAAATATTCTCTGGTAAGAAAGAAAGCAAAAAGAAATATTGAAATGTTATCTTTAAGTCATCAAGAGTTTGGTACCAGACAAATGAAACTGTTATGTGAGATTATCAATGTTAATACTGTATAAATTGCTATAATACTAGATGTCAACTACTAAGCCAAGCATGGGAAGGAGGGATGGGGAGGGAATGGGGTGGGGATTGGGTAGGGGCTAACTGGGCGATATGTGCATGTATGTCTACAAAAGTATTTTCTTTATACCACTATGATGTATGAATACATTGCACCAATAAAAAATAAATTAAAAAAAAATAAAATAAAATTTCTTTCATATAATTAGACATTATCTAGAACAGTCCAAAACTCATACAAATAACCAAATGTCTTGCTTCTTGTGCAGCCTGGAAAAGGAAGCATTTTTGCATTGTTGTTATTAATTTGGGAGAAGAATACTGGTTTGAATTGTGCATTCATTAGTATTTTGTCAATAGACTTTTGATGCTATAGTTTCTTACATAAAATATGGGTACCAAACTATACCTTTTCTGCCAAGAAACTATGAAAATTAATGATTTCACTTGTGTTTTCAGTGACTGATGAACATAGGATGGGATGTAAATTATCATTTTTAAAGCCGGGCATGGTGGCACACGCTTGTAATCCCAGCGTTCAGGAGGCTGAGACTGGAGGATTGTGGTTCATGGACAGCCTCAGCTACTTAGTGAGTCCCTCTACAACTTAGTGAGACCCTGTTTCAAAATAAAGAATAAAAAAATAGGGCACGGGGTGTAGCTCAGAGGTCAAATGCCCCCAGGTTCCATCCCCAGACCCCCTCACACAAAAATATCATTTTTATGAGTGGACATCCTTGTATGTTTCTATTTTAAGAAATAGGCATGACTTTTGTCCTCCATTTCATGTGTTTTGAACTTGAGCAGTGGTACTCTAGATAAATAAACTTACAACAACACAGTTCTATCAGAGTTCAGTGGTTGATCTTACATGAGGTTTGGGTCGATTGAATATATGTGGGGCTAGTAACATTTATACTTAGGTAGGTATTATTTTTTTCACTTGAAAAATGCTTTTATACTTTGTTTTACTTATTTATGAGTGGTGCTGGGGATTGAACCCATGGCCTTGAGCATGCTAGGCAAGCACTACACTACTGAGTTAAATCCCTAGCTGCTATTTTTATACTTAAAGAACGAACTCCATGAACTTCTTATATAAAATATGCCCAATATAGAAACTCAAGTAATATAGAACATGAGGAAGAAATGAAAAATAACCATCACAATATGCTATTTAGATAATTTCTTATTGTATATTTAAGTTTTCAATTCCTTTTGAATTGATTTATGTATATGGTATCATATATAGATCCAATTTCATTTTTTTGGTATGTGAACATTAAGTTTTTTCAATACTATTTATTCAAGAGACTATTCTTTTCCCATTTTTGTATTCTAGGTATCCTTGTCAACTATTGGTTTATTGTATATACGTGATTTTACTTCTGGTTTTCTATTGTCCATTGCTATCTGTGCCAGATTTTATGATGGTATCAGGCTATTTTGGTCATATGTATATTTGTAATATAATTTGAAGTCAGAAAGTATGTTTACTCTAGCTTTAGTATCATATCTCTAGAGTCCTTGACCATTTGGAGTTTTCTGTGGTTCTATATGAATTTCAGGTTATTTTTATTGTTCTGTGAAAAATGCCAATTATAGAGATTTCATTGAATCTATAGGTTGCTTTGAGTAACACAACATTTTAGCAATAGTAATTCTTCCAATCTATGAATAAAAATATCTTTACATTTAGTGTGCCTTTAGTTTCTTTTATAAATATTTTATAGTGTTCACTGTACAGAACTTTTAATTTCTTTATTAAGTTTATTCCTCGGTATTTTATTTTTGTTATGCTGATGTTACAAATGAGTTTTCTCAGCTAGTTTATTATGGGTATATATAATGCAAGTAATATCTGCATATTGATTTTGTATCTTTCAATTTCACTTATTCTGATAGTTTTGTGGAGGGTGGTTTGGAGGTTTGATTTTCTATATATATGATTATGTAATTTGCAGATAAATTTTACATTTCCCTTTCTGAATTGGATTTCTTTAATTTTTTTTTTTAGTTATTTGGGCTACAACTTCTAGAACTATGTTAAATAGAAATGGTGAGAGTGGCAACCTTGTCTTAATCTTACAGAAAAAACTTTCAGCTTCTTCTTACCATTAATTATGACATTAGCCGGGGCTTCCTTATGGATTTACAATGTTGGGGTACATTTTCCCCAAACCTAATATATTGAGAATTTTTATTGTGAAAGAATGTTGAACATTGCTAAATGAATTTTGTCTCTATTGATAGATAAAAATTGACCACATGATTTTAACTTCTTGTTAATGTAATGAGCTACATTTATTGATTATACATATTAAACTATCTTTTCATGTCAGAAAAAATCTAAATACACATAACAGACATATGCAGAATAACACATGCACAAGCAACAGAATGCATATTTCTCTCAAGTGCACATGAATATTTTCCAGGCTAAATCAGATGATTGTCTACAAAACAAATCTTAACAAATTTTCATTATTGTTTATAGATAAAACTGGTTTTTGACTTCCTTTTCTTTTCCAATCATGTCAAGTATTGTCATTTTATTCTAAATTCGCATAAAAATTTTAAAAATATCTTAAAACTGTTCAAATGAATACAATCAGAATAATTTTTATTTCAAAAGTATAGAAGAATTTTTATATAAAACCATGTTGATAATAAAAGTTATAATTTTTCCTGTATTCAATTGCTCTGTTTCTTTTTACTATGATAATTTATTTATTCAGATATTATCTTGTCTCTTGAACCAATTTTGGTAAATTATAATTTACTAGAATATTACTAATCTTATCCAGGTTTTCAAAATTATTAGCCGTTGAATAGTTTCCTATGACTTTAAAATTTTTTCTTGCTTTCTCTAGTATATTTCCAATATTTTATGTATTTATTCTTTACATTTTCATTGATAAGGTTTGGTAGTGGTTTATTTTGATGTTTCAAAGAACAAAGTCTTAAAATATAGTTAGAAACATTAGTATTCTAATGATATTTTGAGCATAATTTCCTCATTTAGGCTTCCATCCCATTATTTTTCAGTTATTTTTCTAACATTTTACATCACACTAAACTTTTTTTATTCTTTATGATATTATTTGACTTTATAATGCAATTGGTTGAAGATTTTATTGTTGTCTCTTCTTTTTCTTTTTATATTTTAGAACTTTTATTGATATTATAGTCTCATAGTGATAGTGGTGTGCTTGCACACAGCATGTGGTGAGCTTTCCATCAGCTTCCTATTCTCTTCCTCCCTTCCCCATACAGGATACTGATATTGACAATGATAATTTCACATATGTAGATAATGTCAATGGAGGTGATTCCTTCATTGATTTTCCCTCTCCTCTTTTCTTCCCATAGACCAGCTCACTAGCTCCATTGGAATTTCTGCTCCATTATTTTAAGATTCTCTCACAGCCCAATTATCCCCTAGTTTCCACATATGAGAGAAAGCATATGACCCTTCACTTTCTGTGACTGGCTAATCTCAACTTAACATAATGTTTTTCGGTTCCATCCACTCCTTGCAAATGACATAATTTTGTTCTTTATTGCTCAGTAATTCCATTTTAAAGTATCTCATAATTTTCTAATCCACTCATCTATCCATAGACACCTAGATTGGTTGGGTAATTTGGCAATTGTTAATTGTACTGCTATAAATATGGATATTAATTACTATTATTATAATATTCTGATTTCAGTCCCTTGGGAAAGATACCCAGGAGTGGTATAGCTGGATTATAAGGTGGATCCATTCCTAGCTTTCTGAGGAATCTTTACACTGATCTCCATAGTGACTGAACTAGTTTGCAGTCCCAACAGTGTACAAGAGTTCCTATTTCCTCATATCCTCCTCAGCATTTTCTATTTTTTGTTTTTTTGATAATTGCCATTCTGATTGGAATTAGATGGAATCTCAGTATAGTTTTGATTTGCATCTCCCTGATTGTTGAATATGTTAAACATTTTTTCATGTATTTGTTGTCCATTTGCATTTTTTCTTTTGTGAAGTCTCTATTTAGTTCAATTGCCCATTTCTTAATTTGGTTATTAAGAATTTTGTTGTTAAGTCTTTTAAGTACTTTATATATTCTGGATATTAGTCCTCTATCAGAGGAATAGCTGGCAAAAATCTTTCATTCTTTAGGCTCTCTTTAGTGATGTTTTTCTTTGATGAACAGAAATGTTTTAGTTTAATGCCATCCCATTTATTAATTTTTTTTTATTTTTCTGAGCGTTAGGTGTTTTATTGAGGAAGTTTCTATTTGTGGTTATATGTTGAAGTGTTGGACACATGTCCTTCTTTAGTCATTTAAAAGTCTCTCATTTTATTTTCAGGTTTTTTGATCCACTTTAGTTGATTCTTGTGCAAGGTGAGAAGTATGGATTTAATTTCATTTTTCTACAAACAAATAACAAGTTTTTTCAACACCATTTGTTGAGAAGGCTGTTTTTTCTCCAATGTATGGTTTTTGGACTTTTGCCACAAATCAATTGGCTTTAAGTGTGCGGATTTGTTTTTGTATATTCTATTATATTGGTCTATGTATCTGGTTTTGAACCAATACTAGGATGTTTTTAATACTATAGATCTGTAGTATAATTTGAAGTAATGAATTGTGATAACTCCTGCATGGTTTTTATTCCTGATAATTGCTTTGGTTATTCTAGGTCTTTTGTATAAAATTTATAACTGATTTTTCTAGATCTGTGAATAATGATGTTGGTATTTTGATAGAAATTGCATTGACTCTATAAATCACTTTTGGTAGAATGACCATTTTGATACATTTTATTTAAACTATCCAAGAACATGGAAGATCTTTTCATTTCTAAGATCTTCAATTTCTTTCTTTAGTGCTTTATAATTTTTATTGTAGAGGTCTTTGATCTCCTTGATTAATTTATTCCTAATATTTTATTGTTTGGAGGTTATTGTGATGGAATTATTTTTTAGTGGATTCATCGTTGGCATATAGAAAAGGTACTGATTATTTAGAATAATTTTCATCCCACTACTTTGCTGATTTTCTTAATTGGCTTTAGTAGTCTTTTGGTTCAGTATTTTAGGTCTTTAAAATATAATATCATGCCATCTGCAAATAAGGATAATTTCACTTCTTTTTTCTATTTGAATTTCTTTGATGTATTTCTCCTGCATTATGACTCTGGCAAGAGTCTGGAGTACTATATTGAACAGGCATGGTGATAGTGTACATTCTTGGCTTGTTTCTGATTTTAAAGAAAATTCCCATTAATTCCTCATTTAATATGATTTTGGCATTGGTTTTATTGTATATTGCTTTAATGATGTTGAGATAAATTCCTTCCATTCTGATTTTCTGCAGTATTTCTTTTTTAACATGAATGGTTACTGGATTCTATGAAATGCAGGTTTTGCATCTATTTAGATGATCATATGATTTTTGTTTTAGTTTTGTTTATGTGGTGAATGACATGTATTGATTTGTATATGTTGAATCAGCCTTAAATCCCTGGAATGAAACCAACTTGATAATGGTGTACAATTTTCTTGATATGGTTTTGAATGTGCATCACTAGCATTTTGTTTAGAATTTTTGCATCTATGTTCATCAAGGATATTGGTTTGCAATTTTTTTCTTGAGGGTTCTTAATTCAATTTGGGTATTAAGATGATACTAGCATCATAAAAGGAGTTTGGGAGGATTCCTTTCTTTTGATTTCATAGAATAACTTTGCAAAATGTTAGGTTTAGTTCTATAAAGATTTTGTAGAAGTCAGCTTGGAATTCATCTGGACTTGGGCTTTTTTTGATACAAGGCTTTTTATTACTATTTTTAATCTTTTTTCTTGCTATTAGTTTATATATATTATTCTCTTGGTTCAATTTAGGCATGTTCTGAGCTTGTGGCCTATCTGACTGAACTTTGATCACCCAGGAACACCACTGCTGATTTCCTGGTTGCAGTCACATGGAACATTGCCAATCAGTGGCATATATGAACAACAGGTACAAACTCTGCTGGTGGAGATTATGTCATTCACGACCTTTAGCTACCATCATGTGAGCCCCTGCTATCTCCTGGTCTACCTGCTTTCAGTGGCCAAATTCTAGCAGGGAGAGATTGAACCCTTTTAAACCTGGATCTTGAAGGGCTGAGTTATTCATTCCCAGGCACAATGCTGCTGCTCTGAACAGTTGTGATCATATGAGACCTTTTTGTTTTCGCCTCCAGCATTGGTGCTTATGGCACCCAAACACTGCAGGCTATGAATTTATAGTCTTCCAAGCCTGGAACATGGTAGGCTGAATTATTTATTCCTACAAATACCACTGCTTTTGGTCCTATGGTGATTATAGGAGACTGTGCAGGAGCATGAAAACTGCTGACCTTAGGGCCTGCCTACCCAAGTGTCCTTAGGGGCTTTCTGCGAATTCATGTTTCTGCTGTGTCCAACTGTAGCCTGTGCCTCCACCTCTGCAGGTGGATATTTGAAAATCCACAGACTCCAGGGGTCTGTTGTTGCCAATCAAGTCCCTGTAGACATGTAGGATCCCATTGCCACAGTTTGTAAACTCATAGTCTTGATTAGTGCCCTCATGTTCTTGCAGTATGGGGCAAGTTCAGCTGTTTTCACAGGAGTTCACTGAGTGATTTAGTTGGTTGGTCTGTAGATTTTCAATGGCTTTGACAAGCTATAGTATAGCCACTGGATTTTCCTGCCAGAATGTACTGTCCTTTCTAGTCCTAGTTCGGCTTCAGTCACAAGCATTTACTAAGCATTTTGGCTGGGCAGTCTGGGTGTTCAAGCATGGAAAAAATATGATTGCTTTTGATGTTGGTTTTATGTAAGCATTGGCTCAGCAAGATTCTTCTTCTTTTTTTCCTGGAGTTGACCTCTGATAGCTACCAGGTTCTGTGAGCTGCCGGCCCCAGCTCAGGGTTGCCAAGGTGTCACTGTCTCCACATTCCATTCACCATAAATGCATAAAGCTATTTTCTGTTTTCTCTTTCTGTGCTGCATTCAATTCAATCATGTTTTCACTGTCATTTTGCTATTGAGTTCTGACTGCTTTTCTTCTCTTGCCGAAAAGCAGTTTTCCCACTGGTTGAGTTCTGAGTCCTGGAGCAACCAAAATGCACTTTCTTTATTTTGCCATTTTCACAGTCTGCTCCTATTATATTCATATTCTATATCAGTGGACTTAGCAGTGGATAAAAATATGGCAAAATGTAGAGATAAGCTGACAGTATCAACATTATTACATTAAATATAAATGTTCCAAAGTCTCAATACTAAAGACAATTATTAGAAAATTAATTTTAAAGAAGATCTAACTGTATGTTGCCAGTGAGATGTCTTTAAAATATAAGGTAAAAAATAGTTGCAAAGCAAAGGATGGTAAAAAGATATACCATACATACACCAATAAAAAGAAAACTTAAGTAATAAACTTGAATAACTATATTAATATCTGACAAAAGAAGTTTCCTATAAAATAATCAATAGCCATAACAATTTCAAACTTACCTGTACCTACTGAGATAAATTCAATATTGATAAAATTGAAAAAGTTAAAATTAAAATATAGACAACCCCACAATTATAATAATATATTCTAATATGACTATCTCAATAATTGATAAGAAAACACATAAAATGGGTAAAAATATTAAAGACAAACTATCAACTAAAATTAACTAATTGACATTTTTGGAAAATCCCAATCCAAAAGAAGATAATATACATTTTTAAGCATTCAGGATATTTACCAATATATAATATATTTTGAGCCATAAATGTTGATTATTTCTTAATGTTCATGATGTACATTGTACATTCACAAACATATCAAAGTCAATCACTAAGCCAAACATGAGAGGGAGGGAAAGGAGAAGCAATGGGGTTGGAGATTGGGAAAGGGCAAAAAGAGTCATGTCTGCATGTATGCCTCTACCATCTTGTACCCCACTAAAATGTATAACAAATATCACTTTTTTAGTACAATGCACTAAAAGATATTAAATTCCCGTCATATTAATAAAATATACAATATATATATATCAAGAGTGATAGTGGTAATTAAATAATACTTATATTCTGCAGTTAGTAAAAGGATAATAGACTATTATCCAACCTAGGTGTCCATTAATAGATGAATAAATTACAAAATTATGGGATATAAACACAGTGGATTTCTACTCAGCAGTAAAGAACAAAATTATGTCATTTGCAAGAAAATGAATTAACCTGGAAACACTGTGTTATGTGAGATTAACCATTATGAAAAATAAAGGCTCATATGCTTTCTCTCATATGTGGAAACTAGGGAGTAATCAGGACACCAGAGGGACTTTAGATAGTGGGGAAAAAACACCAAAGGAATGATAGAGGGAGTCTAGGGAAGAGGGCAGTGGAGGAAGGAAATTAGTAAAACACTTCCATTAGTGTTATGTACATATGTGAAATTACCAATTCCAATCTCAATATCATCTATGGGCAAGGGAGTAAGGAAGGAACCAAGGGAAACCTCAGCAAGTGCTATGTGCATATATGTTTCTATCACTCTACACTACGTTATAATGTGAGACTGCAATGCACTTATAAAAGTATATTTCAAAAAGAAACTATTATAGCAAAAATTTGCAATTTTATATAAAAATTGCACAAAGGCAAACTACCTAGTTTCACTTAAGATGAAAAATATATAATTCAGCTAACCTAATGTCTACAACAGAAACTGAATTTGTAGTTGAAACCCTCCCCCAACGCTCAGAAAAACCCAGACCATGATGGGAACAAAAGCCACATAATAAAAACTCAACATTTATCCATAATAATTTTAAGCATGAAAAAGTCTCAGGAATGTCATCTGATTTTTATATTCTATTAAACTTGAATCTATTACAGGAAATATTTTTACTGTGAAAATTTGGGAAGGAGTTAATCTTTTGCCAAACTTGTTAAATTTCTTGCTTAACTGAAAAAGTGTTGTAAAATTTCAACATGGAAGTCCTAATTTCATCATTTGAAGTAATAATATATTTTTGGCATGTCCCTTGTTGAATTAATTTTAAAGGATATCATAATTAAATATATGATGGGATTAAATAAATCATAGATACCAATATTTCAACCCTGATTATGCAATAAACTTTGGCATTACTATAATGAGAATTCTAAGCTTAGTAGTACTGTATTTTCCATAGAAACTTAAATGTCTATGGAAAATTCAGCAAAAATGTGAGATGCTCATTAAGTATGATTTATTTTCTAGAGTAGATACAGTTAAATGGAGACAGCATTGGAATAAATAGCTCAAGTTGAGGAAGAAAATAAAATATGACTCTTGTTTTCTGGCTAGCCTATTAAAAGCTCTAGTCTAAACATATGGAGCATAACACAGAAAAATATAATTTTATATCTTTGAAAATTAAAGAAAATGAATGTAAACTTTCTATTTTCTGTTTTTATTTGAACTTTTGGAAAATATGTACAAAATATAAGGCACTTTGAGAGTCCTATTATACTTTTGTACTATGTACAGTGTGGTCAAGGATTTCTAATGCATCTGGTGTGGAAAATAAGACTGGACAATTTTAGCATGTATATGCTGGCTGACTCCAGAGAAGCAACCCTGAAATGTATTCTGAACACTGAATGGATTTTAAAGGACTTTGGCTTCTTTCGGGAACACAAAGCTTTTTCTTTTTGTTTAGAGAAGTTTGGCTTGACTCTTAAAGCTTTGTGTCAAACAAACTGGGAGAAAACTTTGTATATCTGGAGGGAAAAGTCTTTTATTTAGAGAGTTAAACAAAGTACTGTTAATTCTCCAGTTGCTGCAGTCTTTCTCCTTTTCTGTTCTCAATGAACGTGCCTTACATCTTTATAACTATGATGAGGTTTCTAGGTAGTCCACACATTTTTGTTTCCTCTTCCCTTTCAGAAATTCTTTACATTAATACAATTGAAATATTTTCAGGAAATGCCAATGTTTTTCCATTTTTATATGCTATTTTTCTTTCTTAATCATACCCAAAAATGTACCTCAAGAGGTTAAAAAAAAAAAAGGCTAGGTAGATTAGTAATGCAAACATAATTTCTCAGATAGATTTGACTTGATAAATGTTTAATTTCAGTAATATGGACAGAATAAAATTATTAAATGCTTTAAATGTTTTAGAGGTGTTCATTTTTAAATGAAGAACAATAGTGACTTAAGTGTGAAGTACTAATATCTAATCATTAACTCAAAATACCTGTACAGTAAAAATAGATTTTCTTCCTGACAATGAGTAGCAGAGTTAAAGTTCTTTGTTTTACAGTGTAGTATATAGCAGGGTAAAATCAAGCGAAGAAAAAAAAAATCACACTTTAAAGAATTATGACGATCTTTTAATTTTTTTAAAAAGGATAAGAAGCCAGGTGTGATGGTGCACACTTGTAGTCCCAGCATTTGGGATGCTGAGAACAGAGGAATGAAGTTTGCAGGCAGCCTCAACTACTTAACAAGGCCCTTTGCAACTCATTGAGACCCTGTTTCAAAAGTAAAAAGACTGAAAAATAGGGCTGAGGGTGTAGCTTGGAGGCACAATGCCCCTGGGTTCCAAGGGAAAAAATGTTTAAAAAAAAGCATAAGAATAAGAGCTAGGAATCGATTATCACATTACGAAAACTGTAAGTTTAAAGGTCAAAATTTAGGGAAGTTGGGTTGCTCTAAAGCCTAGTTCAGTTGTGGCTTGCTAGCATGCAGAGTTTATGATTGTGACAGGCTTTCCTGTAATATTCAATTTCATTTAACAGCGCAAATGGTGCTTCAGGTCCTGTGCATGAAGCAAATGACACTTCTCATGTGGTTTCCATCTCTTGTGCCTTATATTATCTCTTTGAGGCATGCAATAATCATCTGGAACATGTAGCTGAATGATCATATCAGCTGTGTTTTATATCTATAAATACCAGTGGACCAACCTTCTCACACATTTTAAGATCTATGTGGCAAATTTAGTTCAGACTAGTCTCACAAGTAATGGCTAAAATGCATTTATTTCCAAAATTGAAAATGAAACAAAGATTTCATGGTACTGATCCTATTTTTCTTAAAATTTATTTGGGTAATAATAGCAAATATTTTTCAGAATCTTAGTTTATTTATAAGAATGTTTAAGATGGTGAAGGTGTTTTTCTTCCTAATCCTTAAAAAACTATGGTTATGCTTATTTAAAATATCAATTTGGACTGAAGATTTCATCTCATAAATTAAGTGAACATTTAATGATCACTATAGATGAGTTACAGGGGTAAAATTATAACATATCTTTACATTAATGGGAATAATAGAATTCACACTTAAAAGAATAACAGTTGGACTTAAAGTCTCACTTTTGTATCATTTAGTAAAATATTAAATTATGTCCCTAATTCCTGTATTACAGACATTTCCCCCTTAAATATTCCTGATGTTGTCTTAATACATCTCTTTTCTCAAAATGTAGGTTTTAAGAATTTATTTAAATTACTTGATTTGTAATCTATTTTCTCTACTTACATTCCCCCCTACAGTTTCTGAAATATGGTACCTGAGATATCCTTTTCTGCTTCTCTACACATATAATAAAGTAATTCACCTGGTTTTCTCTGTAAAACAATATTGACCGCTGGGACATGATACAGTGTTTTTTTTCTCCTCTGTTGTCTAAAATATAATAATTTCTTCTCAGACTTGAGATAAGATGGAAGAAAAGATAAAGATATAAAAACTTGGCAACACAGGACTATAAAAAGCCACATTGGTATTGATATATATATATAATATATATATATACATACATACATATATACATATATACATACATACATACATACATGTACATATACATATACACATACACACACACATACACACACACACACACACACACACACATATATATATATTTGGTGGTACTGAGGATGGAACCCAGGGGCCTTCTATCTCTGGGCTACACTCCCAGACCTAGTTTATATATTTTTTATTTGGAAACAAGGTTTCTTAAGCCAGCTGAGGCTGGCTTCGAACCTGTGTGATCCTCCTGTTTCATCCTCCCAAGCACGGGGATTACAAGCATGCACCACCACACCCAACGGTATTGGGATTTTTAGATACCAACAACAAAAATTTGGATCTATTTACCATGAATTGTGCAAAAAATACAAAAATACTGCATGAAACATATTTTATATTGGACACAGTTTTGAAATTTGAGAACTTGACAGATTTTGCCCTGATTTTTACAATGAACCCAGTATGTTTATTTTCAACCATACTGGGAATCTTTTACTTCGATTTCTCTCTTGTCTTTATATTCAAAGAATTGATGATTCTTTTAAAGATTGTTTCTACTGTAGTTCTTGCACCTTCTCCCATTCTCAATTTTTTCTTGTTTAATTTAATTTTTAGTCATCATTGAATACTTTTTGCTGTCAAAAAATAAATTGGATGTTTGAGCCTAAACCTGCTCCAATTCAAGTCACATATTTTAGCCAGATTAATCTTCTCATATAATCACTGTAGACAGTATCTTGGTTCTTTTGTTTATATGATATTTTATCATAAGAAATTTGATTTATTTTGTTTTTCTCTCATAATATGTATTCACCCATTTGATGAATAACCATTTATTAACTTCTTGATTACAAATCAGTCTTTAGGTACTGCCATGATAAGACAATATCTCTGATTTTGCAGAACTTATTTTTTAGTGGGGGAAGGAAAATATGAAATAAGTATAAAATAAAAGAGCAAAAATAATTGTAGAACCTTAAAATTATCTGAAGGCAATAAATTAGTATATAATAATATAACACGTTTAAGTAGTTTGGAAAATAGTTTTATATGATCACTTTAGATTCAGTATTCAAAGAAGGCCTTGTGATATTTTCAGGAATATATTTTCAGGAATCCAACCAAAAGGCTGGAGACTGTCACGGGTATATCTGAGAGAAACCATTCAGAGAGAAAGAGTATTGTGTGGAAATGTCTTGATTTTGGAAAGAGTTTGATAGTCTGTGGCTAGAGATGAGAGTCAGAGAAAGGAAGATGGAAATAAACTCAGAGATCTAGCCCCAGGTCATCCATGGTCTTATGAGCCATCGAATATGTTATGGACTGTGGGTTCTTATTTCTTTATTCAGTTGTTGAATAGGGAAATTGAAGTACAACTACAATTTGTTGAATAGGGAAATTGAAACTAATAGGCACGTTAGTGTAGCTTTAACAAGTCTTTATTACAAAATCAGTAGAAAAGAGAAAGAGAAGAAAAAGCAGCATCCAGGCATTCTGGAGAGCCTGAAAATGGAACTCTGACCTTGTTTCCATCCCTAGTCTTTAAATAGATTTTGTATTTGTATGTTCTTATCAGCATTACCAAGGCAATGGGCTAGTAACTTATTTCTTAAGTTAGGTGGCACCTCTTTGCGTCCAGACAGTGTACTTAATAAGCTAGAGGTCAATAATCTACCTTGTTTCCATCTCTATTATATTAGGCTGTCTTTATTGGTTGTTCATCAACTATGGGTGCTTTAAAACAGAACATAGTTTACCTTTTCTATACCTAGGTTAAGTCACTGGAGAGCAGGTAAAGAGAGACACTGATTCCCTCTATCTAATTTTAGGGTTAAAGGCTTCACTTGTCTTAAGGGCTTTTAAGACTAAAGGACTTAATTTCCTCTATATCCTTACTATGGGTTAATCATTAGAACAAAGAACAGAGAGAGGGAGGAGGGCTCTGCAGTGGAAAGCTGCTGCCCCTCCCTGCCTGAATGCATGAGCAGCGCCCAGGCTCTGACTGCTTTTTACATCTTGAAAATATTACTGGAGCAATTTTTCAATACTGGCACAATACAGAACTTAAAGAATTTTAAGCAAGACAATTTATTAATATAATATATATTTATAAAATAATCATAAAACAAAAATAATTCTCATAACAGGGAATACATTAGAACTGAGAATGGAGGTAGTTGCCTGTCATCCCAGAACTTGGGAGGCTAAGAGAAAAAGGAGGATCACAGGTTCGAGGACAGCCCCAGCAGTTGTTAACTTAGTGAGACCCTACTTCCAAACAAAAAATAAAGAAGTGTTTGGGATGTGGTTTGGAGGTAGTATTCCTCTGGGTTCAATCATCAGTACTCCCCCCCTTCAAAAGGACAGGAATACATTACAAAAATAAAAATAATAAAGAGATAACACATAAAGACCTATAAAGACACCATTCCAGTGGTTTATCTGAAAATTAATAATAAATTACACTACACTAATGACAATGGTGGACATGTTGAGAGGTGAATGAAGTTAGATAGCATTTGAGCTTGATATTTCAGGATTTGTTATTGTATCATTAAAAAAAGGAACAGAATATAAGAATCATAGGTTATTTCTAGATTAATGGCCTAAGCATCTGGAAATATAATGACATTCACTAAATTAGAAGACACTCAGGAAAATTAGTGTTCAGGTAGAATTTAAAAGATTGAGTCTGAACATATTAATAGAGAGGTGCCTATACAATATTCAAGTACATTTTTTAGCAGGAATATATGCTAAGAAGGAAAATTGATATAAAATTTTTGAGCTCAAGAGAGTGGTTAGGATTGGTGACATACATTTGGAACCATCAGAAAATATATAAAATTATAATTCATGGGCATTAGAGTTATTACATTACACAGAACATAGAATAGGATGTAGAACTAAGCCCTTAGGCATTCAGATATTGACCAAATTATATTATGCACATCTACAAATGTGTAACAATGAATCTCACCTGTATACATAATTATAATGAATATATATATATATATATATATATATATATATATTCATTATGTATATTATATATGAACATGTAAACAATGAGCATATATATAATATATACATATATATATTATATATAGACTGGGGAAATAACTAAAAATAACTAAAATATCAGATATTATAGGAGTTTAAAAAACAGAATGATCAACTTTCTAGAAAATCACCAAAATAGTAATTAAGATGAGGAAATGACAAGGTATTGAATTAGATGTCTTTGATGACTTAGACAAAAGCAGATTGGATCAGTTGGGTTTGGGATGGAAGCTACCTAGTTTTCCTAGATCTAAGTGAGAATTTAATAGTATTACAAGAAACCAGAATGGATGGTTAAAACTTACTGAGAATGGTAACATGTAGAAGAATACTCTTTATAATAGTAGTGGGCTAACTTTTTTTTTTTTTTTGTGGTACTGGGGATGAAACCCGGGGTCATCCTACTGCTGAACTAAAAGCTCAGCCCTATTTTATTCTTTTATTTTGAAACATGGTTTCACTAATTTCGGAGGCCCTCAGTAAGTTTTTGAAGCTAGCCACAAACCTGTGCCTGTCTTCCTATATTAGCTTCACAAGTATTATTGGCTAACTTTTGACTGATATAGTTTTCATTAATAGCAGGAGAGTTTTTAGTAATAGCAGGTTTAGAAAAGAGTTTTGGAATATTATATTTGAGAGTCTTCTCTGTGTGAACAGTAATAATAGCTTTAGTGAGAAATTATATACGGCTATATGAATGAGAATAAGAGCTTCAGTAAGAAATTGAAGAAATCAAAGCATAGAAATAGCTATTGTTAGCAAGAGTAATAGTAAAAATCCTAGAGATAACTGATATGTCAAGGTATAAAGCACGTTACTACTCTCAAAAGAACATAATCAGAAACAAAATTTAGTTGTAGATCTTTTTAATTCATAAATCTGGGCAGCCTTCATTCTGAAAAACATAATGAGAACTCCCACTGGACAATACCCAAAGAGTGAGGAAAATGGTAGGAAATAGAATTCTTGTTGGAGGGCCTGGCTAGTTAGCACCAGTACACTTTGGGTTGCTTTTTCTTTTTGCAAGCCTTAAAGTAGAGAGAGATTCCTTCTTATACTTATATATCTTCGTATGACTCTTGTAGACCAGAATCCCTCTTTTCAGTAAAACTTAGTTTGTTATGGGGTCTGTCTGCTTCCTTGATATCTCAGTTGAATAATGTGACATTTAGCATGAGTGGCTCTGTTTTGGTTTGGTATGGTTTGTTGAGGCCTAGGGCAGAATCTCAGTTCAAAATGATGTCTCTCACAAGTTTTGTTTAATGCTGTAAATCTGAATTATTGTGTAACTGGGACAGTGCCTTGCACAGAAATCATCCTGTCAAATTTTCTTGTTAATAGAGATATGGACATGGAGAAAAAATATTTTGGAGCCAAAAGTGCAGGGAGTAAGCTTAGAAATGCTCCAAATACATTCCATGCCCAAGGAAATGTATCATTAGTTAATTGAAAAATTCTGGTGAAAGGAATTCATAGGCCAGGTAAAATTTGCTACTGTTTAAAAGGGTATTGAAAGAAGTTTCAACCCCAAAGTCATCTATTTCTCTCATTTGCTTAGTACAAACTTTGCAGTGACATTTATGTAATCTTTACTTGTATGCAAATTTATGTTAATTATATAACTCTTGTTAGGAATCTAAATTGACATGGGGTGAAAGCAATGTATTGTAATTAAAGCTTTGTGAATATTGGCCTTTCAGAAAGAAATCTTGAAATATCAATGAAAGTCAGTTGTGGACCCCATGTGTCAAGTCTATGTAGATTGAGTGTTTGGAGATTTCATTATATATTTCTTTCCTAGCATTAGGCTTATAACAGATTTAAAAGCCAAAAATATATAGACTTGAAAAATAACAATAGATGGATTGTCCATTCCTGATATTGTTTGTTGTCTTTATGTCTATGCTTCACTTTTTAAGTACTTATAAAATAACATAATTTGATATTTTTACCAGTAGTACATTAACTTTTGACTTCTAACAGTCTGTTCATGAAATTAACTTTAAACTCTAAATGTAAGTTATCTTTAAGAATATTTATTCTATAAAAATATAATTATTATTTTGTCCTTTATGTAATAAATTCAATAATTCCATTTAGAGATTCAGTTGATTGGTAAATAGGTACAATTTTTAAGACTACATTAATTTAGATACTCCTGACTATATAATAGTTGATTCTAGACTAATTACATCCCTAAAAAAAAGATGGGGATTTTGTGCCTCATTTGTTTGGTGGTACTGGGGTTCCTGGAAGCCCTTCTACCTGCGGGCTACACTCCCAGACCTATTTTATATTTTTGAAACAGGGTCTCTTACGCCAGCGCGGCTGGCTTTGAACCTGCGTGATCTTCCTGTCTCCGCCTCCCAAGCGCAGGGATTACAAGCATGCGCCACCACGCCCGGCTTGGTCAATATTTTTTAATGCCCATATACATTTTATATTTTCATGTCACACCTAGCATCTTGTTTATCTCACTTCACATTTCTACTTTACTGCAGCAGATGCATTATTATATTTACGGGTATTATGGTTTGATCAGTGTTATCTGCCTTTACCTGCTATCATAATTACACTGCTGTGAACCAACAGACAGCTTCCTTTCCTTCTTTTTCTTCTTTCTTCTTCTCCTCCTCCTCCTCCTCCTCTTCCTCCTCCTCCTCCTCCTCCTCCTCCTCCTCCTCCTCCTTCTTCTTCTTCTTCTTCTTCTTCTTCTTCTTCTTCTTCTTCTTCTTTCTTCTTCTCCTTCTTCTCTTCTTCCTCCTCCTCTTCCTCTTCCTCCTCCTTCTCCTCCTCCTCTTTCTACTCTTCTTCCTCCTCATTCTCTGTCTCTTTTTTATCCTCCATCTCCTTTTTCTATTCCTAGGACACATAAGTTTTGCTAAGTAAATGGATATTCAACCATCTATATTCACTTTTTATTTTTTTAAACATAAGTATCAACTGGATAAATGTTTTTATCTGCCTTTTGTGTTAAAATGTGAATCCTTGATAGAATCATATTTTTATATATTTGTTACTGTTGACATTTTCATATAGGATACTTATTTTGATAATAGCTTCTATTGAAAAACTAATCTGTTCTAATAATTCCAGGAATGGGAATAGATAAGCCAATGTTATAGTACACATATTTGTGTAGAACTTCTCAAATGCACCATCTAGACATTACTATTGCCAGGGTCATATATTCTATAAAACACACAAAACATATGCAAACAAACCTAAGACAAAATTCAAAAGATAGATAATCACATTGAACATAAATGGCCTCAACTTCCCAGTAAAAAATATGAAATGGCAAAATGAATTAAAAACCAGAATCCATCTATCTTCTGCCTGCAAGAAACACACCTTAAAAGTAAAGATAGTAACAAACTTAAGGTAAAGGGCTGGAGTAAGGTAATTTATGCCAACAGAACTCAAAGACAAGCAGTAGTAACAACTATGATATCAGACAAGTTAGACTTCAAGCCCAAATTTTAGAAGAGACAAAGCACGTTATTTTTTTACTGGTAAAAGAAACAATTCACCAAGAGAAAATAACAATAATCAACATTTATGCCTCAAACATAGGTGCAGCTACTTTCATAAAACAAACTCTTTGTGACATTAAGTCACATATAAATTCCAATACAATAATACTAGGAGACTTCAACATCCCTCTCACACCATTAGACCAATCTTCTAGATAAAAGGTCAGTAAAGATGCCTCAGACCTAAAGAACACCATCAACCAAATGGACCTGTTATACACATATAGATTATTCCACCCAACTACAGCAGAGTTCACATTTTTCTCCACTTCTCGCGGAACCTTCTCCAAAATGGATCACACCCTGAGCCATAAAGTGAGCACTAGCAAACTCAAAAAATGTGAGATAGTTCCCTGTGTCTTTTCTGACCATAATTTAATGAAACTAGAAATCAACTATAAGAAGACCCAGAGAAACCACATAAACATGTGGAGACCGCATAACACACTGCTGAACGAAGAATGGATCATAGAAGAAGTAAGGGGTAAAATCAAGAAACTTTTAGAAACAAACAAAAATAGAAATACAACATATCACAACCCCTGGGACACTTTGAAGGCAGTATTAGGAGGAAAATTCATAGCACTGAGTGCTCACATAAGAAAAACAGAAAATCACCAAATAAATAACCTAATGACACACCTCAAAGCCCTTGATAAACAGAAACAATCTAACCTCAAAGCCAGTAGAAGACAGGAACTTATTAAAATCAGAGCAGAAACCAATGAAGTAGTGAAAAAAAAACAGTACAGAAAATCAACAAAATCAAAAGCTGGTTTCTCAAAAAAATTAACAAGATAGATAAACTACTAGTGAACCTAACCAAAAGAGAGAGGGGGGGGGGGTAGAGAGAAAGACAGAGAGAGAGAGAGAAAATCAACCCAAATTATGGAGATAAGAGATGAAAAATGAGATATAACTACTGACAGTGTAGAAATCCAGAGGATTATCAGAAACTACTTTGAAAAACTATACTCCAACAAAATGGAAAATCTGGAGAAAATGGACAACTTTTTAGGAAAATACAACCTGCCTAAACTGAGTCAAGAAGATAAAGAAAATTTAAACCAACCAATAGCAGTCAAAGAGATTGAAAAACAATAAAGAGCTTACCATTAAAGAAAAGTTCAGGACCAGATGGTCTCCCAAGTGAATTTTATAAAACTTATATAGATGAGCTAATACTAACACTCCTCAATATATTTTAGAAAATAGAAAGAACCCTCCCAAATACCTTCTATGAAGCCAACTTCACATTAATTCCAAAACCAAATAAAGAAACCTCAAGGAAGAAAAACTACAGGCCTATATCTTTGATAAATTTGGATGCAAAACTGCTAAACAAAATACTAGCAAAACACATTCAAAACCACATGAAGAAAATCATACACTTCCACTCAGAATCTCCCACAGAAAAATAAAATACTTAGGAATAACTTAACCAAGGAAGTAAAACTCCTAAACAAAGAAAATTATAAAACTTTGAAAAATAAATGAAAAACCTTAGAAGATGGAAAGATCTTTCATGTTGATGGATAGGCAGAATAAATATAAAAATGGCCATACTTCCAAAAGTGATCTATAGATTCAATATAATACCCACAATAACTAGACACTAAGGAAGAAATTCAAATGGACAATAAATGCATAAAAAATGCTCAACATCATTAGAGATCAGAGAGATGCAAACCAAAACTATCTTGAGATTTCACCTAACTCCATTTATAATGGTAATAAGTAAAAACACAACCACAAATGCTTGTGAGGATGTGGAGAAGTAGAAACTCTAATACATTGTTGGTGGGATTCCAAATTAGTTCAACCACTTTGGAAAACAGTATGAAGGATCCTCAGAAGAATGGGAACAAACTTACAATAGGATCCAGCAATATTACTTCTGAGTATCTACCCAAAAGAAAGGAAACCAAACTACAAAACTAATGCATGCGTGTCTATATTTATAGCTGCACAATTCACCATTGCCAAACTATGGAACCAGCCAAAATGTCCATCAACAGATGAATGGATTACAAAATTATGGGATATGTACATAATGGGATTTTACTCAATCATATAGAAAAGCACACATCATTTACAGGGAAATGGATGGAATTGGAGGATGCTATGTTAAGTGAGATTAGTCAGTCACAAAAAGTAAATCAGATGCTCTCCCTA
Organism: Muscardinus avellanarius; assembly: GCF_963383645.1. NCBI lineage: Eukaryota > Metazoa > Chordata > Mammalia > Rodentia > Gliridae > Muscardinus > Muscardinus avellanarius. The sequence goes on along the minus strand of NC_137787.1, from coordinate 27,925,391 downwards.
ATATGCAAAAACTAGGGATAAATGGTTATAGGAGGAACTCTAGATGGAGATTCTATAGATAAGCAAATAAGGCGACCTAACTAAGGGGATGGGGGAAGAGGGAAATTCTCTATTGCACATGATGTACTTTAACAAAAATATCAAAGTCAATCACTAAACCAAACATGGGAAGGAGAGGGAATGGGGTGGGAATTGGGTAAGGACTAATTGGGTGATATGTGCATGTTTGTTTCCACTATCTTGTACTCCATTAAGATGTATGACTACAATGACTAATACAAATTAAAAAAATAAACTAAAAAATAATATATTGCTGGGTGTGTAGTTCAGAGGTGAAATTTCCCTGGTATCAATTCCTATTCCCACAAAGAAAAACTATTTTGTTCATAAATGTAGAAATAAACTACAAAGAAAAGAAAAAATAGAAACAAGGCTCTGGCTCCCAGTAATATTTATAATGAACTTACTCACCTCTTGAAAGCAATCATTTACTCTGGGCAAAATATACAGAAAAGTGTGTGTGTGTGTGTGTGTGTGTGTGTGTGTGTGTGTGTGTGTGTGTACATGTACAGAGTTATTTGAGAGTTATTTGGAAGTACTTGGACTGAATTAATTCCTTGAAAGAAAGAAATAGTGTTGTGTAGAAGCCAAATAGATATGCTATGGTTAGAGCTAGCATAGAGAGCTTCCATTTTAATTTCTGAGAAACTGAAATGCAGTGGTTAGAATATAGGGTTAAAAAGTAGCTATAAATTCAGAAGAGATACCACAGAAATGATAGAGCTGCATATAGAGTAGCCCTCAAATCTGCATATAACCAACCCCTCAAATCTTTTGTAGACCTCTAATCCATGCAGGAATGAGACACACTCAATTGGTACAGGTGAAAACAACAAAGAAGTGAAAATTCCACCAGAAATTTCAGCAAACTGCTGTAAACAAAATAGTTGGGCACTGGTCATATATTTGGACTCTGAAACTAGGAGAAAAATTAAATTATATCACCCATTATAAAGCATTAAATCAAAATTTCCCAAACCCCAAATTATCTATTAACAATAAAATTGGCTAATAGACAAAACTCAATAAATTATGAGATAAAAATTAAAGAACTAATATTTTCTACAAGATACTATCCATATTTGTAATATTTATTCATATACAAAAAAGAAAATGAGTTCATCGAACAGAATGATAAATTATCTCATATTGGAATTATCAGTAAATGATATGAAAATAACTATGACAAATACAAAATTATATATATGTAACATAACACAATGTATAATATATAAGTATTTTAAGAAATGAGAACTTAAAGAACTGTGAAAACTGTTTATATGGAAAATCAACAACTGAGAAAAATCAATATATGAAATTTAAAAATATGATTAAAGAGTTTAATAGTATATTCCACAAGAGAAAATAAAATAGTGAACCTAAAAATTAATAAAAATCATCCAAACTCTAATACCAAGAAAATATACTATAAAATATATCAGTAGAAACTCAATTATTTGAAGAACAGTACCAAAGATATACATGTAATTGGAGGTCCAGAAAATGAAGGAAATCATGGCAAATAAAGTGTTTTGGAAAAAAATATTCAGTGAAATAAACTCTACATGTGGTTACAGTTAGCTCAGGTAATTCCAAGAAAGATTAATACAAAGGATATCAAACAAGACTATCATAATGTTAAAAAAAAAGCAAAGATAAAAGGAAAAATAAAATAAAAACTTCTTATAAGCACCTAAATAAGAAAGACACTATATCAAAATGAGAGGATTTTTATCTGAAACAATGGTAGGCAAAAACAAAGAGGCAATAGAATAGCACCTAGGAAGAGGTGAAAGAAAATACACACACACACACACACACACACACACACACACACACACACACACACACTGAAAAAAATCAATCCCAAATTCTAATTCCCAAGAAAAAACTTTCAAAAGAGAAGCAAGCATAATACGATGTTTTCAAATAAAACAGAGAGCAAAAATACATTAAATTCTCTTGCTTACAGAGGATGAATGCTGAAAGTCCACAATTACTCTCCAAATTAAGAGAGAAAGGGTTGGGGAGGAAGGAACAATTACTGAAGAGACAAACAATAAAACAAACAGCAAGATGGTAGAAACTAGATGTCTCATCACATTAAGATTAGGTAGACTAAGCCCTGCAATTAAAGCGTTAGATTAGATAAAAAGTAAGACCCAACCATGTGCCACTTAGACATTTAAAATATAAAGTTAAAAATGCATAAAATAATATAAAAAGATAAATTAGGTTGGTACCTGGCATCTCTAAGTTGGTGTGACTTTATTAGGATCATGGTAGATTTCAAGAAATAGTAGATTAATAGGGATAAAGATGGTCGGTCATTTTATAATGATTAATGGCATTAATTAGCAGTGATAATCCTAAAAACATGCATATTTATAACCAACTATTAAAATATATGAAATAAAACATAGAAATAGAAACAAATAAAAATTGTAGAGATTTTAACATGACTCTTTCTGTAAATGATATAACAAGAAAGAAAGAAATCAGCCATAAATATATAGCAGACTGGACTCACCATTTAAAATCAGTTTGGCCAAGCTCATATTTATAATGCACAGAAGCATACCAGGTTTTCAACTGTACTTAAATAATCACCAAGATTGAATAGGTGCTGGTCTGTCAAAGTCTCAAATTTAAAAATATTAACGGGATATAAAGCATGTTTTCTTACCATAATAATTATTTAGGATTATCTTTCACCATTTGAGGAATTATACAAAATACTTTAAAATAATCCATAAATTTAGAAACACAAGAAAAATAAAGAAATGTTATTGTCTGAATGATAATAAAATTATTACAATTTATCAAAATTTGTGGAATATAACTAAAGGGGTCTGGGAAACTTCATAACAACTGCAAATACATTAACTTTGGACAAAAAACTATGAAACATTGCTAAAATAATTTGAATAGATGTACATAAATTAAAAGATATGTCATCTTCAAGAACTGGAGAGCTCATTATTATTAAGACAAATGTTTCTTAAATTGATCTCAAAATCAATGTCATTCTATCATTCCAATAAAAATCTCAGCAGTTTTTATGTAGCATTTTGACAATCCCGTTATAAAATGTATATAAAAATATAAGTGAATTATTCAAATCAAAACTATCTTAAAAACAACAAATTTGGCCGGGTGTGGTGGCGCACGCTTGTAATTCCCGCGCTTGGGAGGCGGAGACAGGAGGATCACGCAGGTTCGAAGCCAGCCGTGCTGGCTTAAGAGACCCTGTTTCCAAATAAAAACATAAAAAATAGGTGTCTGGAAGTGTAGCCCGGAGGTAGAAGGGCTTCCAGGAACCCCAGTACCAAACAAAAACAAGAGCAGAAAACCAACAAATTTGGAGGATTTATACATCATTGCTATATTAATCCAGAAAGCTATATTTACACAGAAAACTCACCAAGTACTATGTGTATGTATGTCACTATCACTGTGAACTACCTCATGACATGAGACTATAATATACCAATAAAAGTAAAAATCAAATGAAGAAGGAAAATAGGCAAAATATATCAATGGAATATAAAGATAAAAATACATAAAAGAATGTAAAAAGAGTTGGGTGTCATGGCACATGCTTGTAATCCCAGCATTCAGAGGCTGAGACCGGAGGACCACGGCTCACCAACAGCCTCAGCTATTTAGTGAGGCCCTTTGCAACTCAGTGAGACTTGGTTTCAAAATAAAGAATAAAAAAAAAAAAAAATAGGGCTGGGGATGCGGCTAAGAGAGAGAATGCCCCTGAGTTCCATCCCCAGTACCGCAAAAAAAAAAAAAAAAAATATATATATATATATATATATAAAAAGATAAATTGGATAAATACCTGGCATATCTAAGTTGGTGTGAGTTTATTAGTATCATGGTAGATATTAAGAATAGTAAGTTAATAGGGATAAAGATGGTCATTTTATAATGATTAAAGGCAATTAGCAGTGATAATCCTAAAATATTCGTAATAATAACCAACTATTGAAATATATAAAATAAAACATAGAAATAGAGAAAAATAAAAAATCGTATAGTGCTAATTTTATATAGGTAAATTATATAGATAACTCTTTAATATATCCCAAATGCCTATCATCAAGATAGTTGAAAAAGGTAATAATGGTATATTGTCTTAATTGCATTCTCTTGAGCAGGAAAAAAAGGCTTTACCTATTAAAATGTGCAACAACATAGACAAGTCTCAAAATATTGAACCAAAAAGATGGTAGAACTACAATGCAACAATGAAAAATTAAAAGAAATTTAAAAATAAAAAAAAGAGAAAGAAAGTTATACATAAAAGAGTGACTAAAACATAAATCTGTTTATACTAAGCCAGGGACAGTGAGATAATAGAGAGGAGGACAATGAGTTCAATACAGGAACAACAAAACTTTCTCAGGCAATGGAAACATCTTACGTCTTGATTTGAGGGGCAATTTCAAAAAGGCATATATTTTTCCAAACAAGAAAATTGTATACTTAAAAGACTGTGGATTTTCAATTTGAAAATAAGTAAGTTTCAGAGTTAAGGTTTTCTCTTTTAACCTTGGTTTACTTAGCACATATCTGCAAGATGTAGGAGAAACATAACAGTTGTGAATCAAACAGAATTTATTAGGCCAGTTATTTCTCAATATAAATTTGGAACCTTAAGATCCATCAGAAAGAAGCCATAATAAACTTATGCTATGTTATTTTTATTAATTTTATAATGGAGAATTGATTTTGTGAACTTCATGCCTTAATGTACAAAAATTTAAATTGGGCTCTCTTTGGATGTGACTTCTGTTTTCTGATTTTCTCAAAATTTGAAGAGTGAGAAAGAGAAAAATAATAATGATTCTTAAAATTCTCTTTGAAGAAAAAAATCAGTGGAGATTTTAGGGCTTTTTCTGTGTTCCTTGGACTCCTTAGTCTATTCTAGCTGCCTTCTATTTCCCAAAATCTGTGTACTTAGTTTGATTTTTTTTTCCCCCTGTGGAAAGCCACATTGCCTAGGGGCACAGTCAGTTCAAAGTGCCAAAAAATTTGCACTGGGAGCTTCCTTGTCCCATGGGTGGGAAAGTCTGAGGCATGCATTCTGCACCATTTCATAGCATTTTCCCATGGGGTTAAGGTTTACTCACTCTGGATGGTATCTGGATTAATAGCACATACTTTAAAGGCTGCTTTCATATTATTTCTCTTTATGCCACATTCAGGAATCACCTTTAATGAATATCTTTGATGGGTCCTATAGAGATTGTGAGGCAACCTTCCTCTAGTATTCTAAAAAGCAATCGCAATCTAAAACAATTGCAAAACAACCAAGAAGTTAAATCAAGATAATATAAAAATATACAGGGAAATCAAACCTGAATGACTCTCTACTAATAGTTCATTTATGAAGCAATATTTGTACATGCTACACTGTTATATTGATGGTGTTATTTGATCCTGAATATTTTTATGATTATGAAACACTATTTGTATTAGTGAATAATATAACTTCCAGTAAGAATTTGGGGCCAAAGAATTTAGCATTATGCCAATTACATGCTGCTCACCAAATCTGAAACACTGTTTTGCTGAAGGCCCAATTCCAGGACTATGATCACTGTACACATTTATGGTATAACTGGTATCACCTAAAAAAGGTAAAAATAAAGTGAAAATACTCTCTTTTCCTCAAGGCTGGATTTTGACATATCCTTGTTAACCCTTTTCACTCTGATAAACACTCCTAGTGTGCTTTAAGAAGTATATATATTTTTTCATTTATTTTAGTTCATTAGGCATTTGGAGATGTAGCCATCAGAAAGCACCACTTTGTCCTTGTTTATTTTCATGGTGTCTGTACCAGTTTGGCTATATACTTAATTACACAAATATATGTATCAGTGCCACAGAAATTCTGTCACACTAAGTAACTTAGTGGGTTTATGTCAATACGAGAATGCATACTTGTATATACTAGCTTTTTTAAATCCCAAAATGAAATGAGTTGATATGATTTTAGTATCAAAATTTCAATTGTATATAGACTATTTAAGGCATGAAGTTTTAAAGGCCTTTTCATTATGAAGATATTCTGAAATCTTTTTGAAACAACTATACCAAGTAATTTTTTATTTTTAAGAAGTGATATATAAATTTCTAATGTTCATTTTTAACAGTTGCTAATGGTTGCCTCAGCGTATATCGATGTTTTGCTTTAAAGTTACTTTATTTCTCTTGACATCTGGTTTTATCTTTTTGGTGTGTGAAGTTCTATGAGATTTTTATTATGAAAATTTATGTACTAAACCGAACTCTGAATTAGATAAAATGTGTTCATGTTGGTAAGGTGAACAGCTTTTGCTCTTTTTTGAACTCTCCAAAAAGTATTTGGACTATTTAACTACATAAAACTTATCTTATTGAATGAAGGAAAAATGCACCATTTTAATGTTCATGCCTCAAAATATTTTAATTAGGTGTTATCTTTCTCACACCTGTTCCCTTCCCCCACCAGTGATTAGTGTTTATCTAATTCCTTTAAATGGCACTTAATACTGCGTGTCTGTGTTTTTTAAGTCACTCTGCCAGAATTGGAACTACATCTGTCGCCTCTTTCATTGTAGCTCTGCCCAGCTTTGCTGCTCATATTATCAATAGTGCTGTATGTAGAAGTTGAGTGTCATTATAATTTAGAGACCCATCTTCTGGCATGGTGCCAAATAAGTCTAATTTGGGATCTGGGGAATGATAGACAAGAAAATTACAACTAGAAAAAAGATGTACATTGAATTCTAATTCAAAGCAGGGGGCTTTGGGTGTTATACTTTTATTTTGCATTTTGTTGTTATTTGGGGAATTTTAAAACCTCTGCTTCTGTTTCAAAAAAATAACACAAGGCAGGTGCAAAATTGTATATTTGATTGATTTCAAGGATAAAAGCCTAAATACATTTGTGCTCTTTATTAATATAATTGTGAGCTAAGCTATGCTGAAAATAATTATTTTTTTCATATGTTATCTGTAAGTAAGCCTAGCTTAACTGACAATTATTGGAGGAATAACTAAAAACATTTAGCATTTTATTTATCATTTGTCTTCTTGCAATTTCTAAGTTTGAATTCATTCACTATTTGAGATTTAATTATTTCCCTTTGGTGAAAAAAGATAGTTGGGTATCTTCTGCTACCTCAGATTGAACAAGATCAAAACCAACTACCTCTTCTTCCCTTCAAACAGCCTTTCCACTGGCCCCCAGCATACATTTCTATGGGGGCTTATTTTATCTCCGTAACTCCCAACATCAAGTGCTGGTGACAGTAATCCCATAGCATTCGCCTGTACCTCAGTGTCTTGGGGCAAACTGTATTTTAAATATTGTTTTCAATGTGATACTAGTGCTACTCAGTGAATTTCTAGTTGCTAGTTGACCCATAATTTTGTATTCAGGATGACAATTTGATAATAGCTTGTTCATAAGAATCATTCCCTATCATGTACTTTGGCTCCTATAAGTAGGTGACTGCAGTATGTTCTCGGGATTACTCTCTTTGTGCTTTACTAGGGCATTCCTCAAATCTTCCTGGAATTCTGCCTCATTTTTGTTTGTTACTTAGTGGGTTTTCTTTTAATACCTCTCTCAGAGCCGGCAATCATGTGCTTCAATTAGGGATATTACTGACATTTATTTCAGTTGCAAGCCTACTATGTAAGTTACAACAAATTAGTAAAACCCTTGGAAATTACTCATATATAAATACATTACTCATTGGAAATGTGACATACATGAGTACATGACCCATAGCACACAAAGGAACCTAGTATGGTGGACTTCCTGTGTGTACTTCTCAAACTGAGTGTCATGATGTATCTCTTGAGAGGATGATAAGAGTTCAGATACAGAAAATTAGTGATCAAATAGCTACAACATTGTTAGACTAAAAGCATGTATTTAGGTTTATTTAGAGTATCTTAGAATCTGAATCAAGAGGGATGAACATGTAGTATTGCATTAACATATTTTCAGTAAGTTACTTTCTTTGTAGAAATCGTTTATTGGCCTTAATTCTGAGAAAATGATTTTAAAAGAACTGACTTTTGACAAAGGGGCCCAAAATATATACTGGAAAAAAAGATAGCCTCTTCAACAAATAGTGTTGGCAAAACTGGTTAACTATATGGAGAAAAATGGAAATAAATTCAACTTTCTCACCCTGTACTAGAGTCAATTCAAGATGGATCAAAGACTTGGAAATCAGACCAGAAATATTGCAATTTCTTGAAGATGGCATAGGCATAACACTTTGACATACAGGCACAGGTAAGAAGTTTTTCAACCAGACCCAAAAGGCACAAGAATTTAAAAGGCAGATCAATACTTGGATTGCATTAAACTGAAGAGCCTCTGTACAACAAAAGAAACTATCAAGAACCTCAATAGAGAGCTGACAGAATGGGACAAAATTTTTGCTAACTACTCCTCCAGTAGATCTAGAACTCAAGAAACTCACTAAGAAATCTACAATCCAATAAAAATGGGTAATTTAACTAAATAGACATTTCAAAAAAGATGAAATTCAAATGGCTAATTGTTGGGGCCCACTCGGCAGGACCGAGGTGGCACCCAGGCTTGTTGCCAGCGTGGACTCAAGATGGCGCCTGGGCTTGCAGCCAAGTCACGAGGCTCACGAGGCTGGCGGTGCCCTGAGCCTGCGCAGTGAGCCCTATCAGGCGCCTTACGGATAATTAGTGACGCAACGCCTTGTGCTACCACCTGCCCGCCCAGGAGAAGGTTAAAAAGCGCGCATGCCCTAGCGGGAAGAAGGAGGAGGAGCTAAGAGGGTTGGTGGAGTGATGAGGGAGAGGATAGAAGACTGATGTTGTTTTTACCTGAGAGGGCGTTGAGAGAGCATTAAAGAGGAACGGAAACTGTATAAGAACCTGGGGTAATAAAACTGCTTGAGGAAGACGTGTCACTGCGACCGACAAGTGGTGGCCCGTACGGGGAAACTTCGCTTTGATCAGAACCTCGGCAGTCCAGGGCAGCTGGCTGGTAACTGTACAAGAACCTGGGGTAATAAAACTGCTTGAGGAAGATCGTGTCTTTGATCAGAACCTCGGCAGTCCAGGGCAGCTGGCTGGTAAGTACTCCTTTGACTCCGAAAAGGGAGGAGGAGGCTCCGTTTACGGAGGGTTATTTTCCCCGATCAAAGGGGGCTCCATTAAGGAGGATACAAGATAGAAGTAAATAAGGCTCGCGGATAAGCGAGGCTCGCGGATAAGCGAGGGACAGAAGTAAATAAGGCTCGCGGATAAGCGAGGGACAGCGCTGTGAAGGTTCGCAGGTGTTGCGACGAAAAGGTCTAAGGTTGCTAAAGTGAAAGCAGCCATTTTAGAAAATTTAAAAGCGAAAAAGGAGATTTCAGGGAATGGTCAACAGGCAGTCTCTCAGAGGGATAAGGAGTCCTTTGAAAGCGACTCCTCTAACTCCCCTAAGGAGGAGATATGGCCTGTTTCACTAGAAAGAGATAAGAAGGAAGAAGCTCTGTTAGAATTCATAGAAAAAACGAAACGCCCTAAACCTTCCGCTCCTCCCCCTCCCTCTCCTAATCCGCCACCATAGATGGAAGACACCTGAGGTTAGTTGGAAAAGGCGCCTAATGTGTAAAGGATAGGTCAGAAGATTAGTTCCTAACGTAAGAGTTGTAAACTGCTGCTCGGTACCGTAGAGATGAGTTGTTTTCTTTAAGATCTTTGGGGAATTATTTCTACTTTCCCTCTTCCTTTACCTTGGTTAATGATAGTTTAGGTTGTTTTATTGATACCTGTTTTCTGACTTTCTGCTATGCTTCTATGCACCCTTGGAGACTTTGGAATTTCTGCTCTTATTGCTGTAATTGTGGCCTCTGTGGCCGTGGCAGTTATTGCAGCCACTATGAATGCTCTATCCTCACATGTGGCTGCTGGCATGGCTCAGCAAGCTCAATTATCTGGACTATATGTATAACGTATGTGCAGTATCAGAATTTCTCCCATGCAGGCAATTTGTTTCGTCAATTAAGCAAGATGCTTCTGGGGACTTGGAGCCGTGAATTTGAACACACCATGATTGAGCTACGAGCATCCATCGCTGCAATTAATTCTACCCGCGTGGAAGTCGCCGCAGTACAACAATGAATGGACTTAATACACGGAACATTGGGTTTTTTAAAAGACTGGGGTGGCATGGCGTTCTGGGCATTCTTGCTGGTGGTAGCATGATGTTTCATGGTTGGATATATCAGGCGAACTCGACAACGCGCACTGCAACAACAGCGCATATTGGTGCAAGCTCTGGCAGCCCTAGAAGCTGGCTTATCTCCCCATGTATGGCTCAGTATGCTGGATCGGTAGTCAGTGACGGGTAAGATCGTCCCCGGGACCTTTCAACCTAAGACAGGGAAACAATCATGCTATTGTTCTCCCAATGACGGGTAAGAATGGTCCTTGAGGGTCGGCAACCTAAGACAGGCACGATCCCGAGCCTTATTTTAATAAAACAAAAAGGGAGATATGTTGGGGCCCACTCGGCAGGACCGAGGTGGCACCCAGGCTTGTTGCCAGCGTGGACTCAAGATGGCGCCTGGGCTTGCAGCCAAGTCACGAGGCTCACGAGGCTGGCGGTGCCCTGAGCCTGCGCAGTGAGCCCTATCAGGCGCCTTACGGATAATTAGTGACGCAACGCCTCGTGCTACCACCTGCCCGCCCAGGAGAAGGTTAAAAAGCGCGCATGCCCTAGCGGGAAGAAGGAGGAGGAGCTAAGAGGGTTGGTGGAGTGATGAGGGAGAGGATAGAAGACTGATGTTGTTTTTACCTGAGAGGGCGTTGAGAGAGCATTAAAGAGGAACGGAAACTGTATAAGAACCTGGGGTAATAAAACTGCTTGAGGAAGACGTGTCACTGCGACCGACAGCTAATAAATGTATAAAAAGATATCCAACATCATTAGCCAGGGAAATGCAAATCAAAACTACCCTGAGATTTCACCTAAACCCATGTAAAATGGCAATCATTAAAAACACAAACAACAAATGCTTGCAAAAGTGGGGAGAAGTGGAAACTCTAGTACATTGTTATTGAGATTGCAAGCTTGAGCAACCACTTTAGAAAACAATATGGAGGATCTTCAAAAGAATGGGAACAAACCTACCATATGATCCAGCAATACGACTTCTGGGTATCTACTAAAAAAAAAAATGGAAACCAAACTACCAGACTAATGCATGCATATCTATGTTCATAGTCACACACAATTCACAATTAGTGGACTAATTAGTCCATCAAAAGATTACAAAACAATGGGATATGTACAAAATGATATTTTACTCAACCATAAAGAAGAACAAAATTACATCATCTTTAGGGAAATAGAACTAGAGAACATTCAGTGAGATTAGTCAGTCACAAAAAGTAAAACATTGGTTAAACATTGAATGCTCTTCTTCCTCATATGAGGAAGTTAGGGCAAAAAAGGATCATAGGAGAAACTAAATGAAGAAGGAAAAGCCATAGATGAGCAAATAAGGTGACCTAACTGAGTGTGATAGGTTGGAGGAAGAGGGAAATTCCCTAATGTACATGATGTACATACACTCACAAACATATCAAAGTCAATCACTAAGCTAAACATTAGAAGGAGGGAGGGGGAGGGAGGGGTGGAAATTGGGAAAGGGCTAAATGAGTGATATGTGCATGTATGCCTCTACCATCTTGCACCCCATTAAAATGTATGACTACAATACACCAATTAAAGAAAAAGAAAAAAAACTTTCCTAGATGACTTACTCTTTCTTCTGTCTAGCTCCTACTGACACACTACCTTCCTGGGGGTGTCTATTTGGACTCCCCATGTCACCAGACCACACTTATTTGTCAGTGTTTCTTTTTTATTTTTGTGTAGGCCTCTTTTACTATAGAGATTATTAAATATTTATACAGCTTTGTTAATGTATTAAATGCTTTTAAGTAGCAAGAAGCTTATTTTATATATTTAATTTTTTTAGATTCTGGAGAAATAGTATCTTCCAAGTGAGGTGTGTGTGTCTGTGTGTGTGTGTGTCTGTGTATGTATACCTATATAATTTATTCAAAATGATGTCTTTCCTTTCAAATTGCATAGTCATAAGACTTTTTTTTGCTAAAAAATGTATAAAGCCATAAGTAGTGAGTCTAGTTAAAATATATAACTTTGGAGGTTTGGGTATTCTAATTTGGATTCAATAAACTTATATATGAAATTGTGAATAATCATTGTTTTGTATAAAGCATTAAATACTGATTTTATCTTCTTTATGGGATAGTGTCAATCTTTTACCTGCGTAAGACACTTGGGCAGAGAAAGTGCAAGAATTGCCTGATATTATTGCCCAGTATTTTTATATAACTTATATATATATATATATATATATATATATATATATATATATATATATATATTTCTGGTTCTAACTGTTTATAACAGAATAAAAACAACTGTATAATGAAATAACTTATTATTGAGATAGAAATCTTGAGGTGTCTCTTAGAAATACCACCTTTTGATTTGGTGCCAAAGTATAATGGACAACCACTCCTGTGCATTGTTTGACGATGTAGGTGAGATCACACCAATTACCAAGATTATAACTGGGTTTTCTTGATATTCCTTGAACTCTCCAGTTATTCAACATCTCTTTCAGAGCCACATGCCAAGTCTAATAATGTTCCCACAAATGATTCATTTCCTTAAGTAATAATGTGTTTCTTCTCCTGGCCTAGTTTTGTTGTACAAAATAATCACTCATGACTTCTAGGGAAAATATTTTCTATATTATTGTTAAATATATGATTACTTGGGACAAACCAACCATCCTCTTCTATCCAATACTGGGGAAAAAAGGAAGAAAAGTAAACTTGCTTGTGTGACAAAACAAAGTTTATCAGAGAATCCCTGCACGGGGGAATACTGTTTGCTAGGTATCAGCAAAATGGTATTCTCTTTCCCATTTGTAATTGCTTCAAATGGTTAAATGTAAAGAATGGGGGGAAAATGTATGTTTTTATGCTATTCCAAATATTTAGGACTGCATGTGCTTTTTTATTTATTTATTTTCCTTTTTTTTCTTTTAACAATTTTTTTATTGAACATAAATAGTATACATTTAAACTATATTTGGTGCCCTCTCCCCCCGCCCCCGTTTTTCCTTCCCCCCTCCCACCAATGGTTGTCCAGGTTAACCATGTCTTATTCATAATTTTACACATGTTCAGGTGTAGACCCTCATTAATCAAGATTGGCCTTCCTCCTCTCCTATCTTTCCATTCAAATTTAGCTAGTATTTCTCCTCTAATATCTGGAGTCCCACTGGTATCCTTGTGTTTCCTAGTTTGGGCATATTAGAGGAAACATATGTATCTTCTCCTTCTGTGCTTGGCTGATCTCACTTAACATAATGTTCTCCAGGGCCTTACCACTCCTAGGTATCTTTCCAAAGGGGTTGAATTCAGAGAAATACAGCAACATATGCATACCTATGTTCATAGCAGCACAATTTGTAATAGCAAAAATATGGAACCAGCCCAGATCACCATCAACAGATGAATGGATAGCAAAACTGTGGGAAATACACACAATGGAATTCTATTCAGCCATAAAAAGAACAAAATTATATCATCTGCATGTGCTTTTAAATATTATAAGGATATAATATTTATATTATATTTATATAAAAATCTTGAATTTCTGTCTCTATAATCTTTTGTGAATCCTGAAAGAAGAGCTGGTTTGTAAATTATCAAGATATAAACCAAAACCATTAACAGGTGATAAAGTATGTTATCATTTGACATTTAATTGTATTTATTTAATATAATTTATTATCTATTTATCTAATTACATTTTATACTTGTGGCCATCTTAATACTATTCTAATATGCAAGAACTTTCAAAAATTACATTTTCTGTGAATGTATTTTGTAATGTAAGTATAATTTTTATTAGAAAATATATGACTCTTTAATTTCTGTGACTGGCTAATCTCATTGAACATAATGTTCTCAGGTCCTTCCATTTTCTGCAAATGACATAATTTTGTTCTTTATTGCTGAGTAGAATTCCATTGTATCAATTTAGAGTAATTGTTAACTAATATAACTGGGGCCTTCTTCAGAAGCTGACATAGATGATAAACACCTAGACACCAATTTTACATTAGTAAGTTATGGTTTAAATCAATATATTCATATCTTTGTGTGTGTTACTGATATAGGATCTCTTTTTCTCCAGGTACAGTAATTTTCTAATCTCTCGCAACTTTTCTTTCTTAAAACAGGTAAGACCAAATCATAATGGAATCTTCTATCATAGAGACCCAGTAGTAGCATTGAAAACCTAGAAGCTCTATGCATTTTATACTGATCTCAATGGCAGTAGATATGTTAGGATGAGGATGGATCCTTTACTATGCTTCTTGGATCAGCTTTTCAATTTACAGCTTATAATCATAGCAATTTGTTTTTAGAATTCTTCTGTGAAATAATGTGCAGAATGCTGAACTGAGAATTCTGATATTTATTATCACAGTGTCATTGAAAAAAATGTTCCTTTTTGAATATGTGAATTCAAAATTCTTCACATGTATGTAATAAAAGATCATTTTGGTTATTTAGAACATTAATGTTGGGAGTAACTTACATAAATATGTAAATCTTACATTGTTTTCTTTTTTTATACTTTGATATTTAATCATCCATGGTAAAGAGACATACATGCCTCAATTTCTCCTTTACAGGGATTGTCCAGAATGACACTGAACTAGTCCTAAGTTTCATCTTGTCTGCTCTGCTTTTGGTTTAACCCATTGAGCTTGCCAGACTAGAGCAAGTCTTCTTGTTTCATGCTCAGCTAACTCCACCAGCACACTGTGTCTTTATGCTTATTCCCAGAGGCCCAGAGCGTAAAATGATCATGACTTCTTTATTGCCTTTTCTTTGAGTGTCTCTACTTGCTTGGGTTTCAGGAAGGAAATAAGGCAGTTTGTTAGGAAGTGCTTTCCCCACTTGAACTGAGAAAATCTATTCACCTGGCCCTGGCCCAGTGGCCTTCTCTTTTCATTGCCAGATTTAATAGGCCCTTTCAGCAGGGCCTAACGATAACCATAAATAGCCTTTAGCTAAAGCTATACCGAACCTCTAAGAATCAATTCCAGAATATGTGGAATTTTCGTTTTACTGTTCCAGAGTCAGTAACAAATATATCCCTCAATGTGACAAGAGTGTTAAGGCTTCTAACTTATTTGGCCAACTAAATTATTTGGAAGAATATTACTCTTTCTGGCAACCTCCAAGCTCTGACAAAGTCAAAACCAAAGATTTTTGAGTCATGAACTTGTTGATATGTTTTGAATTATTCAACTGAGTTTTCTTTTCGTTTGCTTTGTATTTTGATTTAATTTTTGTTTCACTCTCACTGAGTTCACCAATCTATCTTCCTTCTCACATTTGGGAAAACAGCAGACTGGATCTTTAACATGATATTTGGTCTGCTATAACTTTGTCTCCCTTAGTAGACAAAAAGGCTGTTTCTATAGAAGGAAGCCTAGAAGGTTCCTGGATATGGGTGCATCCACAGAAATAGCATTGTATTGGGCTATTGATATATATTTTATTTAATATTTAATTCCTGATGATATTCTTTTATATAATACTTTAAAATCCAAATGGTGGCAGACCTTCAAATCTTTTTAGTTTTATTATTGGCTTTTAAATATGTCAAATGGACTAACTGCAAGAAATATAAATCTATTTAATTATATTTGTGTGAATGGATATCAATATAAATGTATTAAAAGAAATAGAAATAATTTTTGTTCTACTATCTTAGATATTTTATATTTTATCTCACTTCCTTTATAATGGAAGATAGCAATGTTCTCTTGCATTTTCTAAATTTTATTAGTGCATTATAATCACAAGTCACAATAAAGTTGAGTGATAGAAACATACATGCATGAATCTGTTGGTGAGCCCTCCCTCAGTTATGACCCCTTATCTCACCTTCACCACTTCCCTGTATAAGACATTGTGATTGGCATTGATAAATTTGTGAATGTGGATCATGTCCATTGAAGTATTTCCCTCTTCAAGCCTTCCTCCTCCCTCCCACCTTTCTCTGTTAGGTACCCTCCCTCACTCCACTAAAGTTTTTCCTTCTTTGTCTGGAGTCCCTCCTGTCTGTTCTCCCTAAGCTTTCACATGTGAGGAAAACCATCTGACCATAGTTGGATTAAATTAAAAAATTCATTTAATCTAACTTAGCATAATATTCTACAGTTTCCTTCATTTTTCTGTAAATGACATTATTTTGTTCTTCTTTACGGCTGAGTAGAATTCTATTGTGTGCCTATCCCATGATTTTGTACTCCATTCATCTGTAGGTGGACATCTCATCTGGTTCTATAGTCTGGCAATTATAAATGATGCTGTTAAGCCAGGCGTGGTGGTGCACACTTTTAATACCAGCATTCGGGAGGCTGAGACCAGAGGATCGTGGTTCGTGACCAGCCTCAACTACTTAGTGAGGCCCTCCGCAACTAAGTGAGACCCTGTTTCAAAATAAAAAAAATAAAAAAATAGGGCAGGGGATGTAGCTTGGAGGTCAAATGCTCCTGGGTTTCATCCCCAGACCTGCAAAAAATGATGCTGTTATAAACATAAATCTGCATGCATTATTATAATATTCTGGTTTTGTTTTGGGTAGATACCCAGCAGTGGTATAGCTAAGTCATATGGTAGGTTATTCTCATGCTTCTCAAGACTCTTCACACTGTTTTCTATAGTGGTTTCACTAATATTCTCTTGCACTTTTCAAATTGAGTCAAAGGCAGTGGTCGTTGATAAAATTTTGTCCCTCTTTCTTATTTCTTAGCTTTATTACAGTTTGGTAGGTCAGTAATGATCTCTGAGCAGAAAACCATTGGCCAACTGACATATATCAACAATTGGCCCCATAGCTTTCTTCTCCTGTTTCTGCAAACAAGGAGACTTAGTGTTGTTATAGCATAGGCACAAGAAAAACTGATGCCACCTGGATTCCTGCATCAGTGTCCAGAAGAGAGTTACCATGCAATGGTTCCAAACTCCACAATGATCTTCTGATATAAAAAATAAATCTTAGGCATTAAGCCTCACTAGTGTGAACTTCATTTCTAGAGTTGGCACGCCCCTCTCTAACTCCAATAAATATTTATTAAATTTTGAAGACTGCTTTTGGACAGTATTTGATTTACTTTTTGAGATGTGCATGCATGCATGGATGAGGAACTCAACTCTAAGGGAATCGCTTACTTGGCTCAGTTATACTCTTAGTAAGTGGCAATGGCAGTGTCACATGTAGATGTTCCTTCACAGTGTCACTAGCTCACTAGATTACACCTATTGCCTTTCTCTCAAAATGAAATTCCCTTTGACCACATAGAACAGATAGATCTAAAAAACAATGACCTTGGAATGTCTTCTGGTCTAATTCTTTCTTCTTAAGCAGGGTGGCATCTAAGTCATTCAAGTCATTCTGATCAAAAAAGAGTCTTTTTTGTATATTTTAGTATTCAGAATTATAAGTACATAGAAATAAATTCCTCTTCAATAGATATTACTACAGGGAATTATACTCTATCTTAAAGATATAAAAGCATCTAAAATTATTAAGAGAAATTATAACAGTTTTAAAAAGTGAATTGTTCATGTGGAGGGAGTGACATTGAAAAATCAATGAAAGCAAAAAATCTTTCAGAAGGTTAATATTTCTCCCAATATTTCATTGCCTACATTAAAATACATACCTGAAAATAAAATAATGCTGTAATTAAGGTCCTCAGTTTTCTGCACAACATTTGTTGATGAAATTGAAGTGGGTATAAGTGAAAATTAATACAGGTTTATGAGTCCCTGCCTTTTCAACTGGCTATGTTTTTCTTTTTTCTGAATATTTATCCTATTATGTTTTTGTCTAACTATGCTTGATTTCTGAACTTTTTAAATTCTTGCTGTTATAAACCTCTCAAAAATTATTTATCCTATTGACCTGGTGACTAAAGTGGAGCTTAGGAAACTTTTGAAAACCACTCACAATATGTCATGTATGCAGAAAGGGAGGGAACAGGGAAAAGGGGGTGATGCTTACCAAGTGCTATGTGAATGTATGTCATTATCACTCTGAACTAGCTACATTATGATGTGAGATTACAATGCAAATATAAAAGTATATTAAAAAAGCAAAAAAGTCAATGAGAACCAGAAGTAAGATATTTTAGATTTTGAGTGCATTTAAGATCATACATCTTCCTATTTTCTCAAATCAGAACTAAATAATATGTTCCACTATAAAAAATTAAGGGGAGAAAAAAATTGTGGAAGAAATTAATTTTTCTGCATGGAAAAGTCAAATCTTTATCTTGTGGTCAAAAATTAAAGACCAGTCTAGTCACATAGATCATTTTATTAAGAAAATATAGTTAAAGTCATTGTTTTATTACAATAAAGACCTATGGAAAATACTAGTTACAAAAATATAAATGTGAATTTATTATTACAGAAATAAAGCAGAATCTGTTAGTAATTTTGTAATTACAAGTGTTATACAAAAAATCCCATTTCAATCATAGACACATAGTCAAAGACACCTAAAAAATGAGCTTCTAAAGACTCACTTTAAGAAGAATGTGCTAAAAGCCAGAAGATGAGTAACTTTAACAAGATGATCCACTCACAACCAATTATTTTTACATAGAAGTCACTTAAATCTGGGAATCTGCTGATGAGGTGAGGCAGCAGCAGCTTCCAGTGCTTCCTGGCCACTTGGTTGCAGGGACCCCTGGCTCTTTGCTGTGGAACAGGCCCTGGTCCCAGTCCTGCCGTGCAATAGGCCTGGCAAGGAGGCCTGGCCTCCTTGACTGGCTCCAGACCCGGCCTCGCCCTGCGGCAAGCTTGGGTCTGGCATTGCTGGCTCCAGACCCAGCCTCACTGCATGGCTTTCAGGATTTCAGTAAGTGGGAATAAGTGTGGAAATTAAAAGAAGGACTTCCAAGGAAGAAAGAAACTGTAATTGATTGGATGTGGAGAAATAGAAGCTCTAATACATTATTGGTGGGATTGCAAGTTGGTGCAACCACTTTGGAAAACAGTATGAAAGATCCTCAGAAGAAGAAAAACAAACTTACCATATAAGCCAGCAATACCACCTCTGGGTAACGACCAAAAAGAATGAAAACCAAAATACCAAACTAATGCATGATGAGTAACTATGTTCATAGCTGCACAGTTCACCATTGCCAAAGTATGGAACCAGACAAGATGTCCTTCAACGGATGGGTGGATTTCAAAACTGTGGGATGTGTACACAATGAAATTTTGCCCAGCCATAAGAAGAACACAATTATTGCAGTGAAATATCAGAAAAAATTAAAAATCAGATGCTTTTCCTAATGTGCAAAAACTAGGGAGAAATGGGTAACAGGAGGAACTCTAGACAAAGAAGGGATCTTATAGAGGGGCAATTAAGGTGACCTATCTGAGGGGATGGGAGGGGGGAAGAGAGAAACTCTTTAAAGCACATGATGTACTTAAACATATCAAAGTCAATCAGGAAGCCCAGCATGGGTAGGAGGGAGGGGGAGGGAAGGATTTAGGAACTGGGTGATGCGTGCATGTATAACTCCACTATTGTTTTATCCCATTAAGATGTATGACTACAGTGCACCAATAAAAATTTATTTAAAAAAGAATAATACGCTAAAAGACATAGCTCTGGTACATATGTGAGCTTACATGATCAAAGACTGAGTATATTTTTGATACTCTGAAGATGTACATATTTGAAAGCTTATAAATATCTTATGTACGGGTTGCCCAGGACTAAATAATTCATAAAACCTCTCTAGTTTGCAGACATACTTGTGAGTATACCTATATAAATTTCCATGCCCATTTGACCTTACTTATTTTGGTGGCACTTATACCTTCCTGCTTGTATATGTATATCTACATCCTTATTATAAAAAATAAACAAAATAGAGACTTGAAAATGTCATGATCTCTTTTGCCTCTGCTGCAGGATTGGGGAGCTACTTGGCTGAGCGGTAAAAGCGTTCTGGGGTCAGCAGCCATAGGAAACCAGAATGATCTTGGCAAAGTATCTGTACAGTGCACATGGCATACTCAGGTTTCATATTTTTAGGATTACTTCAGACATGGCCTTTCTCCATTTCTCCACTTAGTAATATCTTCTTTTGAATCTTCTTTTCCAGGAAGATGATGGTGTACTCTCCAATTTGGTTATGAAATAATTGTAAGTTGTTAGTTATTGACTGACTCCAACCTAAAACCTTCTAAATAATCGTGGATTGCAGTTTTATTATTGTTTCATTCAATGTAAAAAAAAAGTTTCATTCAATATAAAAATTGAAAGAAAAAAATGCACTAGGCATCTTTTGCCATGGATTTTTTATCTGCTCATTTATTAGGTAACTTACTTTTGTATGATGGACATCTCATAACTGTCATGTATTGCTTTAAGTAGTAGATGATTTCCCCTTGATGCTTTGACCACATGATCCTTTTCCCTTAGAGAAGATTTTAGGGCAATGAAAATCTATGATGAGAGTACAAAAAAAAATAAGTTGAAAAAGAATATTATCATCACTGAATACTGTTATTGACAGATAGTTTTGAAAAGATAAAAGAAGCTCACAGTTTTAGGCATTAAGGAATTTTTTTAGAGAGATGAATATACCTGTTTTATTTTTTATTTTTTAATTTTTAATTTTTTATTGAACATAAATGGTATACATTTAAACTATACTTGATGCCCTCTCCCCCCTCCCGCCCCTGTTTTCACTCCCCCCCAACAATGATTGTCCCGGGTAACCATGCCATATTCATAATTTTACACATATTCGGATGTGAACCCTCATTAATCAAGTTCAGCCTTCCTCCTCCTCTATCTTTCCATTCCAGCTCTGCTGGTATTTCCCCTCCATTATCTGGACTACCACTGGTATCCTCTAGGTTTCCTATTTTGGGCATATTAGAGGAAACATATGTACCTTCTCCTTCTGTGCTTGGCTGGTCTCACTTAACATAATGCTCTCCAGGACTTTCTATATTCTTGCAAATGGTATGATTTTGTTCTTCTTTATGGCTGAGTAGAATTCCATTGTGTGTATTCCCCAGAGTTTTTCAGTCCATTCATCTGTTGATGGGGACCTGGGTTGGTTCCATTACGAATTGTGCTGCTATGAACATAGGTATGCATATGTTGCTATAGTTCTCTGAATTCAACCCTTTTGGAAAAATACCCAGGAGTAGTAGAGCTGGATCGTATGGTGGATCTATTTCTAGCTTTCTTAGGAATCTCCACGCAGATCTCCATAGTGGCTGAACTAGTCTGCACTCCCACCAACAGTGTAAAAGAGTTCCTCTTTCCCCACATCCTCGCCAGCATTTTTTGTTGTTTGATTTCTTTATGCTTGCCACTCTGACTGGGGTTAGATGGAATCTCAGTGTAGTTTTGATTTGCATCTCCCTGATGGCCAATGATGTAGAACATCTTTTCATGTACCTATTGGCCATTTGTATCTCTTCTTTTGTGAAGTGTCTATTAAGATCATTTGCCCATTTCTTGATTGGGTTGTTTGTCTCTTTGTATATTCTGGATATTAGTCCCCTATCAGAGTGGTGGCTAGTAAAGATCTTTTCCCATTCTATAGGCTTCCTCTTTAAGTTATTGATGGTTTCCTTTGATGAGAAGAAACTTTTAAATTTGATGCTATCCTACTTGTTAATTCTTGCTTTAGTTTCCTGAGCTTTGGAGGTTTATAGTAGAATAATCTACAATTTGTTTTCATATTCTTTTGATGTGATATGAGTGTTTTACTGTATACTGTGCATTCTTACAATTATTATTATTATTGTTATTATTGTTATTATATTGAGGGACAAATAGAAATTTATTTAGGAAAGCAAATATTACACACTTGAAGGGAAAGAGAGTGTAGGTTATCTCCAGAGTGAGGAACAGCATCTTGGTCTGAAGTTATAATATTTATAGTAGGACGGTAGCTGGGGACTAGACAGGTTTGGAGTCAGGGCCTGGCCACATAATTCTGCATCAGTTTTTCTTGCTTTTCTGATGGCAAGGACAGAGTGTCAAGGAGTGGTCTGGTTTGGTCAGGAGTAGCTTATTTTATATTTCAGCAGTTCATCTTCATTCATTATTATCTCTCTGACACTTATTTATGCTGACTTTTGGAGTTCTATTATATTCACTGTGTAAGCCTCATTTTCTAAAATATATTTATGCATGCACATTATTTTATTATTTCATTCTCTTTTTAATTTTAATTTTTAAATTTATTATTTTTAGAATTATTTTATTAGTACATTGCAATTATATATTATAGTGAGGTTCTGAAATATATATGCACACAGCTCTTGGTATATTTCCTTCTACTTTCCACCCAACTACCCTTTCCTTTCTCCCCACATGATTTATTGAGATTGGTAATAACACCTTCACATATTACCATAATATTATTTGCACTATTTTCTTCTTTAGTCTTCCCTTTTCCCTAACTTCCTCTCTAGCCACCTTCAACTACTCCACAGATCTCTTTCTGCATTATATAAAATCCTTTGTTTCTTATTTTCTCTTTAGCTTCCACATATGAGAGAAAACATATGAGCTTTCTGAGACTGACTAATTTTGCTTAGCATAATATTCTCCAGTTACATCAGTTTTCCTGAAGATATTTTGATTCTTACTTATGGTTTAGAAGAAGTTTATTGTGTGTCTATACCATATATTCTTTATCCAGTTGTCTGTTGATGGACATTTCGGTTGCTTCCCATAACTTGGCTATTGTAAATTGTACTGCTATAAACATAGATAAGCATGTATTATTATTGTATTATGACTTTAATTCTTTAGAAAAGATGCTGAGGAATGGACTAGCTACGTGATTATTAATATTTGAATAGATATGTGATTTTTTTTATAATAAAAATTTCATGAACAAGTGCATGGTATTTTCAGTGGTATTTACCCTAAAGTCTAAACAAAAAGCATGGAATATGTGCAGCCTACATGTTCTAATGATGCCAGACTGCCTAATGGATGGTGGAAGGTTGATTAGCTGAGTATAAGAAGTCTTTTTGTCCTTCACATTCTTTTCTCTGTTCAAGATTGTCAAACATTTGCATTCTGGCATCTTTTATGTATGTAAAATAAGATTTCATTGTGTATTTAGTTTATTTGTACTTCTCAGATTACTTATGAGTTTAAACATGTTTTTTGCTTATTATCTTTTTGAGTTCTATTAAATATTTGTATTTAGGCCCTTTTTCCTAGAGGGCTATTAATTTTTTCTTGATTTAAAAAATGCTAATCCCTTTTTGTTTTATATGTCATAGACATTCTCAGCTTGTGACCTATCTCTGTTCCCTTGTCATGTTATCATTTCATTTTTTTTGTGTGGCACTTAAGACTGAAACCAGAGGCATTGTAACTCTGAACTAAGCCCCCAGCCCAATTTTATTTTTTATTTGGAAACAAGGTCTCACTAAGTTGCAGAGGGTCTTGACAAGTTGTTGAGGCTGGCTTTGAACCTGTGATCCTCTTGTCTCAGCCTCCCAAGTACTGGGATTACAAGTGTGCACCATCATGTCTGGCTCATCATGATATCTTTTAGTAAAGATAATTTTTTACAAATTTGTAATTTTGTATCATGCTTAAGAAACTAATGCCTCCTATGTTTCTCTAAATAGTCTCCTAAAGTTTTAAAAGATTTGTTTTAACATTTAAGCCTTCAGTATCTTAGAGTTCATTTTAATATGTAGTATGAGATATGGATTCATTTTTGTTTCCTGAGTGGAAAACCAATTGTCTTAATATCATTTATCATCTCTTATTTCTCCTGTTATCTGTAATAAAACATTAAGTCATATTTCATATGTATATATAAATATATATCAGTGTATTCATGTTTTCTATTCTCCTTTTTCCATTGTAATTTTGATTGGTATTGCAATTCGATTAGAATCTATAGAAAAATTTGGGAAGAAAGTACATATTAGTTTTTCTATCCAGTAGCAAAATTCATTCTTCATTTGTTTATATTTCCTATAAAACTCATAAAACTTATAATTTATTTTATTAAAGATCTGTCACATCTTTTGCAAATGCATTTCTAGATATCTGTTTCGGATGTTGATGTAAATAGAATTTTTAACTTTGTTTATGTATTTAACTTTTCACTATACTACTCAGGACCTCTAGTTCAATATTGAATAGAAAAAGCAATAGTGATGGCATGGTTAGATGTAATCTCATTATTGACCTGGTATAGAGAGAAATCCTTGCAAATAAATGGAAATAGTTATCTCAGCAATTTCAACCAAAACAAAAGCACTCCTGGAAAAATGTTTTCTACTAGCTTTTCTTTCTCCAAAATTTAATCATGTAGAGTCTTTGGGGTTCACTTAAGATTAAATTGTACTTGAGAGTTTAGAGAATGTAGCTGTTTAAGCACATTATTAGAGACTTCTCCCTCAACAAAGATTAGATTATATCAGACAACAAATGATGTCTAATTTTGACTGGTGGGAGAATAAAAGTAAAAGGAAAATTCTCCAGTCTTAGTTTCCCGTGGGGGAGGGGAACGTAGGTACAAATGAATCCTGTTCATCTTATTTCCTAAATGACTATGGGTAGAGTTTGTTTTCCTTCTTCAGATCTTGCATATGGAATGAATAGGTATTTGAAAGACTCCATTTTCCAAGCTGCCAAGTCATGTGCAATCTATCCTTTAAGGCAACTTTGAACAATAGAAACAGATGTCCGCCTGAACTTTGCTTTGAAGGATGTGTCAACAAAACCTCTGGAATTACTAGGGAGAGGATTAGGGTAAAGTAATGTACATATTTAAATACAGAGGCTGGTGGTAGTCTGGCAACTATGTCAGTGTGTGTGTGTGTGTGTGTGTGTGTGTGTGTGTGTGTGTGCGTGTGTGTATAATCTCTGTGGTTCCACTAACTATACTGTCCCTTTTCCATCTACTAGCCTACTGTGCTACAGTTTATAAAAATTATTTTTGTTTGTTTTTTATTCATTTCTTAGAATTAATTTACTGATTGGATGAAATATAAATGTGTATATAGCATGCATATTTAAATTGTTTTTGTATATGCTTAACATATCTGTGTTTTATATAAATATGAGCAGCCACTTATATCAATCATAGTAAGCTGTCATTGTAAATTTCCAGGTCAGGGAACTTGGAGCTAATTGCTTCCTTTATCAAGTAAAACATACTAATAAATATAATTTAGTAAATGAACTGAGTTTAAGGTGAGCAGAGCCTGGGATGCCTGAAATTCTCATATTTCATTCTCATATTAGGAGTTATTGATGATGAAATCAAGAATCCAGTTTGTAAATTATTTTCAGATCCTACCAAACTCAACTACTCCTTGAGGAGTAAAAGTTTCTCTTAATGGGAAAAAATTACTGTCTAGGAAATACTAAGTAGACGAAATAGATACTTGTTTTACTAGCTGATGACCTTTATTTCAAGTTGGGTGCTCTAATATGAGAAAGGCATGATTTTACAGTGCAGTGAGCCTCAGCACTGAGTTCTAAAATGATGTCTGAAACATTAGCAGCCAGAAGTGTACTCAGAGCTCACTATCACTTAGGACATATTTGTGAATGTGAAAATATTTTTCAAATTCCTTTCCAGTTCACTACAAAGCAAACTAAGAAAGAAAGACAGGTCACCTCAGGAATCAACCACAAGCTGCCAAGAAGTTTACAGCTTCACTCTGTCCTAATGACTTTTAGAGATGAGAAAAGAGGAAGTTAAAGGACAAATTACTTTCTAGTACTTCATTTTTCTTTGCAATAAAGATAATGCATTGCATTATAGACCTTTTCAAATGAATAAAAATATGTTTTAGGAAGAGTTCTGCCACCGAGTAACTGTGTATTATTAATAGATCATTGCACAATGCATTTGTCCTCATCATGGATCATATTAATAGACCTAGGTTCCCTGTGAAACTCAGGGGCATAAAACATCAGCAGAGAAAGCACATCACCAGTGCTGACCTGAGAATATAATGGGAAAACTAGGGTGCTCCATTTCAAACTGCCTAATTTTTGACCCCTTTTGACTCCATTCAATTATTTAAAATACGATGTTAAATGGTGAAGAAAAAATTAACTGATAGTATTGGAGTGATTCTCTGTGCCAAGCACATTCATATCATTTACCTAATTTGACCCTCTCAACCATTCCTCAAATTAGATATCATTTGGCTGAGTCTACAGGCCAGAAGAGCTTAGCTCTCTCCAGATGATAATTCTGGTATTGTGGAGAGTGGTGGGATTCAGATAAACATCTGAGTCTTTTATGAATGTTCTTTCCACTGGGGCTGGTTGATTTGGTTGACTGTACAATTTAAATTTTTAATCAAAAGGAGAAAGAGTACATATGCTTTTAGTCCTGTATTAGAAACTATTGTTAACAAAATTGGGAAGTAAGTTTGCAAATTGATTTTTCTGTAATACCCAATTTATCCTCTAGAGGTAGCTGTGTGGTGGTTTAAAGATTTGATCAAGTTCTTTCTTTATGCATAACAAGCATCCTTCTAATTCTAGCTTTTCCTCTTTGTATTTATTTAGGACACAAGCTGTTATGGTATTAGAAAATAGTATGTCTTCCAGAGCACAAAGTACAGTGTCCAGAATGAGGAATTCCATTTCTGTCTTCCTGACAGAATGTTTGCTCAAGTGGAAAAACAGGATACGTCTATACTGCTAGATTCTTTGAGAGAAAATGTGGGCAATTTTGCAATCAAGGGCATTTTCCTGTCAGTGCCCCATATAATCTGCTGATGAATGGATTTCTAATCACCAGCATTATTCCAGTTGGGCACAAGTCTATGAGTCTAGAGAATTCTACAAAGCCATGTTTTACTGTGTTACTTTTAGCAGCAGCATCCAGTGGCCCAGAAAGAGGTTAGGAGAGTGTTGAAGTCATAATACGAATGCTCCTCTACTTATGGGTAGAATACTTTGATTGCCTTTTGATAAAATATACTTTCAGAATATTTTTATGACCTTGGAAATCGAAATTCACACTGTAATTTGGAGGACTACATTTGCCACTGGAGGAAATTTTGAGATTTTTGGCATTTGCGATAACTAATTAGGCTATAACTTATTGATAATGCTAAGAAAATTGAGCAGCTTTTTATACTGAAGCCGACTGGACTGCCTTCTCTCCTCTCTTCTCCTCTCCTTTCCTCCTCTCCTCTCTTTCTCTCCTTCCTTACCAATATTTATTGTCAACTATTATTTATTGTCAACAATGTAACAGTCACTGTTGCAGATACTAGAAGTATAAGTACTATTAAAGCAAATAAAGGTATTGCTGTCAAATAATTTCTAATTCTATGAGTCAAAAGAAGACACCAAGAAAATAAATATATATTGATTATGTTAGGTGTTAAGTGCAGTAAAAAATAAAAGAGGGAAAGGCATAGAAAGTTATGGAGGGGCTGACTTTTTTAATATCCATTGCCTAGATACTTCCCTGGTAAGGAAATAGATGAGCAGAGACCTGAATGCATTAGTGGAGAATCCAGGAAGCTATCTTGGAAATTAACATTCCAAGAAGAGGCAATAGCAAAGTAAATGCTGTGCGAACTGTTTTGTGTTTTTTTTTTTTTTTAATTATGGTTGACTGTGAAGAGGAAATAAAATATGAGAGGTGGCTTAGGGACATGCAACCTATAGAAAAACTGCAGGTTTCCCTGATATGATGGAAAGGAAGACAGAAAGAGTGGGGCTCATAAATGATTTATTTAAAGGGATGACTTGGCTGTGTGAGAGAAGAATGCTTAGAGCCAAGGAACACATCAGGAAGACCAGATTCAAACTTTCTGATATTTGGGAGGTGTTTTTGCAATGACCAGTGGAGAGGAGGTGTTCAGCCTCCAAGCTTCTGCTCCTACTTTTGAGAAAGGCAAGTTTCAAAATGCTGTATTTTTGATTCCCCCCCTTCCAGAACAGTTCTAAAGTGCAAAGGTGGCAATTCTGACCCTGTATCTAGAGCTAGTGTTCAAATGTTTCTGCATGTGCCTCATTGTCAGCACTCCACAATCCCTGTATCCTAAATTCTACCTCTTCTATGATTTTCTATTTTGTATACTGGCACATAAGGTTATGTTATGAAGCCAGAATAGCCACAAAGAGTTGCAGGACAAATGGAGAATATCATAATGGAATCATCCAGATGTAAGTTCAGATAGAAAATGAGGAAATATTTGGTTTTCTTTAGGAATTTATTTGGTAATCTTTAGGAATTATCTATGGCTGTTAGGTTAAACCATGAAATCTGTGGTCTACAGGGGGTAAATTAATTTTGCATTTTAAAATTCTATATCCTACAATGAATTGAATATATAAAGTATACCATTTCCATTTGAAAAAGGGAATACAATCACAGTAAATAATGAAAATTATTAGTGCTGGCTGCACAATATAATATTTTAAAAATATTATTATAAGAACTTTAACCCCATAAAGTCTGGTTTAATTGTTATGTGCTGAGGTTTTTGGATCTGTGTTTCTGAAGGAATTCTAGGTGATTCTGATTGGAGCAAACGTTAAAAACTATACATTATTACTCCATCACAGAGGTCTTTTTAGTCAAAACCTATATATATATATATATATATATATATATATATATATATATATAATAACTTAGGAATTAATGAGTATAATAAAATAATCTACAAAAAATTAATTGCCTGGAGAAATACTATAAAGTTTCCAAGATAATCATACTTAAAACTATGAATCAAAGAATTTCCTGGTATTAACCCAGGCCACAAAGGTGACATAATTTATCAGACTCTTAATCTTTATGTTTTGTACTTTTGAATGAATAAGCCTGTAAGAATATTTTACTTGAGTATGAATTATTTTAAATTAAAAATGAATTTATACTTGAGTATAAATTATAAATTTAAAATTTAATTAAAATTAAAAATTAAAAATTGCTTGTATCACTAAAAAATATATCAACTACTCTTTGTTGGATTTGTGCTATGCCACACACTCTTTCAGGCACCAAGGCCAAGGCAATAAGTAAGTAGAATGCACAAACAAAATCCTCTTTTTTAACATTGTCTGTACAAAGGAAGGAGATGGACAGCAGGCAAACAAGCAAAATGAAGTGTCTTAAGCCAGGCACTGTGGCTCGTACCGGTGATTCTACTACTTGGGAGACTAAGGCAGGAGATTGCAGGTTCAAGGCCAGTGTTTAGTGAGAACTTGCTTCAAAAATAAAAAAATTAAAAAAGGACTGGAGGATGTAGCTCAGAGGTGGAATGCCCTCTGGCTCAATCCCCAGCCCCAGAAAGAAAAAAAAAAAAAAAAAAAGGAAGAGAGAGAGAGAGAGAGTGAGAAATGTAGAAATGTTTCACTTTGAAATCATGACTTCTATTAAAACGTTTTCAAGGAGTCTCCCAGTCGTAATAAAATTTAATTTTCTATTTGTACTTTTCTTCTTTACTCCCCTCAGCTTTACCCCTTCCTCTCTCCTCTGATGTTGCTTTCTACAGAAGCCCTTCAAAAGGATATACCATGTTTGCACGGATGTATTTGTAGTTGTGGTTAAATGGCCTTCCCTTCTGTTTTAACTCTGTCCCTGATATTCATTGTGTACCAAATTTCATCTCCTTTTACTTTCTCAACTTTATTATACAGCAATAACAATCTCCCCTTTTATTGTCTCTTTTCCATCAGGGTATAAATAATCTGTGGCAAACTCTCAACCTCATTAAAAGTCCTATATTCTAAGGAATGCCTCTGTACCAGCAAAAAGAGGTTTTTAAGCATCCTACTTGAGGCCGCTTTCCTCTCCAGGCACCATCCAACTATTCTGTTCTTTTTGAAGCAAATTCATTAAGTTTTTAATATTTGCACACTCTGATTCCCCTTCTTTGATTCTCTGCAGCACACAGGCTTTCATCCCAACTACTCTACTGGAAAAGCTCTTACCCAAGTCACCAGTGATAGTGCCAATGCTAAATGCAATGGTCAATTTTCAGTCATCATCATCTTATTTGATCTGTCAGTGATATTTGATGTAGTTTAATCACTTTCCCTTTTGGAACATTTTCTTCACTTGGCTTCCAGACAACTAATTTCTTGTGGTCTTCTTCAGTCATTTCTTCTCATTTTCCTTTTATGTTTCCTTATTTTTGAGACTTCTGAATTTAGAGTGTCCCAGAACTCAATTCTTTGTCATCTTCTTTTGTTCATGATCAAACATCAAGACTGGCATGAACTTTTGAGGGAAATAATAAGATATTAAAGACTTCATGGATGATTTTAAATGCTATACTTCAATTGCTAAATTAAAATGTACCTATAATCCATTTAGTGTGATTGTTGACCTAGGTTTAAATCAATCATATTTCTAACTTTTTCTATCTCTCTTGTCTGTCTTTTGTCTGTTCCTTCTGCTACTTTTGACATGAGTATTTTTATGATTCTATTTATCTCATGCTCTATTTTTTCTTGCTTTTGTTTTTAAGTTATTAAAATTTTATGGTATATGTTTATCAAAATCTCCCCTCAAATAATATTACACAACTTCTCATGTAGGATTAAAAACTTTATAATAATACACTTTCATTTTCTTTCTTTAAGCTCTTTTCTTATGGTCATATATTTTACTTCTAAATATGTTATGAACTCCACTATATCATTTTTAATTAAACTGCTATTTATCATTTAAAGAAAAAAATTTTTTTGCGGTTACTAGGGAGTTACTAGAAGCCATGGGCATTCTACCTCTGAGTTACAACCCCCAGCCCTATTTTTTATACTTTAATTTGAAACAGGGTCTCACTGAGTTGCAAAGGGCCTCACTAAGTAGCTGAGGCTGTCTGTGAACCACAATCCTCCTGTCTCAGCCTACCAAATGCTGGGATTGTAAACATGTGCACCATGCCCAGCTAATAGAAATTTTATATAAAAGGAAAATATCTTATATATTTATCTATCTTTCTATATATCCTATAGAAAGTAATCAGTATCCAGTTAGAAACATAATATCACAAAATAATTGTTTTCTTGGGTTCACCATACCAATATGTCAGCTTTTATAGACTTATAATATGACACTTTTGAGGTCATAGTCCACAAGTCTCTTTCCTTTTATATAAATAGGAAAAATATAGTGATGAGAATCATATGCACCTAATAAATCCTAGTTAAATTATTTATAGAGAAATGAGTAAGCACAACAGACATACTTTGTTTTTCAAAGTGAAGTCTTCCAGGAAGCAGAGTAGGTCTTCAGTTTGCCCTACCTTGACAAACATATCACCATTAGTTTAATTTTAATTCACATATAAAGAGACAGTTTAAAAATCAGAGCTATGTAACTATTTTTTCCAGACTGTGGGAGTATCATGTCTGCATAGGTGTGTGAGTGACTGTATATCTTGGGGAGAGGGCAAGATGAGATTATCAGAAGTAGGATGGAGCAGAAGAAAGAAAAATGGACTAGACAAAAAGCAAGTTTTTTTTTCCACAAAGATTATAGGAAATAAAGCATATGCAAAAGTAGCTTATGCTTATAAATTTTATAGAAATAAAAACATAATTTTACTTGTAGTTAAATATATTTTAAGCATAGCTGAAATTATAGCCCAGTGATTACTGAAACCCAATTGAAAACTTTCTAAGAAACTGGGGGATGGTACCTGATTTGATTAGATTATTGATGTAAAACTTGATACTTTTGATTGCAGTGCATAATATATAGCCATTGTAATAGTTCTTACTTTCAATCTTAAATGGCTAATTCCTATGATAAAAATTCCTAAAACTTTTTGCAACAAAATATTATTTTAATATTGTTACTAGTAATGACTTTGTTCTCTCTACTTTTCATATCTATTCCATTAAAATTTCAATATTTGAACTTGGGTTTATTTTTCATAAAATAAAAAATCCACCAGGCATGGTGGCACATGCTTGTAATCTCAGCATTCTGAAGGCTGAGATAGGAGGATCGCAGTTTGCGGCCAGCCTCAGGTACTTAGTGAGTCCCTCTGCATCTCAGTGAGACCCTGTTTCAAAATAAAGAATAAAAAATAAGGCTGGGGGTGTAGCTCAGAGGCAGAATGCCCCTGGGTTTCATCCCCAGGATGGCAAAAAGAAATCCATCTAGAAAAATAAGATGACATTGATGCTTATTTTATTGTAATAATGTTTTTTGTGACATTTTGTGAAAAAAATACCAATCTAGAATCTACTTTTGACTCAGTCAAAATTTCTTTGGAAGAGGAAAGAAATTGAGAATTTAAGTATTTGGGATGAAAGTTTAAAAACTTTTTATATTAAAAATATTAATATATTTATCATGATTGCTTTTATAATAATCATTTGATATTTTATGACTATATATATATATAATATCCTTTTGGACTGCTGGGTATTAAACTCAGGGGCATGAGTTAAAAAGTTAAACTCACATGAAAACCTGCACAAGGGGGATTATAGCAGTTTATCTGCAATACTATACTCTTATTATCTGCTTATTATCTTTTTAAACTACACTATCAGGCCTTATTGCTATCTTTGTCAATATACATTACAAACTTTATTGTTTCTTTCTACATATACACTTGTTCTTGTTTGAATATCTCCTTCAAACTCATGTTGAAATATAACTGTAACTGTAATGTGGAGAGTTAGGTCCTTTGCAATTACATCATGCGATACAGTTTTCAAGATGGAATTAATGCCATTATTTGGGGAATGAGTTCCTCTTTAAAAGGATGAGTTCGGCTCTCTTTCCCTTTTTTCTTCTCACATATAATTGCAATCTCTTCTGCCATGTTATGACACAACACAGAGACACTTGCCTGATACTGGTGCCATGCTCTTAGACTACTCAGTCACGGGAACTGTGAGCCCAATAAACTTCTATTGTTTATAAATTAT
Source organism: Muscardinus avellanarius (assembly GCF_963383645.1). Lineage (NCBI taxonomy): Eukaryota > Metazoa > Chordata > Mammalia > Rodentia > Gliridae > Muscardinus > Muscardinus avellanarius. The sequence goes on along the minus strand of NC_137787.1, from coordinate 27,892,234 downwards.
ATTCTGGTATTTTGTTATAGAAGCAAAAATGTACTAAGACACATTTTGTCTCTTACCACATCAATTATTCATTTTATTCCTTTGTATTTTTTAAATCTTCTCTCTGCCTGCCTCTTTTTCTGTTTCTTTTTTTTTTAGCAGAGTTTATACGTTACACAGTTTGATATTCACAGCAAATTGAGCAGAAAACAGAGAGTTCTTGTGTACCTCCCCCACTAGCTGTTCTATTTTAAACATTACTCATCAGAGTTATACATTTGTTACAATCCTTAAGAGTCCATAGTTTCTGTTAGGGTTCACTTTTTAGGTAGTCAGTAAGTTTGACAAATGTATAATTGTATGTATTAGATCATTACAGTATCATATAGTTTATATACCCTAAAATGCCCTGTTCTACCTGTTCATTTCTCCCTCCCTCCAAACCCTGATAGGCACTGAACTTTTTAATAACTCCATAGTTTTGCCTTTTCCACAATGTCATATAGTTAGAATCATCACAGAAGGTAACCTTTTCAGATTGGCTTCTTTAACTTAGTAATATGCACTTAAGATTTTTTTCATATTGTTTTATGGCTTAATAGCTCATTTCTTTTTATTGCTGAATAATATTGCATTGTCTGGATATGCCACCGTTTAGTTATGCATTTAGTGCTGAAAGACATCTATGTTACTTCCAAGTTTTGGCAATTATGAATAAAGCTGGTCTAATCCCCCTTGTTCAGGTTTTGTGTGAGTTTAAATTTTCAACTCACTTGCATATATATATATATATATATATATATATATATATATATATGTTGATATATATATATATATACCAACAAGCATGTTTTGGGGTTGTATGAAAAAACTACATCTGGATTTGTAAGAATGTCTTACGCTGTTTTTCACAGTGGCCATTTTGCATTTCCACCAACAACTGAGGTAACTCCCCGTTGCCCTGCATTCTCACTAGCATCTGGGATTTTGACCATTCTAATAGGTGTATAAGAAAACCTCCTTGTTGTTTTACATTAGTTCCCTAAAATAGCATATAGTGTTGGTCATTTTTCATATGCTTAATGTCATCTGCATATCGGTTTGGTGAGGTATCAGTTGAGGTCTTTTGCCCATTTTTGACCGAGTTGTTTGTTTTCTTGCAGTTGAATATTAAGTTTTTTGCATATATATTATATGAAATTTCATTATGAAGTAATTTTTTAAAAAAATTTACAAATTAGTGCTTCATCTTATTCTCTTGACAGCAATTTTGTGGATCATAATTTTTTAATGTTAATGAAACTCCATTTATTTACTTAGATAATGCATTTGGGGATAATATAAAAAATCAACACCAAAACTAGTCAATAAAATTTTTTGTCATCTTCTATAATTTTATAGTTTTGCATTTAACAGTCAATGATCCGTTTTGAGTGATTTTTTGACAAATATAAGGTCTGTATTTAGATTCTTTTTTAGTTTTAATTTGCATGCAGATATCCATTTGTTCCAGCATTGCTTGTTAAGGATTGTTTCTTTTATGCTTACAAATACACTTAAATCTATCTTAATCAAACCCTTTGATTTGATTTGATATAATATTTTCTCAGACTCCAGATGTCAGTAAACAGGATATCTATGCTTTTAGATTCCATACTACAAATTTCCTCACAAACCTCTGAATTCTTACTCATAAACTTTTCAATCTAAAAATATCACCTCTGAAAGATGTTATTTCATTCCTACTTCAGGAATTCTACTTTTAGAATTCTGAGAAAGAGATGGGCTTTTGCTCCCCTTCTTATGTAAACTTTTAGTTTTAATTTTCATTTCTGATTCTTCTTCATATTTTATATTTCTCATCATGGAAGCTGCAAAAATTTCTGTTTTATTTCCTATGTGATTTCCCAGATTTGGCAACAGACAAATAATGTAAGAGGAAAATTCAAAAGTGATGTTTCAAGCCTGGAAGTTTGAGGCGATGACTGCCTAATTAAATGTAATAAGGATAACAAAAGGAAGCTTCTACATGGAGAAAATCCACATCTCTTAAATATAACATTTTAGTATGCTATCCATGGGTATATGTTTTATCACACATGGAATTTGAAAAAGAATAAAAGGCAAGATTGTAGCTTCATATTGAGCTTTGAAGCCATTGAAAACCCATTGAGGAGATGTAGATTAGAAAAGAAAGATAATGGAAACCAACCAGAAATGTTTGCCGCGTCCACATATAGAAGCAAATAAAGAAATAAGAGAAAATAGTGCTTACAATTGCTAAAAGACTAGATATTTTATAACTATGAGTATGTGAGGTGACAAATATTTTAATTAGCTTGATTTGATAATTTCCTAATGTGTATGTATATCAAAACATCATATTAAAAACATAAATATAATTTTATTTGCCAATTATATCTTATAAAAAAACAGAGAACAATAAAGTTTTTTAAAAAAAAATCTATAGAACCAAAATTTGGTTCTTTGGAAATGTTGATATTCCACTCAGATTCCCGTAAGCTGGCAAGTAATTGACATCCCAGTAGACTAATTTTAGTGTCAGATTCCTAAGCCATTTTCAGTATAAATTGTCTTTAGTTGGTTTTCTATAACTAGATTCTTAAAAAATCAATATATTGAGGGAAAAGAGGAATGATGGATCCAGAAATGGAAGACGGAAACATTAAGCCAGAATGGAGTCTTCAGAGAAAAAATAGGGAAACTAATTTTAGCCTAGTATTATTGGGAACATAGAGCACAATCTGCCTCACCTTGAGATAAAGTACAGATCAGTCATTGGTCATAGGCTGTACTAACAGAATTGTGGAAGTGGATGAGTGTTGCAAAGCATGGTTGAAGAGAGATGTTAGATCTAGTTTTATTAAGAAACAATTGAGAAATGTTTGAGAGTCAAGAGGCTTCCATTGCAATAAAAGACACATTCACCTCCTGTAAGTGGAAGGAAGGTAAAAGAACTGAGAATCGGGCACAGATGTTAAAATAAAAGTGGCAGAGAATTATAGAAGCTTAACTTACCAATATAATAAAATATTCATATTTTTAGTATTATTCTGTCTTAAAATATGAATTTATTTTTTCATTTTAATGAAATATAATAATAATATAATAATAAGTTTGGATATGCGTCTCCACCAGTGAAACTACTACCTCAGTCAAAATAGTGAACATATCTGTCAACACCAAAACTTTCCTTGTTAACCCCCTACTCCTTCCCTCCCTAGGATAGAAATAAACGTTGTTGTTGTTTCCGATGGTACTGAGGTTCCTGGAAACCCTTCTACCTCCAGGCTACACGCCCAGACCTATTTTTATATTTTTATTTGGAAACAGGGTCTCTTAAGCCTGCGCGGCTCGCTTCGAACCAACGTGATCCTCCTGTCTCTGCCTCTCAAGAGCAGGGATTACAAGCGTGTGCCACCACTCCTGGCTCTAAACATTGTTTTTAAATATAAAATTACCAAATTATCAAGTATTTACTAAGGGTACATCATTCACTATACGTTAAGAACAAATGTAAGTTTTATCTGCTTCAAGCAGAAATAGAAGAAGCCTGTAATAAGGGAGAGGAAGAATTACAAGAACCAAATAGAAAGAGCATTGACTGGGCAGTGTAGTACTAGAAGCCATGGATGGTTGGGGAATGACATGAGAAGTCTGGATTGAGTGATAGGTTCTGTAAAATAAACACAGTACAGAGAAAAGCGGCCATCATCCATTACCAAGAACAAGTACAAGCTCCTCATTTCCTCAGACTCAACTCTGACTCTAGCACTTGATAAATTTGTTGTGATCAAAATTAGGTACGTGTCTCAAGCTCCTTATAACTGACATTTATTACCACTGAAAAACATCTGCCATGATTTATCTTCCACGCAACTTCCTTGCTGTGTTTTAGAGCTACTAATGGAGATGAACATGATCAATTTATGGATAAGTTCTTCTGCCCTTTAACTTTGTGTGCTCTCCTTAAAGCAGCGACACCACAGTTAATTCCCATTAGCTATTCCCTATCAACAATGCAAGAATTTCACGGACAGTTTCCAGGTGAAGCTTCATGAGCTGATAATATTGAATACCATTATGAAAGCCATTTACATGCACAAGGAATAGGCATTGAAGCAGGAGTGAGAGAGAGAGTTTCATTAAACTTTTCATTATCTCAAGGAAAAGACAAACAGGACATCCGTCTTATCCTGGCAGTGAAATCCTTTTGAGCACCTTGAAGCAGTAGCAGCTTGTTTTTTTTTTTTTTTCAAGTTATTTTCCAGAATGTTGTATCTCAGTGTGAACAGGAGACGTGGGGTTTGTTGTCTTTAGTGTCCTCAAGCGGTCACACTGCTAGACCTTAATCATTATATTTACCATGTCTTGTCATATTGTTAGGATATTTTTTTTCTATTTGTGCCCCTAGGTATGTAATTAAAATTGTTATTGCAACATAAGAAAGAAAACAAAAGTCATGAAAGCACTTCATGTTTTATTTTATTTAGCTTCAATTTTCAGACATGGATTTTCATGTATTGGTTGTTATTAAATTTTAATCCTTGACCTTTCTCTTGTACTGTTAGAAGGAAAGATAAGAAATGTAGTTTTGACTTTGATTCTTTTAATAATAATGAGTTTATATCTACCTAAAATAGATGCATTATTTAAAGATATCTGAAATGGAGCCAGGTGTGGTGTTGCACACTTGTAATCATAGTACTTAGGAGGCTGAGACAAGAGGATCGCAGGTTTGTGACCAGCCTCAGCTACATAGTGGTGATCAACCTGTTTCAACTAAGTAATCAACCTGTTTCAAAATAAAAAATAAAAAATAGGGCTGGGGTGTAGCTCAAAAGTAGAATGCCCCTGGGTTTCATCCCCAGTAGCACACAACACACACACACACATACACACACACACACACACACACACACACACACATACACACACACACTCATACAATGCTGGAAGAATTTTGAGGCAGAATTTTGAGATAGAAAAGGGAAAGATTATACCGAGTGATTCTTGGTAGAAATGTGGAAATTAAAAGCTCTTCTGGATGGGCTTAGAAGAGTACAGCAGAAAAAAAAAAAACTGTCATCTTAGCAAATACATATATTGGCATGAACAGAATGCTAATAGAAATATGGACACTAAAGTTCTATATTCATTACTGGTGAGACCTCAAAAAAATTAGGAACATATCGTAGGAAACTGATGAAAAGACCTTTGTTCTATGGTCTTTTTCGGTACAGAAAGTTGGCTGAGTCATACTCTACTGTTGGATTCAAAGCAGAACATGTTGATCATAAATCTGGATATTTACTGAAGATCTTTCCAAGTAAATTGTTGAAGGTACAGCTAAAATTTTCCTTTCTGATTATAGCCAAATGAGAGCAGAAATGGATAAACTGAGGAAATAATTGTTAAACAAACAAAAGAATCAACACTTGATGGCTTGTAACCTTATCAGCCTATCCATATCTCAAGGATGCTAAAACTAGAAAGTCTACTGTTGTAAAAATATGCTCCCAAAACAAGGCCAAGGTCATAGATGGTCAACTTTTTGTTGAAGAGATGAAGCCATTCATCCATCTCAGCTGAAGCCAGAAAAAAAAATGGGGTTACCCAAGAAGGATTTATGGAGGATATTATTTTCTAAAAGTGTGAATATTCATGACAAACATAGAAGTCCACAAGTTTTGAAGACTATCTGGTCAGCAGAAATTCAGCAGTTTAGATGGAAAGGGATGGAGACTGAATAAAATGAAAGCAGATTCCATAGAGTCCCCAAATTCTACAGGCAGGAAACAGGCTGGTAAAGTTACTAAGCAACTCTAAGGGCAGAATCCTAGCTGCAGAGGCGAGGGCTGGGGGCCAGAGTTACAGGTCTGAGCTGCAGCCGTGGAGATACCACAGAGGGTAAGAGAAACAAGGGTCCAGAATATGAAGCCAAGGGCTACAGAAAACACACGGGGCACAATATATATATTTCTGCAAATATGTGAATAAAATATCTAGGGAAACTATTTCCAGTTTAGAGTACCTAAAATTATAAATAAATTGTATTTTAGTATTCTTTTTGTATGTCAAGCCAGATCCAGAGCAGCAAGCAAGCTATGAAGCTAGCCATCCCTTGGGGTATCTGCCAAGTCATACAGTCTAGATTTGAACAAATATATGCAGAGGGTTCAGGAGAGAAACCTTGAGAGCTACTGGGAAGCTGAATTAGAAATAACCTTCATACAAAAAGGCAACTCTCTTGTTGGGTAAACAAGAGGAATAAAATCTCTAGCTCACACCAAGAGGTGTGAGAACATCCGCTTGTTTTATTACAGAAGTAAAAGAGAATAAATAATATGAAGTAGAAATCAGAAATGGGCATAGAAACAGGTACATAGATTTTAGAACAAAACATAGTATTCTCACAAATGAAACGTATAAAAGTTGAATTTTTAACCTAGCTTAATCTAGTACTTAAGAGTATTAATGAACTTGAAAGATCTAAGAAGTCTGCACATGACACACACACTAATGTTATCTATAAAAGATGAGTAAAGAGTGTTGGAAGACTGAGTGAAAAAGTAAAGCAGAATTAATTGCAGCACTAGAAGGAGAGAATAGAGAGAAGGAACAATATTTAAAGACATGATGACTTAGAATCTTTCAAAATAGATGAAAGATATGAATTTTCACAAAAGTAAAATCAAAGCCTAATATAATAAATTAAAAAGAAATTCATACTCAGTTGCATCAAGTAACACTTTATTTTCAATTATTTTGCATAAAATAATTTATTTTTCAATTATTTTGCATAAAATAATTGAAATGGTTTTCAAAAAAGTTAAAAGGAAAGAGGAGAATGACTGCCTTAAATTAATGAGAATATGTTCATATATAAATAAGCAGTAATAATGTAAAACAGCAATTATGTCTAATTTAAGGGTTAATCATATAGAAGTATATTCTTGGTCTAAATTACAGATATCCAAGGAGATAGCTTTTCATGATTCTTTAATATTAATTAATTTTAGACTCTGTGTAGACAAGTTAGTTTTTTAAATGTAGAAAGCATACAACTTCTAACTGAATGAGGGGAAAGGAGATAACAGTTAGTGTTCATATGATACTTATTATGGATAAAAAGACTTCTAAATTCTTGCATGTTTTAGATTTTCCAATTCTCAAACACATTCAGGAGAAGAGTATTGTCATCATCCTCATTATCAAATAAAGTAACTGAGGCACAGAAAGGCTAGTTAGCTTAAAGTCAGAGGGCTGATAGTGCCAAAACTGAGATTAGAACCCCTGCAGTCTGACTCCAGATTACAAGTATTTAACCATCACATGCTGTTGCATCTTTATAAAAAAAATACAGGATAGAATCAATTCAAATGACCATAACTGCTCATTCACTCACTCATTTGACAAATATGTATTGAATCCCAACTCTATACTTGGTTATATTCTAGCCTTTGGGGAGAACTCCAATGAACAAAACAACAAAAATATGCCACTCCATAAGACTTATGCTCTAACAGAATAATGGAAAAGAGATGAACAATTCACTTTAGAAGATGTCCAACTAAGAGAAAATAGAAGGATTTGAGAAAAAAATCTGTATATTCTGTAAAAGAGGCACAAACAATTGCAGAGAAACAAAGTCTTAAAAGTTAAATGGGCAAAAATGCACATTAGGTAAAAATAACTAAAAGAAATCTGTTTATTGTTATCAAACTCTTATTTTTTAAGGAAAATGACATTAATAGAGATAAGGAGGTTCACTCTATTTTAATATTCAGTTTATCTTCATGGTGTTCCAAGCTTAATGGTCTAAGTACCTGAGAATATACTTTTAAACATATCAAGTAAATTTGAAGTAAGTAAAGAGAGAAACTGAAAAAAATTGATTTTAGAATATCTCTCTTACATATTGATAGATCAAGTAGACAAAAAAATCAATAAGAATATAGAAGATTTCAACCAGGCAATTAACAAGCTTAGTCAAACAGGAATTCTAAAGATCATTATGATCTCAACTTTTCAAATACATATGGAACATAAAGGTGGTGAGTTATATAATTGCTGTCCTGACTGAAATAGAAACTACATACTAAACTTGAGTTTTATGTGAGCCCTAAAGTAGGCACATATAATACAAATTATTATTAAAAATTTCTGGAAAATGCCTTATAAAATTACCATGTTGAAGATCAATGTTTTGCACAAATTCTCAATATCTTCTACGAAGAATGCCCTCCACCTCTACCCCAGTCTAGTGTTAAAATAAAACTTAACTATTTGTTGATTTAAGCACTAGAAAATGTTAGTTTGCAATGAAGGGCCATTATCTGTTCAAAATATGCATTTTAGAACATTAGAATCACACTTACTTCAGTAAAATATCCTCTGAGAACCACCGAATCTTTAAGATACTGTGTAAACAGCAGATTCATGACCTGCACATCACATTCACTGCAAATCCTAAATCCATGGAATAAATAGTCAGCAATAACTATCCATTCTTATACTTTCTCTCCTTTTCCCTGGCAACTGTGTACATCTTAACTCACTTAAGTTGAACGCATATAAAATACATATGTCGATAACCTCAGGCTCTTTTTTCTTTGATGGACAAAGTTAAAGTAAGCTTCTTTCTCTGAGAGACTTTTCAAGTTTTCATCATTGAGAATCTGATCCATATCTATGGATCTGCGAGAGCAGATGTTAAGTGAGCTCTGCCCTCAATTCTGGACTCCGGCATGTAGCTCCATGCTTTTAGTTTGTCCTGATGGAGAAGGTTCAGATCATTTTCTTGTCCTTTCCCTTTTCCCTTCCATGTGAGAGACATGCACTAAAGTTAACCCATTCACAAAGGCCATGCTGTCCTATCTGCTTATTCTATTCTCCCTGTAGGTCTGAAGAGTTTGTCCTAGATTATTGTACTAAAGGGTAAATCTTTCAGAAGATTTGCCCACTGTCTCTACCTACTTCTCACCCACATTCATACTTGTGTTCCACTTACTTGATTAAACATAAGGCTACTTTGAGGTACAATCAAGGACAGCATTCGTAGTGATTTGTTTACTATTACTAGTCACTCTTCCTCTTTAAGGTCCATGAGAGGAGGATTCATCAAGACTCCACTAATGCTGGGTTTGTTTGGGACTTCCTTGAAGGGACTCAGCAAGTGCTGGCAGAAGTGACACTGCCCCAGCTTAGGGATTGTTATGGTTAGATGTTAGATGACGAATGCCCTCTAAAGAGCTTTTTTTTTTTTTTTTGTGGTACTGGGGTTCCTGGAAGCCCTTCTACCTCCGGGCTACACTCCCACACATATTTTATATATTTTTTAAATTTGTAAACAGGGTCTCCTAAGCCAGCACAGCTGGCTTCGAACCTGTGCTTATCCTCCTGTTTCCACCTCCCAAGCGCGGGGATTACAAGCTTGCGCCACCACGCCCAACTTAAAGAGCTCATTTGTTAATATTCATGGTTGATTATAGTTAAGTCATGAAGTTAAGTTGTAACCTCGGTAGTGAATAAATCCGTTGTAATGGATTTTTCTGGGTGATGGCCTGAGCTGGTTGGGTTTGGCTGAACAGAGTGAGTCCCTGGGGCTGAAGTCTTGGATTATGACTCCTTCTTCCCTGGCTCTTTCTCTTCTTTCCAGCCTCCAAAACATGAGGCGCAAAGCCTTGTGCCCTCATCTCTCCATTTCCTCACCACCACGACTTGACATCTTGGTCTTGAGTCCATGGCCTCACATACATGGAACCCAAAACCATGGGCAAACAAATCTTCCTTTCTCTACATTGCACAATCAGGTTTTGGACTATAGCCATGAGAATGCTGACCAAGACAGGCATGAAAATATGACATCTGTTGCTGATGGCTCCTTGAAGAGCTCTTCTCCTTGTCTGGAAACCTCCTGAGTAACGAATGCCATTCAAGCCTGCCTTGCAGAATGCCAGGACAGAACCATCCTGAACACCGCTGGGCGAGCACTGCTCTGGAGGACTTGCAGTTCTGTGGTTGAGAAATGCTTGTCTACTTTTGTAAATCACTGAGGTTTTAAAATTATTTTTTAAATAGCACTGTTATAGCCGGGCGTGGTAGTGCACACTTGTAATCCCTACTCTTGGGAGGAGGAGACAGGAGGATCGCATAGATTCGAAGCCAGCCTCGCTGGCTTAAGAGACCCTGTTTCCAAATAAAAAAAATATAAAAATGGGTCTGGGAGTATAGCCTGGAGGTAGAAGGGTTTCCAGGAACCCTAGTACCACCAAAAATAAATAAATGAATGAATAAATAAATAAATAAATAAGCACTGTTATAACAGACATCTGACTAATTTAGTGTTAGAATTTAGTGTTAGTTCACTTTATACATTTAAAAAAAGTCAGACTCAAGTAAACTAAATCACTTGGATAAAAGGTAGGCACAGACTCTGATCTTTCTAACTCAAAACTTTGTGTGCTGTGTGTGTGTGTGTGTGTGTGTGTGTGTGTGTGTGTGTTACTAGGGATGGAACCCAGGGGCATTCTACCTCAGAGCTATACCCTCTCCCCTATTTTTTTATTCTTTTATTTTTGAAAAAGGGTCTCAATAAGTTGTAGAGAACTTCACTAAGTAGTTGAGACTGTCCATGAACTACGATCCTCCAGTCTCAGCTTCCCAAATGCTGGGATTACAAGAGTGAACCACCACGCCCTGCATGGGCTTATTTATTTTTTTTATTGTCTTACCCAGGCTCTCAGATATTTGTTTCTAAATGATTCATTACCTTTAAAAAAGAATTTTTTTCTTTTCTGTTGAAACTTCAATAGTTGTGGTTTTATATGCTTTTTCTCACTTTGATTTTACTCATTAAGCATTAACTGATTAGTCCTATGTTCTGTTTATAGTGATTGAGCTACTTGCATGTAAATTAAGGGGATTCAGTTCTTTGCTTCTGTCTTACTCTGGTGACAGGTCTCTGTCAAGGAGTTGATTTCCTTTTCTTGTCCCATCTTACTTATACTACTACAAGAGGACCATGCTGCCCTGTGTCTGAGTCTTAAGTTACTGCAAATATAAATCTGATATTGTCAATAAAGACAATGTTACATGAATATCAAGTATGCTGACAAAATTAATGTCATAGAAAATATAAGTAAATATACAAATATTAACAAGATCACTTTTTCTGTCTCCTCACTGTTTAAGAAGAAACATGCATTATCAATTTATATCAGTCTTTTTCCATTCTTTTTTTTTCGGAGTGGGTAGAGAGGGTACTGGGGACTGAACCCCAGGGCATTTACCTCTAAAGCTACGTATTCTCAGCTCTATTTTATTTTATTTTTTATTTTGAAACAGTGTCTCACCAAGTTGCGGATGCCTCACTAAATTGCTGAGGCTGGCTGCAAACCGGCAATCTTCTTTTTCAGCCTCCCAAATACTGGGATTACAAGGATGTACCAACACACCCAGCTTTATGGCCTCAGATATTTTATATAGAATTATATAAAATAAAGAATATCTATATAGATAAAGAATTGGAAGACTCGTCAGAAAGAAGTAGAGCTGGAGTGACAGACTGAAAAAAAAAAACCACCTTTCTAACTTAATTCTTTCTTGTGAAATGTTTTAGGAATGGAGGACTTGGGGGACAGAATTTCGGTCTCTGTGACCTTTGCCTTCTGTGACATATGCATAGTTATAAAGGGCACATGACAAAAGAGACTTTGCAAATATAACTAATCAGTTTATCTTAATAGAGAGATTACCTCGGATTATCAATGTGGGCCTAGGGTAATCACCTGAACTCTTAAAAGCTGAAGAAGTCAGATGGATGAGGTGTAAGGGGGGGAAGTCACAGAGACTCAAAGCATGAGAAGGATTTAATATACTTACATTTTTATCTCTCTCATTCCATAATCAGGATTCTGTCTTTGTAGGCTGTAAAGATGTAAGGAGCCGCCAAGTGTGGGGACATAGGCCTGTAATCCCAGTACTTGGGATGCTGAGACAGGAAGATAAAATATTTGAGGCCAGCCTCAGCAATTTAGAGTGACTCTCAGCAAACTGGTGAGAAATTGTTTCAAACAAAAAATAAAAAAGGACTGGGGTGTAGTTTAGAGATAGAATGTACCTAGTTTGGAAGTTGACTTTTTTCCAGAACTTACTGACAAAGAGCCCATTTAACTCACGCCTTGATTTCTCCCTATTCAAATGACCAACTTAAGTTTAGGTTGGACATTTGTTTTATAGAACTATGAGGCAGTCAATATATATTATTATAAACTGAAACTTTGGGGGCAATTTGTTGTGGCAGCAATATAATATTTATATGGAGAAGAGAAAGGAAACAAAAGTGAGATTAGTCAGACATACACACACACACACACACACACACACAAAAAAAAAAGAAATCAGATGCTTTCTCTAATATGTGAAAGCTAAGGAGAAATGGGCCATAGGAGGAATGCTAGATGAAAAGATAAAGCCTATATAGGAGCAAATAAGAAAACTGAGGGGATGGGAGAGGGGAAGATGGAAACTCTCTAAAACACATGATGTACATAAAACATATCCAAGTCAACTACTAAGCCAAGCATGGGAAGGAGGGAAGGGGGGGAATGGGGTGAGGATTGGGTAGGGGCTAACTGGGTGATGTGTGCATATATGTCTACACGAGTTTTTTTTTTTACCCCATTATGATGTTTGAATACATCAATTAAAAATTAAAAAATAAAAATTAGAAATATTAATATAATAAAAAATTTGATCTGGGTACTTGGGAGGTTGAGACAGGAGGGCCACAGATTCACAGCCAACTTCATCATCTTTTTGAGGCTCTCAGCAACTTAGCAATAATCTGTTTCAAAACAAGTTCAAAGCCAGCCTCAGGAATTTAGTGAGTTCCTCAGCAACTTAGTGAGACCTTGTTTCAAACCTGTTTCAAAGTCAAATATAAAAGAAAGGATGTGGGTGTATTTTGGAGGTATACTGCCCCTGAATTCAATCCTTATTACCACCACTACCACCCCAACAACAGCAACAACAACAAAGAATGGCAATGAAAAAAATTAGGCTGTGTATGGATGAGCAAAAGTATTGAGCTGGAAATGTTGCCAGCCATAGAAAATTTTAAGTTAGTATATTATTACAGATCACGAATATTGAGAAAATGACAGTGAACAGTGTCCTTCAAAAACAGAAAAATATATGAAGAAATACTATGCAGTTTATTAAGGAATAATTATTACTCTTTGATGATCTTTGCAAAGAATGTTTTACTCTATTTTATGAGCATTTTATTGCTTTACAAGACAAAAAATGCTCCATTGCATAACAGAAACAAAGGATGGTAAAATTCAAAGTTGAACTCATTGATTTTTATACTTGTCTCTGTAAACAAGTACATAATCTGTGAGTTTTGGTTTGCTTTTTGAAGTACCTGTCTTCCGTAGCTCTGAAATCTCAGGTAATGGAATAAAACATCAATTAACTAGACTACCCATGGAACAGGTGCTCTAATTATGTTTATTTTCTGCTTAAATCAGAATAAATCAGAAACATCTTTTATTTTCTTCCTTATCATTGGCGTTCTTCAAAAGATACATACATCTACCTTCTTGTCTTGGTGAATGGAACAGAATGAACATAATTTATCTTAACTTTCCATTTTTATGTGATAAGATACCGACCAATACAAGATAGAAGTTTGAGTTGAATATGAATTCAACCTAGATTATCATTCAGAATGAATATATAGATTTGAAAACCTTAATTGGTGAGATCTTTCTGAAAAACAGAGTAGGATTAAAATTTCAGAAAATTGACCTGCTTTACTGTGCTATGGCCATTATTTTGTATTTATGAAATATATATCAAAGAAAATTTTCTCTTTCCTTAAAGCTGAATACAGAAAACAAGAGTTTTTAATGCCTATGAAACAATATGACATCATTTTCTAAAGCAAATACAACTGGCATATTTTTATAAGTTTTTTATATTTTTATAAAAAACTTATATTTTTATTTTTATATAACTTTATATTTTTATAATTATATCACCATTTTAAGAAGAATAACCAAACTCTCTCTTATATATGCAATTTCTTATCTCCTATTTTCTATGAATATATGGGGTGTTTCTATTATAGCCTTTTTATATTTTTTAAAAATCACTTTGTGCTATAGTTTGGATCAGAAATGTATTAATAAAGACTTTGTTCCCAGCCTATAGTGCTACTGGGTGGTGGTAGCACCTTTAAGAGGTAGGGCCTAGTGGGAGGTGTTAGGTCATTGGGGCGGTATCCATGAAGGTGACTGAGAAACCCTGGACTCTTTTTCTCTCTCTGCTTCATTGTCAACATGAGGTAGGCAGTTTTCTTTGCCAAGTGTTCCTGTTGTGATGGGCTGCCTTGCCTTAGGCCTAGAAGTAACAGGGCCAACCAACCATGTTCTAATAACTCCCAAACTGTGAGTCAAAATAGGCCCATTCTTTCTTTGAGTTGGTCACCATAGATATGTTGTTACAGTCATGAAAAACTGATTAAAAAATTCTATGACTCTACTATATCTACTCAAGTTAGGGCTCAACTTAGGGGTCAATTTTAATGACTTTGGAGGGTATTACAGAGGAAATATGTAGACGGAGAAGAGTTGGAGCCAGTTGAGTAAAGGTAAGAACCTGTAAGTGACTAAATGGTGATAACAAAGGAGATTGGACCTAGGAAGGGATGTGAACCATTAAGGTCTAGAAGAAAAACGAGGAAGATTTGTGATTTATTGCTTCTGAGGACAATGTGGGTGGAAGATGATTTATGTTTAGTGTTTATTTATGGTCTTGAAGAAAAGGAACTTACTAGGTGAATATAATAAGCTTAAATACAGTTTATATTTGAGAAGAATGACAAAAAATTTTAAATTACCTATTGAACATTAGAATCAAAGACAGTTCTGCATCAAATCACACAGTACTTGTTTGCTGGCTGAGTCTGTGTGACTGAAATTCTCCTAAAAGCTCACACACTTTAATGAATGTCTTCCTACACTCCATGTGGAAAGGAAAGCAATAAACACAGAGTCCATTGATACTGGAAGTGTGCACTGGGAACTGACCTGTGCTCTTTTGTAAAATCAATTTGGCATTCACCCTCTGCACTCCTCCACTGGGTTTGTCTTACTAAGTTGCATTTTATTTCCTCTTACCTCTACCATTTCCCTATTGTTCTGTCTCCTGCATCTGCCATCAACATGTAACCTTGCTGTTTTCACTCAGAA
The DNA here is from genome assembly GCF_963383645.1 of Muscardinus avellanarius. Lineage (NCBI taxonomy): Eukaryota > Metazoa > Chordata > Mammalia > Rodentia > Gliridae > Muscardinus > Muscardinus avellanarius. Next base: position 27,876,971 of record NC_137787.1, on the reverse strand, counting down.
ATCTTGCAGACCTTTAACCTCTCAAAGCTCAGATATTCTCCCACACAGCCAAAGGCAATGGAAACATATTTTGAAATAATAGGTCAAAGAGAGTGATGACTTTCAAAGAGAGAGAACTTCGATTTGACAGTTATAATTAATACACTTTAGCATTAACTAGATCCATGCAATGTCTGTACTTAAATATTGAAAATGATTAGAAATGTGTTACCCTTACAGTCTTGCCTAAAAAAATTGCTTTTTAAAATTTGTCTTCAGAACATATTGACTTGTAGCTCTCTCACAAAAAAGGAATTGAGTTCACCCTCTTCTGCTTGTTACCAAGGGCTCTGGGTTAGTTATATAGCATCATTTGTATTGATCCTGGGGGAAATAAGACTAACTGCTCTTTTTTATAGAGTGAAAAAGAAATTTATTCTTTTAATCTATTACTGTCAGTTTTTAAAGGTGAATAAACTGAGGCATTCAGGCTCACATCGTCCTTTTTATCTGTTACACCTTCTCAGTAGAAATAAGCAGTGGGGCTCTGGCCTGGGCAGCTTCTGCTTATCAGACCTGCCATTCCAATGCACTCTGGTAATTAATCATTCATTCTAAAAACGAAGATGGGTTTTTTTGATACTACTACTAAACTATGAAAATAATGTTTATAACTTTGCGTAATGTTTAGGCGGATCAAAATGTGTTTAACTGTTACTTTAAAGCAAAAATGATACTATAAAAATCCTGAATCACAGATAATAGTAAATCTATTAATATTAGATAAGGGACAAATGAGAGTGTACAAGTGTACATTTAAAAATAACATTTTTAGGCAAATTAATTCACTTCTATATTGTGTGCTAATGTTTTGTATGTTTTTTCATAAATGTCTGTTAGAGAAAGGCTTTGTTTTATTTCTAGAGAAATTTAACACTTTGTTGGTTAATAGAGATGAATGTTTTCAGGAGATTATATTTTAATGTTTCAAGTTCACATTATAGACTACCTTAAAACAAAGTATTATTGCTCAATTAATCTTAAATTATAGAGCATTAAATGGACTTTGAAAAAATTGAGCTTATTTGAATTCCCTAAAGGATATAGGAAATGACATTAACAGGACAAGAGCATAAGGTATCTTCATTTCAATTTTTGCTATAGACTGAATATTTGTGTTCCTCACCCCCCATTTTTATATGTTGAAACTTAATCCCTAATGTGAGGGCATTTGAAGGAGAAGCTTTGGAAAGTTATTGTGTCATGAGGCTGGGTTCTCATGTATGACATCTGTGTTCTTATAATAGAAGTTCCAGAGAGAATATGCTTTGATCTATACTTCTTAGTCTTCTGAGTTGTGGGAAATAAACTTATTTTGGTTATAAGCTAGTCAGTTTGTGACATTTTATTATAGCAATTTAAGCTAAGATAGTTCTATTCAGTCAAAGACAAGAGAAAATTAAGAGTAGAAATTGGGAGGCAGGGGATGAAATAAAACTACAGTTGCCTGCTCCCCTATATTCTGATAATATTTTTCTATACTTTGTATTGACTTAATATAGACATATAATAAACTACATTTCCTTTTTAAAAGTTAAACAGGCTATGAGAATCCAAATGGCAAAAACAAATTTATAAAGCAAATCCTTAGGGGGAAAAAAAAGATTTCCTGAAATCTTCTCTTTGAGGCCTCAGAGAATGACTCAGTATGAGCATTCTAATACCTCTATAAACAGCCCATCTGGTGGTTAACAGCAAGTTCTCCTGTCCTGGGAGCACTGGAGAGACAAAGCAGCATTTTCTGAACTGTGCAAATTATGAAATTTTGGACAAAAATCACCACTCATTTTTATAATTCATGCAATCTCTTGTAGGCTTGTTTCTTTATCTACTAAGACATAGTAGTAATTCTATTGACTACCTCAACATCTTCTTTGCCCCAATCATTCACTTTTATTCTGGTTTTTGTCCTTTTTGGATCTTTAAAATATATATTATGTTGTCCTTTTCTAAAATGCTAATTTCCTTTGGAGACTGACTCCTATGACTGGCTTCTACTTGTTCTTTTTCCTCTTGATATCCAAATTGTAGATTATTTTGTGGGCCTTAGATATACTTTCTTTATTTTTATTTGATGCATTGTAATTTTACATCATTTTGAGGTACAAAAAGTCAGAAAATAGATGAACATAACTCTTGAGTTTCTTCCTTGAGAATTCGTTCTCTCATTATTTTATTTTTATAATATCTTTGCTTTTCTAACCTCCCTTGCAAGTGCAAGGTCTTTGTTTTTCAAATATCATTTTAAATCTCAATATGACTACATCAAAGGCAAAATCTCTTCACTAAATGAACTGTTTTTCTTTTCAAGCTAGTTTCTCTTTTTTATATAGGTATTGAAACCAGTGGTCATTATTGTGCTGAGCATTGAAGTTGCTTCACTACCAAAGGCAACACACATCCTTATATTGTGTTCCTGAGAAAGAGACATGAAGACCACAATTTGGGAAAGATCTTCTAGATATGCCTGAAAAGAAGAAAAGTAGGCTAGGGAAGAGAAAGGAATGAAGCAAGAAAGTGGTCTTAGGTAAAGAATGGGGTGAGACATGGCTCTGGAGTATAAACCAAACCATAGAACTATTGGCCTCAGTATTAATCAGTAACTCAGTACAGGCTTTTCCAATCATGCAATGGACAGTTTATCCTATAAGTGGGCTCTCATTGAGCAGAAAGCAAGCCTCTCGAGACAAAGGCATCTTTGAGCCTTTAGGAGAAAATAGTAATAGCAGGTGATGGATGGGTGACCTGGTCATGTGAATGGGATGTGTGTGAGAACCACCGTGTCTATCACACTCACACTCACCCTCCTCAGATTTCTAGCTTGAAAATGAATATGACATATTTCAGTCTCATTGCCATCATCATAGTCATCTGAGCTTATGTTTTATTCTACCAATTATTTCTCTGTCTCATGAATATTCTAAACCCATTGCTATTTCTAAACAAACTACTTACCACACCTCTGTTTTCTTTAAATGCTTTCAGTAGATTTCAGTTTTATTATTCAACTGTCTCTACCTATCTCTATGTAACTTATCTTTCCAGATTTACTGTTGAACATGTAACATATTTCTCAAATAGAGTGACCTTTTTTCTAATTATTTCCAAGATCTTTGAAATTACCTAGCTATAATCTATCTGCAATCTATCTGTCTTGTGCTTACTAATGTATTTATTCATTTATTCTTCTTGCTTTTGCATTTTGCTCTACTGGAAATACTTTCCCCTAAACATCATGTTTTAATGATTTATTTTTGTCCTAATCTGATTAAATATCTAATTTTAGTATTTATAATGTTTACTTGTATAACTCCTGAGGCATTTAATACTAAATTGTAACTTAATCAAGGTTTCTTTGTAGTGAATGTAATCTCTCTTATAGATTAGTACTCGACATATGTTTGTCTACTTGAATTGCACTTATCACCAAGTGGTCTAATTTTCACTAATGTGTTTCATTGTTAGGATACAGTTTAGGGTCATGACAGTAGAGTATGCTTTCCTCTAACTGTGTTAATTTTTAGAGCAAAAAATATATTTATGGTAAAATCAACAGGAAGATATTCAAGTATTCCACATCCTTTATTTTCCCATTCATGTCCAGCCTCCCTCACTGTTACCCCCATGTTCCAGAGTGGTACATTTCTTATAATCGATAAAGCTATATTGTCACATCATAATATACCAGGATGAATAATTTACACTGTGTTCACTCTGAGTATTGTATTTTTATGGATTTGAATAAATGTATAATTATGTGAATCCCCCATTATTGAATCATACAGAGTATTTTCACTGCCCCTAAAAGTCCCTGTTCTCTGCCTATTTCTCCTTGTCTCATGCCCTAATCCTGTCAAACTTTAACTGTCTCCATAGTTTTGCCTTTATCAGATATATTATATGTGAATCACATAGCATGTAGCATTTTCAGATTGACTTCTTTCATTTAGTAATATGCATTTCAGAATTCTGCATGTCTTTTCTTGGCTTGGTAGCTCATTTTTTTTAAATACAAATAATATTCCATTGTCCCCTCACCTACTGAAGAAAAATTTGAGTACTTCCATGTTTGGGTAATTATGAATAAAGTTGCTATATAAACATCTGTGTGTATGTTTTTGTATAAAATATATTTAAAATTATTTTTCTTAAGTAATTGAAAATTAGAAACAATCTATAATTTAGAATTTTAAATCATCTTAGTAAATAGAAATATAATGGAAAAAAAACATGGTAGAAGCTCGTTTAATCAAGGGATCAGTGTCATCATCAATTGAGACAAATTGATAATAAATAACCCTGAAAGGGCCATAATATCATTCTATGGCATATCTGCCAATCTCTAAATTAACTGTCCTTTTCACTGTATTTCAAGAATATCAAGGTTAAGAGAGACAAAGACTGAAAAAATGTTGCATATTAAGGAAAATTAGAGAAATATAACAAATGCAATTCACAATCTAAATAAAAACAAAACGGTATAGGGCATTATTGAAATAATGAAAACGTAACTGTGGACTAGGAGTTAAATAACATTGTTGTACCAATACTGAATATTCTGACTTTGATCATTGTACTTTGGTTAGGTAAAATAATATCTAGTCTTGAGAAATGTATACTAAAGTACATAAGAATAGAGAATAAAATGTTTGCAACTTTTCTAAATGGATTAGAATAAAGAAATATATATGTAGTTAAAATATATATTTAAGTATAAATACATACATATATGTGCTCATTGTGGACCTGTTTGTATGTATATATATGTGCACATGTATGTATGTGTGTATGTGTATGGAGATAGACTGATAGGCATATGTTTGTACATGTGATTCATGTAGACATATCCGTGAGAAAAAACATGACTGCAAAAGAAAAAAGTGGAAATTAGTCATGAAACCTTTGAGGTCCATGTAACTTGGGAATTATGTTAATTTATGGAATTAGTTAAGGAGAAGAATCAAATTGTTTGAAACTCTAGGCACCTGAAGGTACATTGAGTGAATAGAGTGATGGTAGGAACACATTTCTACCTTTAATGGTAGAAATTTAGATGAAAGGATTTTTCTTTCCTTTTTAGAAATGTATGCTTTTGACGTATCAATTACGGTTCTATATATTGGCATTTGGTAGTTAAGTGGCTTTGTACTGTTCCTAAAGGTTATTTCTTTGAAATGATTCCTTCAAATCTTATAGTGCTTGCAAACTATATATTCCTTTAAAACCAGTCCTACACAAGTTAAATATGCAGTGATGTCCTCACCCCTGCAAATGGCCTGGCCCTAGTTAATGTTCTGTCCGTCAGGTATCAACCAACATTGAAATGGCTTTGATCTTGAACATGTTTAATTTCAGGACGAAAAGACAGTGTAGAGAGGGCCAGCTGTGGGAGGACCTTGCTCACTGCCACAACATCCTTCCCATGAAACCTGATCTCTTCTCTTCCACAGCAGTCACAGAGCCCACCTTCCACCCACATCCCAAAGCAGAAAACGCTGCAGCTTGCATGTCTCCTTTGCACTCACACCTACCATCCCACTGATCCCTGCAGGTTGCTTATTAGACATTCTCTACAGGTCTTGGATCTTTGTCCTCATCTCCATTACTTCTATTGCTGCTTTTCTGTGTTGCTTTCTTATATCTCAAATAAATTTTAGCGTACATCCCTCTTTTGTTAAGCTTCCTTATTAAGAAATCCTGTTGAATCAAACAAAGAAAAGAGGAAGAGGAAGGGAGAGAGAAAGAGTCTAAACTACAATCTGCACCTATTATTCAGTTCTTAAATTGCTTTAGTTAATTCCACATCACCTTGAGAAGGAAATCCAGATGTTGAATTTACTATACCTTAGTAATTTTAATAACACTTTGCCATAGTGGGCAACTATATACCTTTTTTGCCAATATGAATTTTCAATCATATTCTCCCTCTTCTCTCCTCTCCTCTCCTCTCCTCTCCTCTCCTCTCCTCTCCTCTCCTCTCCTCTCCTCTCCTCTCCTCTCCCCTCCCCTCCCCCTCCCCCTCCCCCTCCCCTCCCCTCCCCTCCCCTCCCCTCCCCTCTCCTCTCCTCTCCTCTCCTCTCCTCTCCTCTCCTCTCCTCTCCTCTCTTCAGCTCTCTCTGGTAATAGCAAACCTTTATAATTACAATAGTATTTATATTGTGGTCAATGACAATGTTCTGCTTTCTCATAATTAAGCAGTGGGCACACGATACAAGATAGGTCCAATTGCTGAGCCATTGGCATACTCTTGCATTCATTGCATCTTCTTATATCTGAACTTGCTATCACCATTAAAAAAATAACCTCTCATCTCTGCACTTCAATTCAAACCTCACCCTGCTGGGAGCTCCCTAAACTTCACTGCTTTGAGGTAGATATACCGCCTTTGTACTTTCAATGTGCATAAACCTCTGTTAAATCTCTAACCACATGTCCACATCCTCCTCTTGGATATTAACTATTTGAAAGCAGGTAGCAAAGGAAATATAAAGAAGTAGAAAAAAGACAAACCAGAAATATTAGGAGAAAAGACCAAACAGGAGTGTGCTGAAGGACTCTTGGAAGCACAGCAAATCATAGCAATTGTATTTCAGCACAGGAAGTTAATGGAGAAAGTAAACATGGTAGTCATTAATATTTTTTAACAAGTATCTAAGCTGCTCCACTCCCAGGCATGTGAAGGACTATGCTTCTCAGGTAACTTGTGGGTTTTGTTCAAGGAGTTGTGAACAGAATTTGTTTAGGTTGATTTAAGGCCAGAGTGCTTGATTGCTAGAGTGGGAACGTCCACAGCTTTCTGTCATTCTGTCACTCACAGTGGTAGAAAATGAAGGCTGTCTATCAGTTGGGGTATCTGTGATTAGCACACAATCATGAACACATGATGTGGAAGAGAAAGAAACGATTGCTATTTTAGGAGAGTTTGTACATTATTAACACAGTGAAACCTAACCTATCTTGATTTCTCCTGTTTGAGACCAAGTTGATAAAAACTAGGGAATGCCAATAAAAAGGCCAGAGAAAAGAAAGTGAACTCAATCACAGACTTCATTTATCAAACTTTATTAGTAGTAAAAACTAGTGATTCTGATTATAACTATATCCCTACTAGACATATTACAAATGTCATTAGTCTTCTTTGCTCCATTAAGAAGTTCTTCTTTGACCCCTCAGAAATGGAAAGGCCACAAGCACCAATATGCTTAGCTCTTAGCCTGTCCTGATGGTTGTTAAGAGGAGTCGTTTATAGAGAGTTTGTATATATGAAGCACATTGTACATTGTTAGGGGTGAGAGGCAAAAAAAAAAAAAATGAAAGGGAGGAAGGGAGCATGAGAGAACAAGAGAGGTTAAGAAAGAGTATGTGTGGTCTCTTTCACATTCTCCCCAGCCACTTCTAGAAATACAGTCACTAAAATGTTGACAGAATACCAGAGAAATTAATAAATAAACACTGTGACATTTTACTTGTTAAGCAACTAAGAAAGGTGTTATAAGACAGGAGCTTGTGAAATACAGTTCTTATCTGTTCTATAATCATATCACATGAGCAGCTTCATAAAGCTTTAATAGCAGGTCTTTCTTTTTACAAAAGGGTGGCAAAGTGCTATTAATGTTATGTGTGGCATTACAAAGAAACACAGACATTCGATTAATGCTTAAATAAATGCAACTTCTGAAAAGTAAATCAATGCTTCAAAGCAGAATTGTCCAGCATTAAGTAGTCTAAAATACAACAGATAAATGTAGATAAATGCAGTAATTATGCAATGCACTGATTTTCTCAAATCCTTTGTATTTTTAAATAAGCACAACAAAGCCACCTGATTACAGTGAACAGATTATGAAAAAGTGGAAGGCTGTTTCTGCATCTGGGGGCTGTAATTAGATCTCCTGGTTTATTTCCAATCAGGCACTTTTATGCTAGTGTTATGAATAATACAATTGCAAAATTAAAGTATAGTTATACTTAAAATAATATTAAAGTATCACTTAAAAGAAAATGAAATATTATGTTAATACTGATATGCACTCCTTTTAATAAACACCATGTTAGGAATACTATATATTATCAATATTGCTGATTGATTCATATCCTTAATCCCATAATAGTCAGCTGGCAATACCCACCACCAGAGGGCAGAAAGTAGATGCTAATGATTTAATATGTGTTATCCTGTCCAGGAAAATCTTATTTTAGTGGCATTCTTGGATCAATTCTCAGAATAATATCATTAAAGAATTCTCTTATCACACACACACTACCACCTCCATTTCATTTGTTTCTAAACCATTCTGCTCAAGCAGCCTTATTTTCCTACCAGGTATAAGAGGACAGGCATGCGCACACACACACACACACACACACACACGTCTTAGCTCATGCCTTTGGTCTTTGAGAAAATACATACAAAATACTTCTAAGACACAAAATTACACAAATAAAATATAATTTGTTGCCTCTCTTTAAATAAAAATAAAAGAGGAATACTTTTATAATTTTAAGATACTCGTAAATTCAAGATACTATTAAATCTACTTGATTTTCAATAAATTTATTGTTACAACTAGTCAACACTCCCTTTTTATTTGCAGAAAAAAAAAACCTAATCTGGCTAAAACTATTCTCTCAATTCTGATGTCAATCAAATCTAAACCTAGGCAAAAACATAAAATTAATTTCAGTTTATCATGTGACAAGACAAAAATATGTATATCCATCTTGTAAATTAGTTACACATATAAAAAACTATAAATTACTCTTCCTTTTAAAATAGGACCTTTAATTCTTAGTGATAAAGAGAAATTAGTTTTTCAGACTGATTTGTTATTGTCTTATCATCATATAAAGTACTAGTATAAATTGAACACCACATAGTGATTTAGAATTTAGTGTGTGCTGGAACTCAAGAACACATTTCACAAGTTGGCTTTATTGTTTTCTAGATAATGATTATTTTTGATGAGCATGACTTAAATTCAGAACATAGATTCTGTTATATAAACCCTGAAAATTATCTGCTTCTATCTTTTTTTTTTAATCATTCTTTTGTTCCCAAAAGAATATAATGTATGCTCTATGAGGGATGTTGAATCTGTAAGATGTCAGTGTGTAAGCAGTTTTTTTTCAGATTCAAAGCTGAAAATTGTTTTCAAACAGTGGATATTAGAGGTGATCAATTGGAGTTGATCTCCTTGTTGTACCTTATCCAAATGTTAATGAGTAAATGTCATTAGTATTACAAGTAATCAGTAGGTTCTGTTGTTACTGAAAGCTGGCTTTTCTCATGTATCCTCATTTACAGAATTAGGAGGATAGTGCCAGGGGGAAAAAAATCAATCATTCTGTGCTTCCATTTTACAGAACCAGGAGAAAGAAAACAGGTCCACTATTTCTCCTTCTCATATTGCTTGTAAGATCTGATGATCTCTTCCATCTAAAATCTGTTAGAGGTAATAAATTTGCTTTTAAAATGGTGGTTAGTCACAAGATAATTATTTATTAATTTACTTAACCTTTGTGTACATATATTAATATTTATCCTTATAAATATAAGTGAAAATATTTAAGAGTTTATGAAGCATCTTTTATGTTCTTATAATTGTGTTAAGTACTTTATCTTTTATTATTTGTCCTATGTTACTGACGAGAAGATAAAGGAATTAAAAATATACTTGTTTTCTGCTAGAAAGTTTGTTTGGAAAGCTGAAGTGCCAATTCCAGTATTATCTTATGGGCTACAGCAGATGTCATGGCCAAATCTGTTATCACTAGAATCAGAAGTCACTCTGGGGCATCTTATCAGAGAGAGGAAACAAAGTTCTGATATAAATCATCTATGGCATGTGATAAGTTCAATGGTATTAGCACATGAATTTAGAGATGATGGGAAAGGCCATACTCTATTACCTGCTGGAGAATGTGAAAGTCTCAAAGAGAAAGGGATTTTCATAAGGAAGAAAAGGTCCTTCAGCAAATGGGAACAAGTCCAGACATAATGCTGCTGGGAGGCAAGCTGTGTTTGGAACCAACAAGCAGATCAACTTGGCTGGTATGTAGACTTGACTCTGAGGTAGAATCAGAAGAGACTAAAAGTGTTTGCTAAGAATTCTTTTCTCTGTTCTTTGGGGAAAGGCAGAGAGTGAGAATGAGAAAGAAAGGAAAAGGAGGAGAATGGAAGGAAGGAAGAAAAAGAGAAAGAAAGAGAAGAAAAGAAAAAAAGAAAAGGAAAGCATGAATGACGGATAATGATGAGAGGGAAGTGGGAGGTGAAAGAATCAGGAATTCATATGTTCCACAGCAATTAGTTGGTTACTAGGTTTTATAAAGATCATCTGTCTGCAATAAACTGAATTTTAGATCAGTGGCAGAGAAGGTGAAGGAAGAAAGAAGTAGGCAATATCTAGTTCATAAGCACTTTGAGATGCTCATTGCACAGGCCAAGCGCTGGCTAAAGCAAATCTAAATTGAAACAAAGGCATGAGTCAGGAAGAGAGACAAACATTCAAGGGAGTTTTAGAATAAAATAAGAAAATATTAGTGAGATAATTCTCTCAAAAAGTAATACTCTAACATAAATTGAAGTTTTACAAAGCAAAATGATGTTAAACAGCTTTCTCATTGAAAGTACACACTTGGGCATGATATCAACAAAGTGTTTAGTATTTTTCTTCTGACATGCATTACAAAAGGGACTTATACAGGTCGATTTTATGGGCAAAAGCTGGACAATGAAGTATTGACATTGTTTACGTAAGTAGTTTGAACTGAATTTCACCTTATTATGATAATAGTGACAAAAATTGTAGGTGATTATAATTTTTGTAAGTAGTTAAAGAGATTTTCAAAGGCTTTTCATTCCATTAAGGAAATTGTACAAGGCAAAACAAACAAGGAAAAACAAAATTCTATTTCCTCAGAAATACACTAATTATTTATATTCTGCCATATCTAAAAGAAAAAAGAACACAAGCTTTGATGCTTCTCTCTCAAGGTTGTTTTGTTTGTGGATACTGTTTTATTTTTCTACAAAAATATGAAAACACAAATTGTTCATACCACCCACATATATAAAAAAGCTTCCGTTGATATCTTTAAAAAATAAATATGTTATATCTTTCCATACTACTACCGTATTTTTTCTATGTCATTTTCAAAAAGTACTGGAAACTCTTCATTTGGTATGTTAATATATTTTCTGTGAATTCACATAGAATTTGATGGTCTCCTATTTGGTGTGTTTTAAAAAACCAATATGCACAATAAAATTGAAAAAATGTGTACTAACTTACATATATATGACAGGAAAATGGGCTAAAGTTTCCAATATTCTTTTTATATTCTTAGAAGAGCCAAAGAGCCATTGTATTTCATTAAAAATAGATCATTTAAGTGTATCTTTTTGAATCTCAGAATGGCTCAGTTACTCAAAGTTTTCTATTCTATTTTGAGTAAAAATTTTCTAATTTAGGTTCTTGTGCTGTTTTCAAATCAATAGATTTCTAACAAAAATCTACACTCTGATGTTTCTTTTTTCTATGCAAAGTTTGGTATAAGGCCAGTTGTGTCAGTTATATAAGTAAATAATTTTATTCAATGTAATTAGTTTTTCTTTTTTTTTGTGTGTATTGTAGTAATACATCTTAATGGAGTACAAGATGGTAGAGCCATACATGCCCACATCACTCATTTAGCCCTTCCCCAATTCCTACCCCATTCCCTTGCCCCTCCATCCTTATTATGTTTGGCTTAGTGATTGACTTTGATATGTTTCATAACGTACATCATGTATATTTTATATTTAACATATTTTAACATAGTCAGGCACAGTGGTGCATGCCTATATTCCCACTACTTGGGAGGCTTAGACAGGAGGATCACAGGTTCAGGACCAGTCACAGCAAATTAGTAAGGCCCTCTGCAACTTTGTGAAATCCTGTTTCAAAAAAAGTAAAATAAAATAGGGATGAGGGTTATATCATAGGTAGAATGCCCCTGAGTTCAATCCCTAGTTATACAAAAGAAAAATTTTGAAAAATGTTGAAATCTATATAAAGCCTTAGAGTTTGGAAACTTCCTTAAAAATTAGCAGAATTTTTACCTCGTTTCATTTACTCAGAGTTCATTATCTGTGTCATATGTATTTTCATTTATTGTGATGATAGAACCATCAAACTTATTTTCCTACACATTATTACTAGGATTTCAATCCAAACTTATAAAAAGATACATATGATTGGGAAGATGAACAATTGACAGTGATGTTAGTATGCAAGTTATATAGAGAGGATGATCTATGTAAAACACTGTGTATGCAATTACACTTTCTGTTTTACTTAATAAACTCATCATCTGGGAAAAATCAATATTATCATTCTCACTTAAATGAGAATTATATTCTAAAATTCTAAAAGAGTCACACGTATTTCCAAGTGTGTTCAACTAGTAAGTGAGGGAAGCAGGAATTAAACCCAATGTCGTATGAAATATATATCTATCCAGTTATTAAATGATAGGGAGCATTAGCAAATTTGGCTGATACTCTGCAGAACTGGAGTATCCAAGTAAAACTGCAGTATTTTTCATAGACGTTACCCATGTGGAAATGCCAGTTAAAGGTAGTAGAGCTAGAACTCAATAAAGAGGCTGCAAGAGAAGAATCTTATTAAGTGCTTCTTTGGTAGACTTCCAATCTCTCTTATAAGAACTAATACCTATTGTCAACTAAAGAAGTAAACTGAAAAGGTTTTCATACAAACATTTTGACATATCTGTAAAATGTATCCGTGAATGATGGTGGGAATCAACAAGACAGAGGAATAAACCTTTGTCTTGGTCAACATTCTCATTGTTATAATCCAAAATGACTAATGATGCAATTTAATGAAAAAAGATTTATTTGCTCCTTTTTTTTGTTTGAGATTCTGGGTTCATCTAAGTGAGGCCAGGGCATGAAGCTTAGGGCATGGCAGCAGGAAGGGGATAAAGAGGACAACAAAGACTGGGTTCTCACATCATTGAAGCCAGAAGCAAAAAGAGCAAGCATGCAAAGAATGAAAAAACACAAAGCACAATCCCTAAGCTCACACCCCCAGGGACCTACCTTCTCTAGCCACATCCCACAGGCCTAAGTCACCTCCCCTCCATAAACCTATTACAGTAGATTACAATAGAATTATCTACCAATGAGATTATGACCATGATCCTCCTATCTCAGCCTCCCAAATGCTGGGATTACAAGCATGCACCACCATGCCGAGCTGAGATGCATTTTTATCTGTCAGAATTATAAGAATGAAAACAAATTAAACAGAGATATATGAGGTGTTAGACAATCTTTAAGAAGGAGGTTAATCTCATGTACTTTGGGAACTTGGTACCATCTTTTGAAGGGTAGAACTATTCGATTTTATAAAGTTGCATGCCATTTAAACTTGTAGTTCTACTTATGGTAATCACTTCTAAAATATTATCACAGTGGAATATTACAATATTGTTATATTAGTATAAAAATGAGAATACTCACTCAACTCATTCTCTGGAAGGAAGGAAAAGACTGCGGTAATATGGGAGTGTTTGAATAAAGTTTGGTCCATGCATACAGTTTAATTAAAATTGAATTTAGTAGCAAATAATAGGAAACAAACACAATAATTAAAATAAAAGTTTATTTCTCTCTCATGTGAATTTAAAATAGGCATGCCACCTCTACTTTGTGAAATCCTCATGGACCCAGACTTTATTCATATCCAAATATATCCATATATATATTCATATACATTATTTATACATATATATATGTTTGTGCTTTTATTGGTGCATTAGAGCTTCACATCATAATGTGGTTTAGAGTAATAGTGATATATATGCACAATTTCACATGGTAAGTTTCTCCCTGGCTCCCTTCTTATTCCCTACCCTCTTTATACATGATATTGAGTTTGACATTGATATTATCTCTTATGTACCTAACATCAATGTCAGTGTTTCCTTAATTAATTCCCCCTCCTCCCCACACACAGATAAACACATCTTTTCCTCAGTCTACTGAAATTTATATTCTATTATCTAAAGTTCCTCTTGTATCCAGATTTCTCCCTAGCTTTAACATATAAGAGAAAACATATGACCCTTCACTTTCTGTGACTGGCGAATCTCACTTTACATAATGTTCTCCAGATCCACCAATTTTCCTGTAAATAAAATAATTTTGTTTTGTGATATTTGTTCAAATACCAAAATTTCTGGGATACTTGGAGGACAGTATAAGAGAAAAATTCTTATTACCGAGTGCTCACATACAAAGAAGAGAAAAATCACCAGATTAGCAGCCTAATAACATACCTCAAAGCACTTAAAAGTCAGAAAAGTCTAATCCCAAAGCAAGTAAAAGATTTGAGTAATGTAAATCATTAAAATCAGAGCAGAAAACAATAGAGAACAACAACAACAACCCCCAAACATCAGCTAATCAGAAAGTGGGTTTTTATAAAAATAAACGAGATAAACCCTTGGCCAAATTAACCAAAAGAAAGAGAGAATCGACCTCAGTCACAACAGATAACATGGAAATTCAGAAGATCATCAGAAACTATTTTGAAAAACTACACTCCAATAAAATAGAAAACCTAGGAAAAAATGACAAGTTTCTAGACACATAAAACCTTCCTAAATTTTAGAAACTAACTGAACAAGAGCAAGTAAGAAATTGAAACAGCAATGAAGATCTGGCTGTCAAAGAAAAGCCCAGGTCCAAATGGATTCCCAACCCAATACTTCTCAAACTATTCCATGAAATAAAAAGGGATGGGTTTTGGTAACTCATTCTATGAAGTCAGTCTTACCTTATATCAAAACTCAGTATCAAAAGCTCAAAAAATTACTTGCCAATGCCATTGGTGAATATAGAGGTGAAACTTCTAAACAAAATATTAACATGTATTCAAAACCACATCAAGCAAATTATATATCACAACTAAGTTAGGTTCATTCCAGGAATACAAGACTGGTTCAACATATGCAAATAACTACATGTCATTCACCACATAAAGATAACTAAAAATAAAAATAATGTGATCATCTCAATATATGCTGAAAAAGCATTTGACAGAATTCAACACACATTCATGTTAAAAAAGTTGAGAAAATTGGAATAGAAGGAACATACCTCAACATCATTAAGGCAATGTGAAAAGCTATGAGAGTTCCCTTTAAAATTGGAAACTACAAGGATTCCCTCTATCACCACTCCTTTCCAAATAGTTTTTCAAACTCTAACCCAAGCAATAAAGCAATAAAAGGAAATCAAAGAATTCAAATAAGAAAAGAATGACCAAACTTATCTCTATTTGTAGAGGACATGATCCTATACTTAGAAGAGAAAGAAATCTCAACTAAAAGACTTCAAGAGCTGATTAATAAACTTAGCAAAGCAGCAAAATAAAAAGTCAATCTAAAAATATTAGTAGCTTTTCTATATGCCAACCATGAAAGAAATCTAGAAAACAATTTCATTCACAATAACCTCAAAAAGAATAAATCTAACCAAAGAGGTCAAAGACTTCTAAAATGAAAATTATAAAACACTAAAGAAAAAAATTGAAGATTTTAAAAGATGAAAAGATCTCCCGTGCTCTGGGATAGGCAGAATAAATATCATAAAAATGGTTATTCTACAGAAAATGATCTGTAGATGCAATGTAATTACTAGTAAAATACCAATGTCATTCTTAGCAGAGCTAGAAAAATTGGTTCTAAAATTTATATGAAAAAACAAAAGACTAAGAATAGCCAAAATAGTTCTCAGCAATAAGATCCATGAAGGTTATCACAATACCTGACATCAAACCATGCTACAGGGCCATAATAATAAAAGCAACATGGTATTGGAACAAAAACAGAAACATAGACAAATGAAACAGAATAGAATATAATTCAGAAACAAATACTTACAGCCAATTGATTTTTGACAAAAGATCCAAAACCATATGCTTAAAACGATGACCTCTTCAACAAATGGTACTGGAAAAACTGACTATTCATACATTAAAAAATATAAAAATAAATCTTACCTTCTTATCCTGTATAAAAGTCAACTTAGGATTGGTCAAAGATCTGGAGAGTAGACCAAAGACTTTTCTGTTATCAGAAGAGGGCATAGGACCCACACTCCAACATAGAGCTACTGGTAAAAACTTTCTCAAAAAGACCTCAAAGGTACAAGAAAAAATGAAATTCTTTCAATACTATTGGAAGAAACCATCTCCCATCCTAAGAGCAGGTGCAGGCAGTGTTTTAAGACAGAGAAAATGGCTCCCTTTACTTTCTGGCCTTGAGTTTCTGTAGTAGGAAGAAGCAACGGGCGATCCTAGCCAGGCCTCCTCACCAGTGACATGGATTCGGAGTCAGTGGAGGCCTGAGTGTGGGAAGACAGCAGAAGGTGGGCACCACTGACTCGTCCCCACAGCAAAGGCACCTTTGGCTTCCATGTCTTATAAATTCAAGTCCCAGCTGTGACTGGGGCAATCTGTCCCTAGTAGATGAAGCAGCGAGTCTGAAACACATTGTTTCATTTTTCCCAGGCTTTAAGACACAGACTCATAATTTCTTTTTTAACTTGAACCAGCTGACAGTTTCCACAATTTACATATTTAATAAATGCTAGTTTCTCTTTTTCCTTCCCTCCCTATCTTCCTCTCCCCCCCCCCCTCTTTCTCACTCTCTCTTATCTCTGAGCTTCAGTGACTTATACTAAATAAACATGCAAAATGGGGGTTTTATCCTAGATGATATACAAGGTTTAATTTAGTCTGGATATTTTTTATTTTAAAAAGAAAACAATTTAGTGAAGATACATTATAGTTTAAGAGGTGGTAGTATAAAATCAATGGAAGCTCAGTTGGATGAATATATGATATATGAATTCATTGCTTTGGGCAAAGTCTATATCAATAGCTTTCTTTGGAAGAGATATCTTTAATAGCATAAAATATAGTCGTTTTTAAAATCTTCAAGTGGATATTCATAGTCTCCTTGCTCATATTTAGATATACTTTTGGATTTTATCTTTGATATAATAGCTCTGGGCAAAGAAAATATGTCTCTGATTCTTGGGGCACTTGGTACACCTTCTGCCCCTGGAGGAAGATGGATCACAGCTAAGCATGAGTGACAAAGGGTAAAGACTGAGGGTGGAGCTGAGACCATGCTGTGAAGCAGTGGATCAAGACAAGAGGACTTAGAATATTTGAGGAGGCAGCGAGGTCACTTTTTACACACTAACAGGCAACAGTGTAGAAGATAACTGACAATTCTTGAGAATATCTAGGAAAACACATTCAGAAGTGTCAGGAAAGAAGGCAAAGAAAAAAAATAGAGTGGTAGAAGGACAATTTGAGCATCTTTCATATATAGATATGTTAAAGTTACATATCTTTATAAAACTTAATAAACTCCTGACTCCTAAGAGCTACTTTTTATCTAAGGGTTGAATTTTGAAAATCTTAAAGGATGGAAACACAAGCAAGGTAGAGGGGAGCCATGATAATTGCCTGTAATATGCATTAGAGACTAGCATGTATGGACACACATTCACGCGCGTACGCGCGCACACACACACACACACACACACACATCCTACGGAGGAATGAGATAAAGTCTCACTAAGTTGCTGAAGCTGAACTCAAACCTTCAATTCTTTTTTTTAGCTTTCCAATTATTGCAATTTTAGGCATCTACCACTATACATAGCTTATTAGTCTCCTTTTTAAAGTTAAGGGAATAACCTTTAGAGGATATTTGCCTATGATTACTCAGAAAATAAGTTAAAGTCATCATTAATATTTAAATTATCTGGCTCTGGGATTTCCATACCACCACTTTATAGACTTTACCATCTCTCTTTTTTCCCCCAAGTGCTCACTAGCTAAATTCTTAGGGGAAGTGCCATTTAAAATGCAAGGTGCTGGTTCCATAGTTTGGCAGTGGTGAATTGCGTAACTATGAACATAGAAACGCATGCATTAGTTTGGTAGTTTGGTTTCCTTTCTTTTGGGTAGATACTCAGAATTGGTATTGCTGTATCAAATGGTAAATTTGTTGTCATTCTTCTGAGAATCCTCTATACTGTTTTCCAAAGTGGTTGCACTAATTTGCAATCCCACCAACAATGTTTTAGAGTTCGCCATTGCCAAACTATAGGACCAGCCAAAAGGTCCACCAACAGATGAATGGATTACAGAATTGTGGGCTATGTACATAATGGAATTTTACTCAGCCATAAGGAAAAACACAATTACATTAATTACAGGGAAATGGATGGAACTGGAGGACATTATACTAAGTGAGATTAGTCAGTCACAAAAAAAGAAAAAATTGGATGCTTTCCCTAATATGCAAAAGTTAAGGAGAAATAGGTAACAGGAGTAACTCTAGATGAAAAATGAGATACCATAGAGGAGCAAATAAGGCAACCAAATTGAGGGGATGGGGTGGGGAAAGAGGGAAAAATCTCTAAAGCACATGATGTACCTAAACAAACATATCAAAGTCATTCACTAAGCCAAGCATGGAAAGGAGAGATGGGGAGGAAGTGGATTAGGGATTGGATAAGGGATAAATGGATGATGTGTACATGTATGTCTACACAAGTCTTTTGTCCCATTAAGATGTATAACTACAGTGCACTAATAAATTTAAAAAAAATAAATGCAAAGTGCTAGGTGTTTACCAAAGACAGAGACAAGCCTGTGATATAAAAACCCAATCTTGAACAACATTGATAAAACAGTGAAACTTCTGATATAAATTTATCTTTTCTAAAAATTTTTATTGTTTTTACTACATTGACATATAAATAATATAAATTCTTGCTCTATTTTTATGTTCATGTGTAGGCTGACAGCATGAAAGTCACTAATATTGATGGAATTTTACACATCTTTATTATTAATTCACTTATATAAGAGTTTCATTGAGTAACCATTTAAAGAAAACTTAAAAATATATAGACAAGTGTGGGCACTGTAAGGTCTTGCCATTAAAGACCCAGAACAAAAAAAACATAAAAAAGACTGGTAAAGAAGAAAGAAATGCTCCTGTTTCCATATCCCCCTGAGTGCGGATTTACCAAATTTGTCCCAAAAATTGGACAGTCACAAAAATTCCAAAGTCACCAATCAGTGGCATATACAACTGTTTCGTGCAGACACATTCTTTCCTAACCCAGTAAAAAGCCCCAAGTCTATATAAGGAAGACTGGCTTCTGACACTGGTGGCTTTCTCCCCATCAGTTGCTCCCTCTCAGGTGTTTAACCCAATTACTATTCCTTCCTGTGGAGCCATGTTCTTTTGTCCTTAAATTTTCTAACAAGTATGACAATAAATGTACATAAGTCAGAAAACTGAATAAAATACAAATATGAAATATTTCAAATGGTGACAGATATGATTTTGATTATATTTTTAGTAATGTATCAATTCCAAATTAGTATAACTCAGTAAAAATACTAACATTACCACACATTTAAAAAAATATTTAATGCAAGGGCTGTTTGCAAAATTCATTCTTTAGTCCAGAAAAAAACAGGAAGATATAATTTAAATGTTCAGTAATTGATGTTTTAATTTCTTCACACAAATGGTATTTAACTTTCTTTTCTCTGTTATCTTTTCTCTTTGGCATTTTTCAGTATCCATTTGATTGGGTAATTAATGACATAGTTGTTTATTTTAAAGTGATTTCTGTTTCAGAATATTCTAAGAAAAACATCATTGCAGCAAAGAGCACTTCAGAAATTAACTGTTAAGTGTTGGTGTAAATTAAGGCTCTATACAGGTAGATAGATAAATGAATCTGTCACATATATAATTGCCAGGCAAAGTGGTTACACTTTTAGCCATTTTCACTGGTTTGCTAACGCAGCTTCCCATTCTAAAATGATAAATCATCATTTGTTAAGAAATAGATATTCCTTCTGTAGCTAAGGCATATGTATTCCATTGTTAATAAAGATTGTTCTTTCTGGAGTTTCAAAAACGAAAATGTGTGGGGCAGACTCATAATGGGTAACAATGTCGTTTTTCCCCCCAATGATGTGGACCCTTAGAAGATGATCTGTAATTATTCATGGACCAAAATAGTTTTAGGGAAAGGCATTTTCATGCTCCAGATGCCACATAGTCACAGCTGAATACTATAACCTCAGAAAAAGTAACTCCTGAGGTGGCAGAAGCTGAAATCTGTGTGAAATGTGCAAAGAAAGTGCTTTAAGTACAGGTCACCTCTAAATTGTTGCCTCCTGCTTTTATACTGTGTCTACAGGGAGCCTCTGATTTTAACTTTTGAATAAAAGGCTTTCCTTTCCTTTTCTTCCCCTTTCTTTTTCTTTCTCCTCTCCTGGAAATATGACAGTAACACAAATGTTTTCATGAACTAATTAATATAGTCTCTGGACAAACCCATGCTACATCCTGAAAACAAATGACTTAGCAGTCTACCTTCCAGTAGGCTGCAATTAATTGAAGGCCCCGAGGCTAAGTAAGCTTTGATACTTAAATGTCAGCACTTGGTTCAGAAGTTGTATTTACATAATCTGTTTACTAATTGCTGACTCAGTGCTTTTTCAATATACTGAACATTGAACAGTAGGACTTTTAAGTCAGCTTTCAATTCTTATTTGTAAGCCTAAAGGAAGGAAAGCAGCAACCAATTAGTGGCAAGACCAAATGATTGGGCTCATTGATTCAGTTATTAATAGAAATAACTGCTTTGAGAGCACGAGTGTACCCCCTCAATCATGGACTCCTTGGTTTCTGAGCTTACAACAGAGTTTGAAAGTTTATGAAATAATGTGTTCTAATCATAGTATCTATGAATTGGGGAGTAGTTGATATTTTTTCATTTTATTTCATTTGTTGATTTTCATGTCAGGCAGAAGTATCATTTGGAGAATAGTTTATAATTGTTCTGTTCATGGAAGACAACTGTCATAAAGTACATAAATGTCTGTACTCAAAGACTAATTCAGAGAAATGAGCTAGAAATATCCCAGAATGCATCACAGCAAGATAGATTTACTTTCTGAAATGTTTGTAAGGAGTGCTGTGTGGCTCAGTAGTTGAACACTTGCCTAGCATATGCAAGAACTTCAGTTCCATTCTGAGTACACACACACACACACACACACACACACACACACACACACACACACATTTCTGAAGTTTACTTAAGGGAAGGAACTTTCTAGAGGAAAGTAATATTTGCCCACTTGATAGGATAGTTAGAAAGCAACTCCGGGAATAAATGTATATGCAAAAGGAAGAAATTCTTCCTCTGTAGGAGAAGAGGACAGAAAATACCCACTAGTTAAGATCTAAGATACAGGGCTTTTATTAAGATGTGATAAACACCGGAGGAAAATTCCATGATAAAATTTCATGTTATGATACCTAATGATTATGGGATATCATCAAAGGCCACAGTTAGGTGATCCAGATTTTATCCCCATTAGACACACATCCTTCTGAATAACTTCAGAGCCTTATAGTGTTTTAGGAAATGATCCGATAGTAGAAAGTGCAGAGCCTATAAACAGGAGCAGGAAGGGGGAATATTTTCCAATGTGGCTCTTGGGCATCACAGCCATTAGAGATGCACGCCAAGTTCATGTGAATTATTCTGCTAATGAAGAGGTTAGATTTAAAAGAGATATTTGAAAATAAAACCATAAAATCTTTAATAAAAAACTAATTATGTCGTAACAATTTGGCAAAAGACCTGGGTTTTGCATCTTCACTCGTATTTAATGTCGTTACTGAAAAACCCTCTTAATTTTTTATCTATGCTCCTTTACTCCTTCAGTAATCTAACTTAAAAACTCATCCTTGCCAGGAAAATTGCATATTTAAATTCTTATTAAGAAAATGGTTTCTCATTTTCTCAGTATTTATACAGCCACTTTGGGCTCTATTACCCAGCGTGGCTAAGAACACTGGGCTGGACAAGTATTGGAGAGCCCAAAGAATGAAGGAAGGAATTGATGAATATCATCATCACCAAAATAAAATCGGAGTATCAATTTACTTATGCAATCGCAATGATTTGGAACTTGGATGACTCTGAAATACAGAATAAGGCAGTGAGTTAAACTATGATTGGAGCATGGGGACATTTGCCTGTTCTCAGTGCTTCCTCTTGACAAGCACCGTTATCTTATAATCACACCCTAGCTTTCAATACACCACACAGCTTTCTTTCTCTCTTCAGCTTACTGCACAGCCGATCTACCAATATACAGCACACATGCAGGCACACACAAGATTTGGATACTTTTGAAGTTATGTTCTCTATAATTGCCATTTTAAAAATGTAAAAAATCCCCTTTTGATGCCAAGTAATCATTTTTATAAATTGTGCAACCTATTTAAAATTCTGGACTGCATGAGCATGCAGTGTATGTAATCTCTGATTGCTACTGGCTCCAATAACTAATTGTTTCCAATAGGTTTCAGCAAAGTAATTTAATTAGAATTTGAATGAATGCTTATTTGAAGCCAGCATTCAAGCTTTCTTTTCAAAAAGAAATAGTGACATCCTTGATGATGAAAGAAAGTACCTAGTAAATGACTGTGGTAATGACTCAAAATGCATTTGATCATTTAAAACATTCATGAGATAGGGAGTGGTTAGAGGTGAAAGAAGAGGAACAACAGCTGAATTTGGAGCAGTATGAACTTAGCCAATGTTTCAGTAGACATTCGGGAATCTCAAGGTGTTACCCCCATTTATTGTTAAACACTTTCCCTCATAACCAGTTCTCATAGTAATGGATAGCAGAAGAATTATTCACTCCTTGGTGACATTCTATACTCTAGCTCAAAAGGCTTCTTTACGTGCTAATGTGTCTTCCTTACTACTGTTTCCTAAAGCAAATTCCCTGAGTGGAATGCAGGCTGCTGCTTTAGCAGAAGATTTCCTGATCTTCATTCAGAGAAGCCTTATTTCTAGCAAGAGTTTCAGGGGAGACTCACATTTTACAATTTACTTTTATCTCCTCACAAAAATGTAGATCTTATGATAGGATATTTTTCCTACTGATGTGAAACAGGACGCTGATACTTCTGAGAACTTAACTGCTCTCTCTAATATATGTATAGAAAGTAATGACCTTTGCAAAGACAAATAGCATTTCTGTGAGTTTTAGTGTGCCTGTAGATGTTTCACATTGTGTGTGTATATATATCAAAAAAGCAAACTGATATATATATATACATATATGTAATATATATATATATATATATATATATATATATATAATCAGTTTGCTTTTCATACATATCTAAGATTGCTAATATCCTTAATCTCTGTGGGCTTTTTGAGATGATAAAACCAATAAAACGTGGCTCTGCCAAAAATGGATTGGTTTGGATGCCAGCTGTATACATGAGAACCTTCTAATGACAACATTTCTCTTATGTGTTGATTGAGACGGTGGCCCAATTTTTAACAAAGGAAAGAAAATCAATGTTTTCAAAGAAATAATTTCTCTTGAGACTTCCCGACATGGTTGTGACATGCAAAGATGATGGATGCCCATTCTGAAATATTTCAGCAGCTAGACCTTTTATTTTCAATTAGATATTGTATTTTTTAAATCCAAGACTAGTCTACAAGTCTGTACTTGTGGGATTTGTTCTTGAACCCACTGCAATTTTATTTATTTTGTAAGTTTATTTTGCCCAGTTTAATACTGTGTATTCCATTTTATTGATTCTATCTCTAATTATGTAAGAAATTTATCTTCCTGACAATGTTGGAGACTCATTGATCAGGTCTTCTGATGCATTCAAACTTCAGAAAATATTTCCACAGACCTAGGTACAGAGAGAATGTTTGATAAAGATTATTGAATGAATGAATAGATCAGAAAAACTGAAAGAAGAGCAACAAAGAAGCTATTTATTGAATATGTTTTCATAGAAATATATCTGGCAAAGAGAACATATTTAAAGGACCCAAGTACAATTTTGTAGAGCATGCAGAAAGGAAGCATTAGGGATGGAGTCAATAAATTGATAGCTTACACTCTATGTGAAAGTGTCTCTTGAACTTGCAGTCCAGCCAAGCCTTTGGTTATCTCCAGACCTGGATGCTGACAGAAAGTACTGCATCAGAAACTCAAAGTGAGAACCACCTGAGTCAGCCCTCACAACCATAAGAGATGCTAATAGATTTACTCTACTCCACTGTATTCTAGGTGATTTTTCTATACAGAAACAGATAACTGGAACATATATTGTCAGGGTTTCCTAACTGGTAACTTCCATTTCTTTTTCACTTTAAGAAAACTAGTAGATTTTTGATAATTTGAGAAATCACCAGAGTCAGCTGTGGTTTAGAGATTTACTCATCATAAGTGGACACAACACCCTAAAAAGGGTACTGTGCAATGGGGCCATACCATATGTCCAACATTGTAATTTGCAGAACTTTTAGATAGCATGTTGAGTATTGAGGGAATACTTTGTGGATAAAACTACCAATGAAGTGGACTGAGAGTATATCTTATGAATCCTGTTTATTATTTATAATGGATTAGAAAAGGCTTTACACACATTGCTTCCTATTACAAAAGTTAAAGTAGCAGCTATAAATAAAACTATATTTTGATATCATGCGCAGAGCATCTTTTCCAAAAGAATAAGATAAATATAGGCTAGGTACCCTTTACCTTGAGATATACTAACAAGGACTCAAATTGGTATTCATGGAGGCTCTGACTATAGATTCAAGGCCATACAATAACTCGCTAGCAAGAATAGTGAAATTAGTATTCTAGTAAAACCTAATCAAACCTTAAGACAAATATTTTATCAGCACTGAAGAATTACTCTCAAAAGGTATAAAACAATAGAATCACTGCAGTATCTGTTTTCTAAAAGCACTTGGCTTTTCCCACCACAATGTTCTGAAATTTCATCAGGGCAAAAATATAGAGAATTATCTTTTTTCTCTAGTCACCATGACCATCACATTTTTTTGGACTGTGTTCTCAATGCTTACAATGGGTTGTAAATACCATTAGGACCATTATTCCCTGTGAATCCAGGGAGTAAATGGGGTTCCATAGAAAGCAAATTTGCAAAAGAAAACTCTTAGCTTTGTCATATGACCTGTATTTAGATAGCCCCATCTTCCCACCATGAAATCTATGTTCATGTCTGCTCCTGCACCCATTTTCTCCTTTCTTCCTTCTGTATATCAGAAAAGGACAATCTCTCCAGTTGTGTATGAGAGGTTATTATTAGTAGCACCAACTTGGCATGTGGAAATAGGCTGTTTTAGGAAACACAGAATTCTGGGCATCTATTCCAGTGCCATTCTTTCTCACTTCCCCCAGATACACTCCCTCTGTTCTATAAAATCAATCCCTGCTTCTCCTTACTATGACATTCCCGTCATCATAAACACATGCTCTAATACATTTCCTGCTTTAAGAATGCCCCCATCCCCTTTCAGCTTTCAGGTACAATTCTATTTCTAGCTTTTATGCACATGAGTATAGATCTTAACCCTATTGCTTCTGTTGCTGGGATACATGGGGGGATAAGTCTCGAGGCTAAGTCAAGGGTAAACAATGGAAACTCAAAAAACTCACAGCATACAAGGCAGGCGGAGGCTACAGTGGCAGTAAGAGACAAAGCTGATTCATAATCTTTCATAATATTATTCTAATTTTTTTTTTACTTTCTACTTTTCCTATGAACCCCATGGATGTTTTTCGAACATCTTACTAGGTTTTTTTTTTTTAGCAACAATCCACAGACGACCATTTACACCTTGAAACATTCCCCTCTTAGCTTCAGGGACAGCGTGCTCTTATTTTTTCTTTTTCCCATCTTTTCTTACCACTAGTTTCCTTTGTCATTTTCTTTATTGACTATTCATTTTATAGTTGCTCCAGGCTCAGTTCTGGGGTGCCTTTTCTTTCCATACCATACTTCTGCCTCGGTGATCTCATTCATATCTATGACTTTCAAAATCATTTATATGCTGGTGACTCAGACTTATATTTCTTACCCAGAGTTTCTTTTTCCTGAGCGCTAAATTTATACACCCAGCTTACCTATTTGAATGTGTCAGAGACATTTCCAATTTGCATGCTGAAAACAAGACCCAATCATGCTACGTAAAAGCTAATTATATCCAGTGTTTCCATATTTTGTCACCACCCATTATTAATGTTAGAAATGTGAGGATAATTCTTGACCTACCCCTTTTCCTAGCCCTTCATATTTAACCTACCTACATCATCTGTGCCTTTAAAATATGTTCAATTGGTTCATATCTCCACTCTAATCACTTGACCATCAGAGTCCACAACTTCATCTATTGCCTAGAGCCTAACTGTCCTTACTTTCTTCCTGCCTCTGCCCAAGTCCACATTATACTTGAACCATACCATGTTAGACATGTTTAGGTTATCATAACCAATTTATAAAGATGAAACTTTTCAAGTTTATTTTGGCTCATAGTTTTAAAGGGTTTAATCTGTAATTGATTGGCTCCATTTCCTGAAGCCTGTAGGAAAGAAACATCATGCTGGGGGACTGTGGAAGAACAAAACCATTCACCTCATTGCCAAGAAGTGAAAGATAAAAAGAAAGAGTAAGAGGATGTGGTCTCACAATCCCTTTCAAGGCATGTCCCTAATGATGGGGCCCCAACCCTTAAAGTCTTCACCACCTTCCAATATATTCTGCTAAACAGTGGACTATGACTTTAACACATGGTCTGATGGACATTTCAGATCCGAACTACTAACATAATCATGTTAATATTATATATAATGTATACATAATATATAAATATATAATTTTATATATGAGACTGCATTTGTGATTCTATTTCAAATAATTTAATAGGTTTGATTTTAGAATTAGATCTAAGTTTACGGCCATCATATCCAAGGCCCTGCGAGCTCTGTCTCCTGACTATTCCTTGTCTTCTGTGTTCACTATTTATTCTCAAATCTCCTGGCCTCTGTCTGTCACTTACTAAGGGGCTGCACACTCTTCAGCAGCTCTAGGCATTTTTGAATTGGTGCCTTGCATCAGTGCGTCCATCTACCTAGAGTGTTACTCTTAAGGCTTGTCTTAGGTGAAAAATTTAAAACTAAATGCCCATCATAATAGGAAAATTTAAATAAATTGTACCCAAATCATACTATGACTTTATACTATGAATATTAACCAATGTTCAGATGTTATATGAATATTATAGAACTTTATTTTTTAAGAAAAAAATATCCAATCATATCAAGTTTAAAAAGTAGGTTTTTTGCAACTTTCTTTGAGCTTATAATTACTTCAAAATTCTTTGCAGAAAATATATAAAACATGTATATTTTTATACAATGTATTAAATATAAAATACGTATAAGACATGCATAAAAACAAAAATCTTTATATGTCTTTGAGTGTTTTTAAAGACAGTAAAATGATGGTAAGTATTCCACATCAGACAATTACCAGAAATTATTGTTTTAGTGGCCATGGGGCTTTGAAATCAAAGAGAAAGTATTGTGCTTTTTATATTATATACATCTTAACCATGAAAATGTATTATTATTTTAATTAATATGGAATTAGACTACTTTGGAATATGTTTTTGCATGGTCAAAATAGCTTAATTTTTGTGATTTTTTTTATCATAGAAGATTGAATTGAAAAAACAATGTAGTCTTTTCTTAAAGCAAGCCCATTTGTTCCTTGAATGTTTTTTATTACTTTCCAGTATATTGTACACTAAATCTAAATGAGGCAAATAAAAACAACAAATCGATGGTTAGTAATAACGGTTATTTTATTAATAGTAAAGTTAAATCTAACAATTTTTTCTGAGCTAGTGAAAATAGAACTATCTATAAAATGGCTAACCAGTTTATCATCTTGATGTCCTGTGATTATTCTTTTAATGACTAAGATAAAAATAAAACTGTATTTTTAATGAAAATGTTATTACAAAGTTACCAGTTGGAAGTGGAAGAGCAAGTCCTCTGACTCTACCTTAAATTGTGCTAACAATGAATTTTTCCTGTCATCCTAGTTGAAATATAAGGTTATGTCTATCTAGCAAAAATAGTGTGAATTAAAATCACAAATATTGATTTCATTGTAACTGGTTGCTTTGCCTTAACTCACAATATCTCTGTCAGTTTCATTTATAAAATGAGAGGATTAGATTAGAAACACATTTACAAAAGAGTTACATGAAACTTAAGAAGCATTTATTAAAATGTTTAAAAAATTAAAAGTTTGAAAAATTCTAGTTTAACCATTTGCTTTGTTCAGAACTTTTTCTGAATATTTGATCATGTAACTTTCAATATGAATCTTCAAGAGATAAGTAAATTAATTAGGTAGGCATTTCTCCAAATATACTTGGTTATGGAACTTAGCACTTTCCTCTGGACTGGACTAAATAACACCTACATCACCTTTCAGCTTAATGATCTTTGCATAGGGGAGTCACAATGTGCCTTCAGGGCACCTAGGGCTCTGTGCCTTTCTCCTATGCTTGTGGAGATAGCATGCAGACAGGAACGCAGAGATCACTGAACCTGAACACACCATTACTTTTGTTTGTGCCTAGATCTAGTTATACTAATTGAACTCAACAACAGAGTGTCATCTCCATGCTTGCAAAGGGTTATAGACTAGGCAGTAACTCCCTTTATATGCCACAGAATCCCATACAAGTTAACAAAAACTGTTTGCAGTGTTTTAGAGAACAGTGTGAAAATAATTGAAACTGAAGGGAGAAGATTATGTGTGTGTTTTTTCCATGTTTGTATGTCTGTGTCTATAATTTTATTTTTAAATTGTGACAAAATATAAAGAATGTATAATTTACCATTTTAAACATTTTTAAGTGTTCACCCAGTGGCACTAAGCACATTTACATTGTTGTGCAACCATCATCACTATCCATCTTTGTAAGTATTTTCATCCTGCACAACTGAAGCTTTCTATACATTAAACAATAATCTCCATCGCCCTGTCTTCTAGTCCCTGGCACCTATGTATCCTATTCAGAGATAGAAAATTATAATTCAACTCCATGGGCTGTCACTTGCTGTATTTTTTGATCTGAGATAAATATTTTGTCCTTTTGTCTATTTTTTTTCATATAAAATGAGGACAAAATATCTACAATTAAAGTATCTGTCAGGTATAAGTAAAAGAGTCACTGTGGGAGATTATTTCTCTGTGTATAATTTTGCATGTGTAATATACATTTATATGTTTATACACATACTATATATGTATATATAGTACATATAGTACATATATAGATATATAGTATTTACTCTATATATCTACATATATATATATATATATATACATATATATACTCTTAGATCAAATACATTGATTTCTTTAAGCTAAAATAATTATTGCCCTTTATGTCATTCAGAGTAGTATTCTTAAAAATATGCCAGGTTCTGGAAATTCCCTGAAGTTAGTGGCCCCAAAAGAGCAGGAGTTATTATTATTTAATGATTTGCCATTTTCTTAATTAAGTTTTCCTCAAATGTGAGAATTGCAGCCAAATATCCTTCAATTTCTTTCTCCCTGAATTTATTCTGTATGTCTTTTTTCCTCTAGAGGGTCTGCTAGCCCTTATCTTATGATTTTTTTTGAGATGTTTTGAGCCTGAAAACACAACTTGCAGGAACAAAAGCTCATGTGGTGTCTCAAATATCAGCTATAAACTGCATAATTTTTAGACAACTGACCAGATTTGAGTTTTTATAAAACACTTAGAAAATAACTTTCTTTTTAAAAATAGTATTATTCTTGATGAAATTCTGAAGCCACTGTTTCTGTTAGGTGCAATCAGAATGGTCTTGTTTTTTTGTGTCTCTAGAACAGTTTCATAAATCCAGACATTTTGACTTTTGGAAAATTTGTCAAACTCAAATGTTTTCCTCTATAATTGAAACAATATTTTACCTATTGAGATTATATTTTTTAAAAGTCAGGCATTTTATCAAGATACTTCCTTATTTGGTGCCTGAAATCATCTGTTACCAAAACAGCAGAAGAAATACATGTTTTATAAAACTCTTAAATATATAACATTAACATTGGTGATAGTGAATAATCATCTCCTTCCATTCTTTTATTCTTAAGAATATAGTGTATTTTCTCATATAGTTCTTCTCATTTTATATTTTATATTACTCCATGTTTACTTTTTGTGAAATGTAATAGAGAACTAGGAGTGAAATCAAACCCAAAACTTCATCCTATAGTTTTATTTGATGAGGGTAGTAATGAGAGGGGGGAAAAAGTGATAATTTTGTACTTATTCCAGTTATCTTTCTTAAAGCTATTTCTATACATTTAGTGTCCTGGAGTCAAGTGACATATTTCATTTATGAAAATATCAGAAACTTTTAAAAACTATTTTTCAGAAAGGAGAAACTTTTCCCAATAAAATACCAAGTTTCTATAAAAGATGATTTTAAAGTCCTATGCATAAGGAACCATAATTATTTCTACCACAAGATTATCTTTGCTAATTGTTTTTTATCATATACTGAATATTTTCTACTTAAATAGGACTAGAGAGAAGAATGATTGAACTAGGTATCTTTTCATGGTTGATAATTATCAAAGTAAGAATGCTAGTCAGTATAAGATAGGTTATGGGACAATAATGAACTATCGTGAAATCTCGGTATCATAAAATCTCATTTCTTACTCATACTTGGAGTCCATCACAGATTAGCAGAGACTGCAGGTCCTCTGCCACCATGACACCTCAGGGACCCAGAGTAACAGTGATAAAACTCTTGAGAGGGCCTCTTACCAACAAATATATGCACTAAGATGGACGTAAAATGTGCCATTGATGTTTACAACTCAATAGCCTGACTTAATCACAGGAGGGATACTTTGCCTACACCTAATTACAGGGAACGGGAAAATGTAAAATGTAATCAAAAGAGGAAGTGGGAAGCTGAAGAGCTAGAAATGGTCAGTGAACAGTATAATGACTACCTCAGATTTCAAGACCTAGAACTCCAAGGAACAGAATAAACGTGTTCTTCCTCTGTCCCATATGTGTCTCTTCCCTTCTGTGCCCTGAAGCAAATAGCAGACACTGACAGCTGGTGGGAGGAGAAGCTATGAGGAAAGAGCAACACGCAGGTTGCCTCCGGGTTTATTTAGTTATGCCAGCGTTGAGTCGCACAGAGAATATAGCACAATGAATGTGATAAATAAACATTTTCCTTCATTCTTTTATTATTCATGTTAAATAAAATTTTGTAGGAGGCCATTGATTTAGAGAGGCTGCTGCACTAAGCCCAGTAGACCAAACCAATGTGGAATTTAATCACAGTAGCTGGACTTTAGTTAATTGGAAAGGGCTCTGGAAGCAATTAACCAATTAAGCTGTCTCTGCACCTCACTTCCGTTTTCTGTTAAATGCTGTCAGATCACATCGTTGGTTGAAGTTCTCAGAATCTGCTCCGGTTCCGGGAGCTGCCTGATTTGTGTATCGTGTTTGTTTTGCTTTCCTTGGCTCAAATAGACTCTATGAAGTTCAATTTACCTAAGAAATTTTTCTGATTGCATTGATCATCATGGGTTTCAGATCACTCAACTGTACCTTTCCTCATTGTTATGCACAGTATTGCCTCCAAATTTTCTGGTGGTATCAAATATGAAAACATTGTTAAGGAAAATGACAAAATTATAGTAAAGAAGTAAATGGTTTTACATTCATCCACTGAATATGATCTTTTCCTACCTAGTCCAAGGGAAAAGCCCCTAAGAAAGAGTGTTATGGTGTGAATGATTGACAACTGAGTTTCCAAGAAAAGTAACCAAGATTTGCATGGTTTGTTAGTATCTGTATTGTAAACACTTCTGTCATGACCAATTTTAAACTACTACCACAGTATCTTTAAGTGCACAATGATCACACTGGGCTTTGGCCAGGTAAAGGAGTCAACTTCCATGTGACACTGAAAAAATTCACTTTTCATTAAGATCTTCCATAGTGTGAACCTCCGTTTCCAAATTATTCTCCATTTTTTAAAATTTCTGTCTGAACACACAAACACATAGATGTAAACAAATGCACACATCTCACAAGAGCAAAAACTCATTCTCAGACAAGCCCAGAAACTCTTACTAAGGACAAAGAACCTTTTCATAAATGCTAATTATTTTTAATGCCATCTCTTAAAGTAGAGTGAATAAATGCATTATTACACCAAGAAGGGTCAATTCCTCACCTTTACCTCCCATGCTCTTAACTTACCTTCTCCCTTTAAATCTCTTGGGAATAAAAAAAAATATCCCAATTCTATACCATAAATCTCATAAGGATGTTCCTTTTGCTACCTAAATCCCTGGCTACAGCGCTGACTACAGCTTTTGTATATGTCTGTGTGGGGAGATGGGGAAGAGAAGGGTTTAATCATTGTTTGCATCATGTTGTCCCCAGACTGTGCAGCATTGTGACAACAGCTCTCAACTTTGTCCTCTGACCCTGAATCACTGAACCCTACCTAGACAAGCCATCCATCCGTTCTTCCCAACTAGTATATCTATAGCCAGGCCAAACTCCTTCTCTTTTCCAAATGCATTACAATCGTTCAGACCTTTGTGCTTTGCTTTAATATTTTTTTCTGCCTACAATAGAAGCACTCTTTTCTGCTCTTCTAAAACTTAACGGAACTCAGAGTGCTGTTATGACATGTCACTTTTGCTTAAAAATGTAGCTAACGCTCCTTGAAGCCGCCTTACATCGTGGACCTTAAAGTTTTTCTAAAATTTGCATCCTATCAAATTTTTTATATATAATTACTTTATGGAGTCTTGTTCCTCTGAGAGGCTCTAAACTTGATACCATGCATTGGAATTCTCTTCTACCCCAATTATATTTAGTGTGAAGTTAACTTGATATTCAACTCTTAATGAAAACTTCCAAAATTAAATTCCATACCAAAAATATTACTTATGTTTCCTATGTCATAAAATAAGAAACTTGAGATTAGAGCTGCAAATCATCAGAGTGACAAAAGTAATTGGAAAAGAGTTAGAATCGACTAACTGTTGAATATTGAATAAATTATAAAAGTCAAATTAATAAAGGGATATTGATAACCACATTTTTGTTTCGTTTATGAATTATCATTCAGTACACTTAACTCATATTTTCTTACTTTATGTGAAGGGTGAAAAGCATATGTGTGATGAGATAGAAGCCCATCTAGAACTTTGTCTTAGTGTCAGTAACTTTGTTCCACACACTTGAAATTATTTCTCTTCCTCTTTATAAATGAGGTATTTAGTTATCTAGGGCACAGAGCTCAGTGCTCTTAATGGCAAATAGCACGAAGTAAAAAAATGTGGCTTTTTTTTTTTCTTTTTTCTTTCTTTCTTTATTTTTGGTGGTACTAGGGTTCCTGGAAGCCCTTCTACCTCCGGGCTACACTCCCAGTCCTATTTTTACATTTTTATTTGGAAACAGGGTCTCCTAAGCCAACGCGCGCGGCTGGCTTCGAACCTGCGCGATCCTCCTGTCTCTGCCTCCCAAGCGCGGGGATTACAAGCGTGCGCCACCATGCCCGGCCTTTATTATTATAATCTATGTTATAATTGCTTGGTATAAAATTTTATTAATCAGCAAACATTTATTGTCTCTCTTCAGGTTGGAGGAGGGGATTTAATAACTGTATTTTACCTCTCTGGTGATTGAGAAACAAGGTTCCAAAGAGATGGCTTTCATCTTCAGAAACTTAATATGTTTTTAAAGATGCAAACTCATTTTAATGAGCTACCATGAAGAGGCACTTTTGAGCCCAGTGTTAAAGGAGAAGTAATAGTTATTTTGTTGTGTGTGTGGTACTGGAGATTGAACTCAGAAACATTCTACCTCTGAATTACACTTTCAGTTTTATTTTATCTTGTGTTTTGAAACAGGGTCTCAGTTGATAAGGACCTCACCAACTTGCTAAGGCTAGCCCCAAACCTGCAATACTCTTTTCCTAGCATCCCAAGTACTAGGAATAAAGATGCACAACACCATGCCAAGTGTGGTAGATTTAACCAAAGTCTTTTTGCAATAAACTCTTTTTGTTAAAAATTCAAAGATAGTCGTGCGTGGTGGCGCACGCTTGTAATCCCCGCACTTGGGAGGCTGAGACAGGAGGATCGCGTAGGTTCAAAGCCAGCCTCAGCTACTTAGTGAAGCTCTCAGCAACTTACTGAGACTCTGTTTCCAAATAAAATACAAAATAGGTCTGGGAGTATAGCCCAGAGGTAGAAAGCCCCTGGGTTCCACCTCAAGTACCACCAAAAAAAAAAAAAAAGAAATTTCAAAGATAAAGATGGCATAGAAAAAGAAAATATGGAATGTTTAGAGATAAAAAATAATTGATATACAAGCTATTCATAAGGTACCTAATAGGAAGACATACCTAGTGCAGTGCAGTACAGAGATGCACTGAAGAGTAATGAATATGTGGATGACTAAATTTGGGAATACATTATGAGCCAATTTTGACATTTTAACCCAAGGAGTTTAAGTAGCAGAGAATCACTATAGGCTTTTCAGAAGAAGGTTACAACCTAAAAATAATATCTAATTATGACTATGCTATTTTAAATATTATATGAGATAATTAGGTTGAAGTGTTTTAGGAAACACTCTATAAAATTTGTACAAATATTGAACTGCTATTGTATATATATATATATATATATATATATATATATATACACACACACACTCATGTTATGTAAACTACTCAAAATCTATGTAATATCAGAGAAGAAAAAAGATAACAAAAACATTTTTTGATGAACTGGCCATGTCTTTTTGTCTTAAAGTCCCTGACAGGGCAGAATTAAGTTTAGTGTTTAACAATACTAATCACTTAATTAAGAGTTTAATTCTGATTATTTCTGTGTTTTCTATATTTTTATACTATCATAGGGACTATCTTGAACACATAGATAATTGTATAATTAAAATGTTTAATTAAGGGTGTATTCATTCGAGTCACCACTCCACGCCAGTCTGGTATGGTACTGTACCTATCCTCTATATTTCTATCTTTTAATAAACTTCTTTAAATCTTCAAAAAATATTTAATTAAAAACAATAAAATTATGAGTGAATCCTCACGTACCACCCTCTCTGAAACACATACATTATTTGAGAAAATGAAGGTATTTTACACATCATTCAGTCCTTCATGGCTTCTTCAGCTCCAGCTGAGGCAATCAAATCAGTTAAGAAAACTTAGCTGTCGTGTCTAGTTTTAAATATTATAAGATTTTAAGTCAAGGAGATAATTCTTTTATTTTGCATATACTTTTCAGCTTATTTTGTATATTATTTTAAATTCATTTAATGGGAAATAAGATGCACTTAAATCATATTTTAAAATGATAGTTAATATCTTCAAAATGAGATAGATGAGAATCATATTTGTTAATAAAAATAAAATGGTTCAACTATCATTTCTCATGCTCAGTGGAAAGTCCAGTATCAGTCATTATAAAGGCTTCTCCCCTCATTCTTCAGGAAATAAATAGGATTTACATAGTTCAAGAAAGCAGAAAGTCTTCCGCTCTTAATTATTAGTCAGTTTCTATAGACTTCTTCACTTGTTTCAGACTTGCATGTCCCATTTGAAAATTGGTATCTCTCTTATAGCACCGGATACCCAAGGCAGTCTTGGAGCTCAAGATGTCCTAGAAGTTAGGGTAAAATCTCTGAACATTCATTTCCATGCCTTAAGTCCTCTTCACTGATTCAGAATTGGAGCATATCCCATTTCCTGCCACGCAGAGAAATCTACTACTGATGCTCTCAGTCTCCTGGTATTTAATTACCTTGTCCTAAACCAACAACCTGTACAGTCTTTGACACTTCTTCAGGCAACAGGTAAATATTTTGAAAGGTTTGTCTTTTCAAAGCAAAGTTTAGCACAGGTAGTATGGTGATGTGAAGAGAGATACTATCATAAAGACAACTAGAATGCATATTCCCTCAGGTAGATTTTATTTTCTCTTTTATTTCTTTCTTGTTCACTTTGTGTCTCCAGCACCAAGGAAAGTTCAATAAAATATATTATAATAAATAATATATCAACTATTTAATAAATGTATGAAGAAAGGAAAAGTTGAAGGAAGGGCAAAGCTCAGAAAACAAAGACATGGTGATATTTGTAAAGTACTATAATAACTTATAAATTTAATATCTCAATAGATAATCTGATTGAAATTAAATCAGAACTAAAAAGAATGTTAAAGGTCAATAATATAATTGTCCTCAAGCATGAGAGAATTACTTTTTCAGGACACATTTGGAGAGAAGTATTGATATTTTGAAATAACACA
Source organism: Muscardinus avellanarius (assembly GCF_963383645.1). Lineage (NCBI taxonomy): Eukaryota > Metazoa > Chordata > Mammalia > Rodentia > Gliridae > Muscardinus > Muscardinus avellanarius. Next base: position 27,840,500 of record NC_137787.1, on the reverse strand, counting down.
ATAAACAAGGGCACTACTAGCACTTAATGCCCCAGGAGTTAAGGATACTAAATGTGTTGTGAGGCATGGACAGTCCTGCACACTAAAGACTTGTTCTTCCAAAAATCCAACTGTATTCTTATTGAAAAATATTTGCACAGTTCTATTCCATCTTTACATTCAAATCTTATCTTTCATAAAACCATCAAGTGGTTTTCTAGATTTTATACTTGGGCCTAAACACTCCTCCTAATAGAGGACATGCTAATTCAAGTTTGCTACGTCCCTTGAGAATTTTGGCTATTAGAGTGAGCTTCAATTGCAGAGTAGAAAGCACAGACTCAGACAAGATTTGCATGAACCCTGGCATTTTCCTTATTCATCTATGTTACCTCCAAATTCTTATCCACATTGCTTCTTAATTCTCAACTAAATCCTCTTCTGTGTGATCCCTCATCAGGTCACTCAAATACAGTTTTATATATTTCTATAGAAATTTTCTTTATTCCAAACTAAAAATCCACTCATCATATTTTAACATTTTAACATTTCTCTTCTGAACACTTTCTAAATTATCCAAATCCTATTTAAGGTATAGTACTCTGAATCAAAGCAAATATTTTAGGTAAATCTGGAATTACACAGAAGAGGCAAACCCTCACATTAATGACTCTAGTTATTTGACTTCTTTTAATGCAGCTTGTTATTGTAAGATTTTTACAGCCCTTCTTTATTTTTTTTCTTTTTGATGCATTGATACAACTTAATGGAGTACAAGATGGTAGAGGCATACATGCACACATCACTCAAATAGCCCTTATCCAACTCCCACCCCATTCCTTACCCTCCCTCCATCTCATACTGGTGATTGACTTTGGTGTTTGTGAATGTGCATTATGCACATTAGGACATTTCTCTCTTATCTCCTTGTATCCCCCTCAGTTGGGTTGCCTTATTTGCTCATCTATAGTTTCTCCTTCTTGGTCTAGAGTTCCTCATATGACCCATTTTATCCAGAGCTTTTGAATATTAGGGAGAACATCCAATTTCTTATTTTTATGACTGATTAATCTCATTAGCATAACTTTCTCCAGTTCCATTGATTTCCCTGTAAATTACATGATTTTGTTCTTCTACATGGCTGAGTAAAATTCCATTGTGTACATATCCATTCATCTGTTGATGGAAATCTTGGCTGGCTCCATAGTTTGGTAATTGTGAATTGTGAAGCTATGGAAATAAATATGCATGCATTAGTTTGGTAGTTTGATTTCTATTCTTTTGGATAGACACCCAGAAGTGGTATTGCTGGATCATATAGTAAGTTCCTTTTCATTCTTTTGATGATCCTCTATACTGTTTTCCAAAGTGGTTACACTAATTTGCAGTCCCAACAACAATGTATTAGAGTTCCCACTTCTCCACATTATTACCAGCATTTGTTGGTTTTGTTTTGAATGATTGCCATTCTAGTTGGAGTTCAGTAAAATATTAGGGTAGCTTTGATTTGCATCTCTCTGATTGCTAATGATGTTGAGCATTTTTTCATACATTTATTGGCCACTTGAATTCTTCTTTTGTGATTTGTCTATTTAGTTCACTTTCCCATTTTTGATTGGGTCATTTATTTTCTTAGTGCTGAGTTTCTTTAATTATCTGTATATTCTAGATATGAGTCCTCTAACAGAGAAATAGTTGGCAAAAATGTTCTCTCATTCTGTTGGCTCTCTGTTGAGGTTCTTGATAGTTTCCTTTGATGAATGAAAGCTCTTCAGTTTAATGCAATCTCATGTATTGATTCACCTTTTAGTTTCTTGTGCCTTTGGCATCTTGTTGAGAAAGTTTTTACCTGTTCCTATGTGTTGCAGTGTTGGACCTATGCCCTCTTCAAGGAACTTCAATGTTTCTGGTCTAATTTACAAGTCTTTGATCCATCTTGAATTTATTCTTGTGGAAGGAGAGAAATTGGGGTTCATTTCCATTTTTCTTGCATACTGTAAGCAAGTTTTGCTAACACCATTTGTTGAAGAAGATATTTTTTTCCAGTGTATGTTTTTGGCCCCTTTGTAAAAAATCAATTGGCTGTAAGTGTGCAGATTTGTTTCTGAGTGTTCTATTCTGCTCCATTGGTCATGTATCTGTTTTTGTGCCAGTGCCATCCTGTTTTTATTACTATGGCTTTGTAGTATAGTTTAAAGTCAGATGTTGTGATTCCTTCTGTATGGTTTTTATTGCTAAGAACTATTTTGGCTATTCTGTTTCTCTGTGTTGTTCCAAATGAATATAAGGACTTATTTTTCTGTCTGTGAGGAATGATCTTGGTAATGTAATGGGTATTGCATAGAATCTGTAGATCACTTTTGAAAATATGGCAGTTTTGATGATATTTATTCTGCCTATCCAAGAACATAAAAATCTTTTCATCTTCTAAAGTCTTCTTTATTTTCTTTTTTTCAAGGTTTTATAATTTTCATTGTAGAGGTCTTTTACCTCTTGGTTAAGTTCAATCCTAAATATGTTATTTTTTGTGGAATATTCTGAGTGGAAGTGTTTTCTGGATTTTTCCAGTGGATTTATGATTGGCATACAGAAAACTTCTGATTTTTTAAGATTGATTTTGTATCCAGACACTTTGATGAATTTATTGATCAATTCTATATGAGTTTTTTTAGTTTGTTGGGTCTTTTAAATATAGTATCATGTCATATGCAAATAGTGAAAGTTTGAGTTCTTTTTTTCCTATTTGTATTTCTTTAAATTTTTCTTTCCTTATTGCTCTGGATAGAGCCTCAAGTACTATATTGAAAATATGTGATGATAATGGACATCCTTGTCTTGTTGCTATTTTTATGGGGAATTCTCATCTTTTTTTTTTCATTAGATGATGTTGTCTCTGGGCCTATTGTAGATTGCCTTTATGATGTTCAGGTATGTTCCTTCTATTCCATTTCTTTACAGTGCTTTTAGCAAAGATGAATATTGGATTTTGTCAAATGCTTTTTCAGCATCTATTGAAATGATCATGTGATTTTTGTTTTTGATTCTATTTATATGATACATTATACGAATTGATGTTTGTATGCTGAATCAGTCTTACATCTTTGGGATGAACCCTACTTCGTAATGATGTATGATTTTCTTGATATGGTTTTGAATGTGTTTGGCTATTATATTTTTAGCAGTTTAGTCATGTTTAACTTAGTACTGACAAACATCCCTAGGTTTCTTTTCTTTCCCTTACCCTCACTGTTGTGTTTAAGCCATATTCACATAGTCTTATGCCTGTAGAGTTAAAATTTTGGACCCTAATAGGCTACAGATCATTAAAAACTTACATTTATTTCTTGAAATATGAAGAATGTTTGTGTTTTTTCCAATCTTTTACAGCCTCTCAAATTATTCTAAAATTCCCACTATTATAAAAAATGTTCAGTAATTTTTCCTGGAATTCATTTGGTGTCCTAAGAATGAAAATACTCCATATCTAGAAGAGAAGCATATTGTAGGGAGTCTTCTGCTGTCTTAGAACTCATTCTCTGGTCTTGTGCTTAAGTTCTTCCATACTAAGACTTTTCAGACCTTTAAAACCAGAAAGAATCCCTTTTTAATAAAAAAATCCAGCAATTAAATTAAAATCAAGAAATTTGGATGCCTCTGATATATATATATATATATATATATATATATATATATATATATATATATTTACCAATATTTGGTAGTCATGTAATCTTGGGGAATGTAGTGACCCTCACTGAAGTTTAGTTTTTTCAACAACAAAATACAAATAATCACAGCTATAGCACATGGCCATTGCAAGTAATTGCTATGTCCTTGAATGCTAAGTTTATAACATAGTGACTATCACTTCAATTTTTATTATTGATCTTAAATCAAAGATCCCATTTGCTTTCCTTCATTCTTACCTTCTTGCTTGCACAATTACACATACTATTTTTAAATAAATTTCATCACATTTTGAGGAAAATGAGATGATAGGTTTTTAAACATTTTTTTTAATTTTTAGGGTAGAGAAAATGCTAGATCAGTTCCATAGAATAGAAAATTAAAAAAAAATGGAAAAGACATCTTGTGGGAACAAAGGTAAATTTTGCCTTCTTCTCAATTTAAACAAGATTTTCTTCCTTCTTCATTGTGCAAGAATAAGATGCTTAGTGTACTGATGATTTTAGTAATTGGAAAACTAAATGGGATAAATTTTATGGAGAAAATGTGATTTCAGGAATCAATATGTCAATTTTTAAAGTATTGGAAAAGGATTTTGTTATGTTGACTCTACTAAGCAGAATGTTCCCAACAAGAGGATGTTAAATAATGTTCCTAACCAATATTCCTGTGACTATTTCAAATGGGGATGTGAGTCAGATTTTCTGAAGCATTTTGACTTTTTTAGTAACATACTTATGGTCTACAGAAGTAAAACAATGAGGCAATAGGACTTGATAAAGAAATAGAATGTCTTTATGCTAAGTGAGATTAGTCAGTCACAAACATAAGAAATCAGATGCTCTCCCTAATATGTGGACGCTAGGGAGAAAATGGGTCATAGGAAGCACTCAAGACAAAGAAGGAGATTCTATAGATGAGCAAATAAGGTGACCTAAATGAGAGAATGGTAGGGGGAAGAGGGAAAACCTCTAATGCACATGATGCACTTTAACAAACATATCAGTGCCAATCACCATGCCAAACATGAGAAGGAGGGAGTGGGAGGGAATGGAGTGGGAACTGGGTAAGGGCTAATTGGGTGATGTGTGGATGTATGTCTCCAACATCTTGTATCCCATTAAGATGCATGACTACAATGCACCAATAATAAAAAGAAAGCAATGGAATGTCTTCTGAAAGCTACTCCTTTGAAATGCCATCAAAGAACACTGACAACTTATGGAAACCTTTGGAGATTCAGGACCTAAGTGCCAAATAAAATGGACAAATGGCTCTACTTACATAAAAGGATTCTTGTAAATGGTTCCAGGGAAATTCAAACCCTCAATTGTTTTTTCATTTGCAAATTGGAACAGCTATCCTGAATTACTCTATAATCTTTTGTTAATGGCTATACCTTGGAGGACCATATTAAAATGAAGTCCTTTATGTACTGCTTTAAGCCCTATTGAATGGAATTTTCTTAAAGTTTAATCCTAAGAGATGTATCTACCATCTGCCTACAAGCCTATCTCTATCTTAATCTGCCTTTATATTAGTGAAAATATAAACACAAATATATTAAAATCCTTTGATGACTTTTGTCAGTATCATCTTTTTCTTTCAGGGACTCTGAGATTACAAATAAAGAAAATTATAGAAAATTACCATTACAATAAATGAACTAAAGATTCTGATTATTTTTATTTGAAAAACAGTAGGGATAATTTTGGTTTTCAATTGACATCTTTTGAGTGATGAAGCTTTAGTGGAAGGCTTAATAATCTTCATGAATCAAGAAAATGGCCCCTGTGTGTTAATATTGTGCTTTATGTTTCTGGTTATTGTGTGATGAGCCATTTGTAATTTTTTCAAAAAAAAAAGGCTACTTGGGAGGACAAATGTAATAATGTCTTGAAACTCTAGGCAGAAAAGCAATATATAATTACATCTTTAAAATATTATTATTACAGTTCTGTCTTAAAAGTTTTGTTACTTATAAGTATTTTTTTTTTTTTGCAGATGATTCCTCTAGCTATATGGATTCTTCCCCTTCTGTACAGGCTATGTTAAAGGAACTGAAAATGAACTCTTAGTAAAGTAGTGTCTTGCTTTGGGACACAGCTGGATTTGCGGTATTTGATCTTTCTGAGTTTGGTTATTCAGAAATTGCCTATAACAATCCTATAGGAAGGAAGAGTAAACTGGCTGAAAACTCTGTCTCTTAAGGCTTCAGATACCCTTTTTTGCTGAATTTGCTCCAGATAATATAATTAAATTCTGGGATCTGCAGTGAAGATAATTTCTTTCTGAAATGGATATATTTAGGATTAGGAGTCAGATGACAGTTAAGGTTTTCAGGAGATAAGCTTGCTTGTTTCTGGAGTAATTTGTTCATCATTTCAATAAATATTAGATAAATGTACTTTGTACTAATTACTGGCAACACAATGGCTAAGTAAAACCTGAGTGTTATGGTGCAGTATCAAGACAGAACCTTTCATAATCCTTTCAATTACCATGGAGGAGAAGTTGAGCAACATGAGAAAAAGCAACAGGCACCTGAACCCTAGTGGAGGGGTGGTGGTGTTTGAGAAGTCTTTCCTCAGTGTTGGTGGGTATATCTCAGTTGGAGAACATTTGCCTGGCATACATGAGGACCTGGTTTTAACCCCAGCAGAAGAAAAATGTAAGATTTTCTTGAAATGTAAACATATGGCCAAGTCAACATTATCATATTTTGCATGAGGCATTTTGCCATTTAGCCATGTTTTCCTTTGTTCTCCAGATATCATCATTAAAAAAGGTTAAATAACAAGTTCTTAATTACAAGACAAGGACAAAAAGAGTCATGTTATACTGGAACTCTTCAGTTCCTTCTCCAGCATGCTACAGAATTAAATATGTTTTGATTTGACATTACCATGTGTTAATGTGGTTCAAGCAATTAAACTTTACTCATAAAGAATGTCACTGGGATTAATAAGACTGAGTCCTATCTTCTCCTTGTCCTCAAGTTGTGAATGCTATAAAAACCAGTTTTTGTTTTTATTTTCATCTACTGGCTAAAGATGAAGAAGCCATAAAACAGTTTTATAACAATTATATGTAACTCTTTCCACAAAAATTAAATAAAACAAGTGGTCTTGGCTTTGTATAGGCAGTTTTAGAATATAGGCAAAAGCTGTGTTTCTAGAGACAGAGGTTCTTTAATGCCTGCAAATACCTCTAAAGTAGACTGCCTTCTCCTTGTCCTTGGCTGGTAAGTTTTCATGGACACTGGACTGGACTACATCTGCTTTGCAAATAACGATGTCCATTTCAATTTCTACCATTTAAGTATCTTTCATGAGTTCTCATTTCCATTTTTAAAACATCAGGCACATGAGAGATGCTATATATAAAGTCAAATTCATTTTTATAATCTTTGATGGCATCTTCATCCTGTTACTGCTATTCTGGGATTTTGTAGCCATAACACAAAGAACAGCAATCAACAGCAGAATGCAAGATGAGATTAGAATTGCTGAGCCTGATCACCCAATCAATCGCTGCCGCTTCAGTTAAACACATGCTTTACATAGGACAGTCCATTTGCAAAAATTACAAATAACCTTTTTAATGCCTGCATATAATCAGTATAACTTAACTCTTCTTCCTTTCCAATCTAGAGTTCTGTCAGAATCCCCAGAAAGGTATTTTGGGGTTGGAATAGATCATTGTGCACAAACTTAGAATGACTGCTAAAGTTTTCGTGGAGAAAACTTTCAAAAATGTTAGTAACAATTCTGTTATGGGGTACTGTTATGTATTCACATTTGATTTATACATAATGCCCATATTACAACTAAAAGTCCTAATGAATTAAAATATCTAACCATAATTAGTATTTTTCTAGCAAATGTTCATAAATGCTAAATATTTAGTAGTAGTAGTAGTTTTTTAAGCCTAGGACACTGAGAACTAAACTATACAAATGTTTGACCTGAATGTAAATTCTATATACTTTCCCCAATGAGGAAAGCAAGATTAAGTGATTTGTACAAAGTCATGAAGCCATGTATTAGCAGGTCAGAGACTGTAATTCAACGTTCCTCATTTTTACAGTTTGATCAGCATAATCAGCTCTCCTGCCTTTCTGAATTAGATAAGGTTATATCATTTGCTGTAAAAATTCTGTAGTCACAGACACTTTGATGACCTTCCCAAGGTCACAAGTAATCCTATTATAATGAGCTAGGAATATTAAGATAATCCTTTTAATCTCAATTTTTACTATTATCCAGTCTAATTCTCTCTTCAGCTCATCCACTAATTTATTCAATGAATATTTATTAAGAGATATCATGAATCAAAAACTGTACTTGACCTTAGTGAAGTTTTAGATTTATATTTAAAAATCATTACAAAGTCAAATTATCTTTATATATAGTTTTAAATACATATATTATAAAAAGGAAAAATATCATTTTGTTTCATAGTTTAGACACCATATTTTTTTGTGTGTGTGGTTAAAAATTAAGGGATTTTAGGATTTCCTCCTTGACTTTGCCTTCTTTATCCATGAAATGGCTCCCTTAGGTCTTGAAGTTTATGGCATTATGACTTGTGGCACCAAAAAAGGTGGGAAAAGGAAACAAGAATGCAGTGGGCTGGAAATGCTGTCAACTTTTACATTTGATCTTAGCCAAAAGACCGAGAAGCGATATGCTGTCAATTTTAAAATTTATAAAACATTTCCCCTTATTTTTCCAATCTCTTCTCCACACCAAAAAAATTAGTAACACAACCTATGATGTTATGACTTGATCAATATTGGCTTTTGAAGAGATTCTGAAAATTTTAATGTCAGTCATCAACCTTGCTTTGGGCCCTTTCAGTAGTCCTCAAAATGTTCCACTTCCATACTGTGCTTTTATTTTTTGTGAGTGTGCAAGTGTGGGCATAGTCCTATTACTACACCCATAACTTAATCCTGGACATTTGCTTTGGAATGTAAATGATATTAATGTGGATTTCTTTACTAGAATCAAGTGTTTTTGAGAATTATAATTTTCTTTGGTTCCTCTCTGTATTTCTAAAGTCTAGTATAATGGCAGCTAGATGATAATAACCCATTATGAATGAAAAAAGTAAAAAAGTAAGTTAAATGTATTTTAACTTTCTTTAACATTTTCTTCTGTGGTTAAAAAACCAGTAATCTTACTAGGTAGTTTTGTGATAGTGTATCAGTATAACAGTACAGAAGATTTAGACACTTGTACTACCTATACTATACTTCCTATTCCAATTTTATTAATGTTGTTATGCCAGCTTTTTCTTTTCTAATAGATTTTTTAAAATAATTGTGTATTGTTTGACTTTTGTTTTGAGGTAATGGCAAAGCTAAAAAATTGTTACTCTGGATGAGAAATATTACAAACTTTTGAGCTCTTGACATAGAAATTCGAATCTTCGAAGATGAGCCAATAGTGTCCTATTTCCTGATGCATCTTTACCATAAATCTAGGCTCTGTTGAGTTTATAGGAAGAGTATTATATAAGAAAACTCAGAATAATATTCTAATGGCTTATGCATCAGCTTTGTCTGTTAGAGTTACATTTGCTGTGCCTTGAACACTGTGTTTTGGAGTGTACATTATCTGCCTGTGACTAAACCCCAATTTTGTATTTTTTTCTGTATCTCCAGGATTGGGGGGTCTAGTCTACACATGTGTACCCAATTCCCTGGGTTGATTATCTGTTAACTAACTCAGCTTCTCTGGTGCTAGGATATTTCTTACACTATTACACAAATCAGGTGTCTTTATAGGAACTATTGACACCATATCTCCTGATTGAATTTAAAACTATAGTTCTGTGTTCTGCTCATTGAGCACAATTTTTGCATCATCTACTACTCATCTGTAGTATGGTCAAATTACACACACACACACACACACACACACACACACACACACACACAAACACTGAGTGTACCACTTCCTATCCTTATGACTTGACACCTTGGTATTTTCTTAATACCTATAGCTTCAGACCACTTTTGTCAAATGCCCAGACATTTCTTCCAAAATGAGTATTACTTCTGACCATATTTAATGTAGCACAGGCTGATTCTGATTTTTGTGTGTGTGTGGTACCAGTGATGAAACACAGGGTCCTTCTACCTCTGGGCTATACCCCTAGGCTTGCTTGCTTGCTTTTTTATTTGTTTATTTGTTTGTTTGTTTATTTATTTATTTATTAGACACAGAGTGTCACTATGTTGATGAGAGCCTCATTAAGCTTCTGAGGGTGGCCTCAAATCTGTGATCCACAATCTTTCTGGATCAGCTTCCCAAGTATTGGGATTAGAAGCATGCACCACCACGCCTGGCTGCTGATTCTAAATTTATTTTGGAAAGACAGCAGGTGTAGGTACCACCCTGTGGATTTTTGGTACACTCAGCTCATCAGGAGAGTTGCTTTGCACACAACTTTCCTTCAAAAAAATGTCTGATCACTAATGCTAGAAGCTTTCAAGCATTTGTTATTTAATTCCTTTTTTTCTGATTGAAGTTGTCTGAATAATGATAATTTATAGTCCCTGGAATTTAGAAATGCTAGATTTGGTGTCCAGCATAGTCTTCATCTAAAGTCACTGGGAAATAATTCATCTTTCCACATTTATTTGAGAAAATCATTTGGTATTTAGCTGTTTCCACTTATTATTTCATGCAGTCTGTGATATTATATCTCTTTGATGTTTGCATTTGGTATTTTTAGTTGGTTAATATATACTTGGTTACTATGTAATCACGTGTTTTAGTTAATTGTACCTTATTCATTTGATCTATTTTATTTTTTTCACAAAAATCCTTGATTCTTATTTTTTTCTCATCTCTAAAAGTGTTTCCTATTATTCCTTGTTCTCATTGAAATGAGCATAGTTTCCTGTAATGAGGTTTTCAGAGTCATAGAGATTAAAAAGAAATTCTCTCTTCACCAATTTATTTCAACCATTATTTACCCAATTGCTTACTGGAAATCATATATGTTTTATTTTCTTGAAATCCATAAAGAGAACATATTAAAGTAATGAATCATATCTCCCACTGACGTTAATGTCACTCTCTGCAAGCTTGTGAAGCCATTCTGAACATATGCATAAATTCAGATGTTGTGATATAATAGTTTGGGGAATTTAGCAGCCCTTTTCATTCTGTTCTGTAAATAACAAGAGAAAGATAAAATGATTTTAATGAAAAAATACCCTCTGGTCCAAATATTTTTAAAAAATAGTCCATTTTCCTAAGTTATAAAATGTTCAATTGATTTCTTTTATAAAGCATTATTTTCTCATTGAAATTTACAATTCTAGTAAGAATGTACTTTTTAAAATAGGCAATCATGAAATTTGAGGCATAGAATATATTCTGGTTTTTAAAATTCTAAAATAACCAAGCAGAATAAAGTTTCACAGATATTTGTTTGACTTTTTTCCTTAAAATCCAATAATAAAGTAAGAATTACTGAAAGTGGACTAACTTATAAAAATGTCAGTTTGAAGCCAAGATTGAACTCTGTATCTTTTTTTTTCAACTGAGATGAAAATAAGTACTATTCTCTAATACAAACCTAGATTTTATGTCCTCCTTTAAGAGAAAAAGGGGGCAAAACATGTGAATAGTGTTTTATAAATAAAATTTATTCAACTATAGGGCAATTATTTATGTTAAAATTGTTAAAATTTATTTTATTTATCTGGGTATGGTGGCACAAATTTATAATCCCAGTACTTGAGAGGCTGAGACAGGAGGAGTGCAGGTTCTCAGCCAGCCTCAGCTACTTAGTAAGAACCTCCACAATTTAGTGAGACCCTGTTTCAAAATAAAGTATAAAAAAGTAGGGCTAGAAGTATTGCTCAGAGGTAAAATGTTCCTGCATTCAATTCCTAGTTCTGAAAAATATATTTTTTCTTTTATTTAATAAAATTAGAATAAATATTACATGGTAGCTTTAAAAAAATGTCTTTCTTGGCCAGGTGTAGTTGTGCATATTTGTAATCCCAGTGCTTGGGAGGCTGAGAGAGGAGGATCATTCACATGCTTGGAAACAACTTCAGCAAATAGTTAGACTCTTCAATCTAGCAAGACTTTGTTTCAAAATAAAGATTAAAAAATAGTTCTGGGGTGTAGAAGGCTTCTGAGCTCAATCCCAGTAACAAACACTCAAAGACACACACACACACACACACACACACACACACACACACACACACACACATCTTTATTTACTGATTCATGGAACCCAAAGTCTAGGAATCAATATATCAATATTTTGGAGAACCACAAGAAAAGTGAGACCATCACAAATTCAAATAAAATTCTTAGAAGCTAAGGTGAATGCAAAGGTGCACATCTATAATCCCAGCTACTTTGAAGGTTAGGACAGGCAGGTTGCAAATTAGAGGCCATACCAAGGAACATAGCAAGACACTAACTAAAAAAAAAAAAAAAAAAATCTAAGAATGTCAGAAACTAAGCTTACAGTTGTTTTCAGTGTTCTCATTTCTCACCAGTAAAAGTTCAGCAAAATAAAGGTATTCCCAACAAAGCCTTTCAATTTAAAGCATTCTTGTAGATTTGCATTTGAATGGCTTTATTCCCTTTGTGCCCTGAAAAAGCATTACATTAAATATTAATGCAACATTTTGCTCCTATTATGGTTCACTTTCACTTTTGCTAAACATTAACTCCTCAGCCTATACAAAAAGATGTAGATGGGAAATAGTGTTTAGGAATACAATATAGCCAATCTCAGGTTATCGTTTTATCTCTAAAACACTTTATTGTGTAATGTTGGCAACTCAAAAGACTGACACTATTCAGGTGAAGTTATCACTAGTATGCTTCTTTGCTTACCATAGCTCGTGTCTTTCCTATTATTCTTTCAATGATACAATTGCAGGAATGAATAGTAATTATAGTACAAAATAGAAAACATCAGTATAGAAGTACTTTTTGTTTTTATTTCTAGTTAAGACAGTGTAATAGAAATAATCTTTCTAATTAAGATTCACCTTCTCTACAGAAAAAGGCATTAGTTACATAAATTGTTTTATTTAAAATGCTTTAGCAAGAATAATTATGACAACTAGGAGTTTTAGAAATTAAATTTTTTACCTTCCAGCCACTTTCCCATACAACTTATCATTTGACCCTGATATTGGCCAAAAAATTAGCAGTGTGTTTCACCAGCCTAGTGAAGATGAATAGTTCCTTTGAGGGATTTTATGTAATATAAAAAACAATGTCAGATTATTTAGCTCATCTTTGTCTTTCACAACAGGTTTATTTTTAATTAACCCCCAAAGCCTCAGATTTATATATGTCGTATTACTCTATTATAGTCAACATCTGGATGCAAAGCATCTTTTCCCTAATTCTATTTTTGAGGTCACATGCTTTACCCAGCCATTAGTAGAGGGTTGGCTATTCTCTCTTCAGTAACAAGAGTATTAACTGAGTTCTTAAGATGTACCAACTGGTGGTCTAGTCACTGCCACACCAAAAAAATACATAAAATATGGCTCCAGTACCAAGATAAATTTTATTTTAGTGGATAATACACTCATATAAAAGGATAATTACTTTTTAAATTAAGGTATTGGAGTTATTGTTGAATGCTGTTAGAACAACAAAGGAGTTTTCTTTCTTTTGTGTTTTTTGGGGGTGGCATTTTGAATTAAATTTAGGGGTTTTCTATCTACAGACTATATTCCAAGACCTTTTTAAAAATTTAAAACAAGATCTTGATAAGTTACTGAGGCCAGCCTTGAATCTGTGATTTTTGTAACTAATGCCACCAAGTACTAATATTACATGCATGTGCCACCACACCCTACAAAGGAGAGCATTTTAATTCACTCAGTGAAGAGTGAAGCACCTAGCCTGGGCCTTAAAGAAGTAATATTTCAGGCAAATAAAGGTAGAAAGACATAAATTCCTATGTTTCAGGGCTAATGCACAGTCTAAAAAGAGTATGGTGAGTATGGCACTACAAATCTTCATTTGGGCTAGAAATCTGTTTAATTACTTGTTATGTTTTAGATCTGGAATGTCTCACCAAATCTCTTGTGTTAGGCAATTTCAGGAATTTTCAGAGGGGCAAAGATCATATTTTGAGGGCTCTGACCTCATCAGTGGCTTGATTAACTTGGTGAATTAATAATTTTAATGGATTCGCTAGAGGGTCCTGAAAATGATAGACAAATGGGCATGGCTGGAGAAAATAGGTCACTGGGGGAATGACCTTGGGTACTACATCTGTCCATGGTTATTTTCTGTCTCTTTTTCTGTCTGTCTCTTTTTCTCTTTGTTTACTGACCACCATGAGATGAGCAACTGTCCTCCACCATACCCTGCTGCCATCATGTTTTGGTCATGGAGCCAGTCAACCATGGACAGAACTCCTGAATTCATGAGACAAAATAAACCTTTTCCCTCCAAGTTGTTCATACCAGTTATTTTGGTCACAGTGATGGAAAACAGACTACTACACTATTATTGAAAACAAACTACCACATTAATATGGAATATTTAATAATTAGATATTTTATTGAATGTTTAATAATAACATATTTTATTGAAAACAAACTACCACACTAATATTAAAAAACTACCACACTAATATTGAAAACAAATTACCACACTAATATTGAATATTTAATAATATAATATTTTTATTTTCAATATGGATTTAGGCTTTTCTATAACTATCAACTATTATTTCATGTAACAATATATGAATGCATCCTTGATTCAATAATTATAACCTGGAATCCACGAAATAATGCAGAGAACCTTCCACTTCACACATGGTGGGAAAACTTCGGATGAAATGAAGTTTTGACGTGTTCATGACTTTTCAGGAATGCATGCTTAAGCTCCCTGTACCCTATCTCTTTCTCTTCACTCTTCCTCACATGCACATGAACATACAACCTGTATGTATCATTTAAAACTAAACATCCTTACAAAATGTACTGGTGCATAAAGATTGGATCGTTTGGATTAGGTTCATCAGGATTCGTGATGCTCCTCCCAGGCACCAAATAAGTGTAGTTTTATTTCTCTAGCTGCTTGGAGCTCATTAGCAAAGAGTCCCATTCATGGATTGCCTCCGGTGGAGAGAGCCCACTTGCTCATGGTCATGCCCCTTCCCCCAGAGGCACATCTTCAATGACTGATGTGTATAATTATGATATAATGTTTTAAAGAAGTTTATTTTGGCCAAAATTGGCATTATGTCAAAAGGCCATTTTAGGTACAATATACGGGCACAGGCCCTTAAAATTTATAAGTATTTTGACATTATTCCTACATAGAGTGGTGAGTGGTATTTTATATACCAAAACTTATCAGAATAAAAATGTCGCCGGGCGTGGTGGCGCACGCTTGTAATCCCCGCGCTTGGGAGGCGGAGACAGGAGGATCGCGCAGGTTCGAAGCCAGCCGCGCGCTGGCTTAGGAGACCCTGTTTCCAAAAATGAAAATGTAAAAATAGGTCTGGGAGTGTAGCCCGGAGGTAGAAGGGCTTCCAGGAACCCCAGTACCACCCCCCAAAAAAAAAAAGAATAAAAATGTCTTTCCATAGCACATTCATAAAGATATCCACATACACTTACATGTGCTATATAATGTTATCCTGGAAAAACTGTTGTTAATCTAGTTCATTAAAATATGCATCATTATATTATTTTATGTATAGCTATCATGTGTTTGTAAAGGGATATGTCTGGTTTTTATTAAAAGTAATGTATGCTATGATAAATAAAATTAGAAAATAAAATAAGGAAGTAGCCGGGCGTGGTGGCGCACGCTTGTAATCCCCGCGCTTGGGAGGTGGAGACAGGAGGATCGCGCAGGTTCGAAGCCAGCCGCGCGCCCTGGCTTAGGAGACCCTGTTTCCAAAATGAAAATGTAAAAATAGGTCTGGGAGTGTAGCCCGGAGGTAGAAGGGCTTCCAGGAACCCCAGTACCACCAAAAAAAAAATAAATAAATAAAAATAAAAATAAATAAATAAAAATAAAAAATAAAAGAATAAAATAAGGAAGTAGATAAATATTATAATAAAATTATATTATTACTTATATGTAGTATAAACTAATAAATACTATGATTTATATGATGCATGTTGAATCATCCTATGGTCCTAGTGACCAATACTTAATTATTAATTACTAATATGTGATATATGTTGATCTATAATACATGACATGTATAACTTTATCTATACCCTGAAATACAAAACTAATTATACAACAACACAAGTGTACAGCCGGCCCCACCCTTATCTATGGGAAACTACATTCTAAGACTCTCAGTGGATTCCTAAAATCACAGATAGTGCCAAATTCTATATTTGTTTTGCTATATTTTTTTATATACCTTGCAGCTTTGTCACATAGTACCAGAATTTGTCTGGTATTTTTTGCATTCATTATTGTTCTTGCACTTTGAGGTCACTATTAAATAAAATAAAAGTTACTTGAAAAGAAAAACTGAGATATTGCAATAGTTGATCTGAAACCCAAAGCAGCCACTAAGTGAGTATCCAGATACGCTGGACAAACAGATGGCTTATCTTCTGGGTGGACCATTAAATTTTTCTCTGTTGATATCCTGAAAGTTGGTTATGAATAGCAATATATCCTGGATTATGTAATTTCCTAGAAAATTCTTAATCAAATAGTTTAACAAGTTTGTGTCTTTAATAAATCAGAAAGTGATCTTACTGAAAAGAATGAGAATCCAATTCATATCTACATATTTGGTCCAAGTGTAGAACAAATTATGACAGAGCTTTATTTTTACATGTGCAAATGAAAATTTTGATCCTTCTTTCAAAAATAGATAGATCCAGCATGCTACTTTTCCTTCACACATTTTTACTATTTATACAAATGGTTAAGATTTTTGAAGGTATTTCCCCATTTAATATGATGTTGGCTATGGGCCTATTTTAGATTGCCTTTATGATGTTGAGGTATGTTCCTTCTATTCTGGTTCTCTGCAGTGCTTTTTATCATAAATGGATGTTGGATTTTATCAAATGCTTTTTCAGCATCTATTGAAATGATCATGTGATTTTTGTCTTTGGTTCTGTTTATATGATGAATTACATGGATTGATTTTCATATGTTAAACCAGCCTTGCATCCCTGGGATGAATCCTACCTGGTCATGGTGTATGATTTTTTTGATGTGGTTTTGAATGCGTGTTGCTAGTATTTTGTTTAGCGGTTTTTCATCCAAGTTCATCAAAGATATAGGCCTGTAGTTTTCCTTCCTTAAACTTTCTTTATTTGGTTTTGGTATTAATGTGATGTTGGCTTTATAGAATGTATTTGGGAGAGTCTTTTTTTTCTACATCATGAAATAGATTTAGGAGTATTGGGATTAGCTGTTCTATAAAGGTTTTATAAAATTCAGTTGGTAAACAAAATATTGCATATCTTGATTAAGTTACAAAAGTTCTGATGTACTTTGAGAGGAGGGAAATTTGTGATAGTTCATTTGATCAATCAATAAATGTTTGTTGAATATCTACAAAGATTTCATCACTGCCCTCATGTTGGGGATACAGAAATCTCTTTGATTTTCATCTATTTATTATAAACCCAGAAAGTTTGTATTTCTGCTTAAATAATTTTATTATAAAATTTTTAACACAGGAGGTAGGAGATGCTGCTGGTCTCTATATTTACAAATGATATGTTAACTTCACTCTGACAGTGAAACCATTGAAGACAATGGTTATTTTTAAGTGATGAAGAACTGTCATGTCATTTTAGTAAACCAGACAGCCTTATTGGATTGTAGGTGATGTGTGAGAAAGGCACTTTCTTCCTATATTGGCACCACAACTGCATGTCCCTAATCTTATGCTTCTCAATCAAAAAATATTTTTACAAGAAGCTATTTATTTAATATTCTATTAGTGCTCTTTTTCTTCCTAGCTTAATTCTACTCTAATTCAACAGAAAACATATCTTGTGAAGATGTGATGGGGAGCACATCATTTTTCAAATTAAATCACTCGCTAACTATTTAAATAAGGAAAGGTGGGAGTATTTTTCCAAACCCAGTAAAATATTTACAGAGTTAGAGAGGGGAAGATAAAAGATTTAAGAAGAAAACAGTATGAATAATACTCTGGCAATATATAAAGTTATTACTGCCTATTTCACTAACTCCTATGGGGAGGGAGGAAGGGTATTGCTAGGACATGGTGGGGAATACACAAAGAGCTGTGTGCATGTATGGTTTTCACACATTAAACCCTCACTATAGTGTCTGATTGCAATACAGTAATAAAATTTTTAAAAAGTTTTTGAAAATATAAATTATTAAAACATTCATAATCCATTCTAAAAAGAAAATCATACTATTTAAATTCCATATTCTAGTTGAGTTTAGGTTTGGTAAAGCACATGCTAGTGAATATGACTAAATAAATACAAATAATACAAAGAGAAATATTATATTTAAATTATTATTCCATGTTTTTATTGACAAGTAGAAATAATACTTTAAAATAAATAAACACTAGACTACAAAATCTTGGACATCACATTGTTGAATAATCCTTTAAAAATTGTTATCAAGTAAGGTAAGCTTGATCCAACTATTTCTGTTGAATGTTATTTTTTAAAATACAAAACAATCCACTTCTTATTCACTTTTCAAGTAATTTATTCAAAAATACTCATATACTCAAAGAGGGGAACTATATTTTAGAAGATGATAATGGATAGTTTTAAAAATTATGTAGTATAAAATAGTGAGTTTATTTTCTTTAACAACATGTGGAAGAATTGAACCACTAGTCACTTTTTTAATGAAGAATTATCTCAAAATGGCTTGTTGAATTCAAACTCTAAAGACTTAGTTGGTGAGAATATTAAGATAGTACTTTATAAAAGTGTGTGCTGTTCAAGTGGGACTTACTTATAATAGTTTTAGACAGTGCCCCATTCATCTACCACTTGCTGTTCTCTAGCTAATTGACCTTGCTCTCCATTTGACCTTAAATGAAAAGGGAAGCTACACCAGACAGGTCCATAACCTCTAAAGAACTAAAAATACTGACATAGCCAAGCCACATATTTGCATTACACATACTAAACTAACAGACGATAGTATTTACAAGGCTTCAATAAATGCTTAAATCTATTTTGTGGACAAAAGGATTTTTAAGTTAATTCATTTTGTGGAGAGAATAATTTAACCAAGTTAGCATTTTGTTGACAGAATTATGATGAAATTCATTTTGTCTACATAATTGATTGGACAGCTAGCAGAATGCATTTCTCCCCAGCATGAAGAATGTGCAGAGGTTGTCAAATGGCATTTCCTCCTCATCTCAAATCATTCCACCAACAAAATAAATACAGAGCCCTTTCATTTATAAAATCAATACAGGTGCTAATTATTGGCTGATAGAATTCAAAGTCAAATTCTTTTCTGTTACATATTGATGGAAAAATATTCATGCCATTTGCTAAGAAGATATCACTCTCAGAGAAGCATTGTTCTAAAAGAAGCTTACATCTAATCTGTGTAAGAGAAGAGGAATGTGGTTTGCTTTCTCCACATTCAATGCTACAAACATGAAATAAACATTTTGAATCAAATTCTTAAATAAATGGCTGCAGTGGGAACGTTCAGGAAACTATTAAGAGACAGAGCAGAAAGAGGGTCATGAATAGTACATGATAGAAAATATTGGAAGCTACAAAACACATCAACACTAAATGTAAATTTACATCGTTCTCCAGATGCACTTTTAATTGAATTAGATTATTGTATTATAATCCATTTAAGCCTAGAGGCTTGTACAGTGAAGATGAGTGGAGTAGCAGGGCACTAATAATGGCTCTATGTCTCACACTTTGTGCTTTTCTGCATTTGCATAACACCTATTGCCAAAAAATCTGAATGCTGAAAATGGAGTGCAACAATATTAGACTGGGCTATTCTTCGGACACATACTTATTGGAGATGTTCTTTCAGACAGCCCTTATTTCAAGATTAAACTTCTTTATTCTGGATGTCAGAACATTTGGTGAGGAGAGAATTTCAGGACTGGCCAACTGGAAAATGAACAAATGTACACCATATATTTACAATATGTGATTATTTAGATTTCAGGGCTTCTATTTTCATGAATAAATATTATAGAATCATCATTTTGTCAAGTGTTAACTGTATGAATTAGCTCCAAGGGAAATGCTCAACTTGTAAAATATTAGTGGGATAGATGCCTTATTTACTATGGCCCACTTCAAAGCTATCCAGATAATTTATATATTAGATTGGCGAGGCCAGATGTTAATAATCTGGAGATGTAGGATCACTCTTCCCTTTATCTAATGCTTTGTGATCTGTTCACAAAATTCTGAAGTCTACCATTTTGTTTTAAAGGTAGAGATCAATCCCAACACTCAAGGTACAATGGAGCAAGTGTGGAAAGACTTAAGCGGTTATGTTGAATGTTGTTAATAAGCAAATATTTCAGACAACTATATATCAGTTGAAAGTGACTCACTGGGGCAGAATTAAATAATTGAGTATAAAACTAGGACGTCTTAAGGAAAGAACATAGTCCAATAGGAAGTTTAGAGAACTACATAAATGAAAACAGAGAAACCACATTGATTGGTGTAAAATTGATTTGCAAATATTAGAACTGTGAAATAAATTATTTTCTCACCTCTAAGTCCCTAGTTAGCACTATACTGAAAATTTGGGGCTAGTCTTTTTATATGAATTTAAAGATTGATCTTTGGTCATTTCAAATAATTAGATTTAGAAAAAGGACATTAAAAATTGCATGTTGCAATTTCTCTATCCTTCAATGGATCACAATTGATTTGAGGATATGATACTCATAAAATGTACTTAGAGCTGGGCGTGGTGGCGCACACTTGTAACCCCTGCGCTTGGGAGACAGAGACAGAAGGATCATGCAGGTTCGAAGCCAGCCATGCACGCTGGCCTAGGAGACCTGTTTCCAAATAAAAATGTAAAAATAGGTCTGGGTGTGTAGCCCGGAGGTAGAAGGGCTTCCAGGAACGCCAGTACCACCAAATAATAATAATAATAGTAATAATAATAATAATAATAATAAATTAATTATAATGCACTTAGAAATTTTGAGGCCACATTAAAATGCATTTCAATATTCACACATATTTATTATATACATGAATTCTCTTAAATATGACTTAATAGCATCTAGAAACATGAATATCAATAGCTATACACCTAAATACATTTTAATATGTATATCCATCTTTAATCAAAATGATTCAAAGGATATGTGGAATAAATCATGTACACATGAAATTTTTGAGGCAAGAAAGTAAAACAAAGGTGTTATGGTTTGTATATAATTTGTCCCCTAGAATAGTTCTTATATTAGCAAAAATGTTCAAGGGTGATAAAATTATGAGAGCTCCAGTCTTAACATTGGATAAATACATTGATAGGTTAATGGATTTATTGAGTGGTGATATAGGCAGGTACAGTGTGGCCAAAGGAGGTAGGTCACTAGGTGTGTGACATTTCAGGTTGTATTTGTTCCTCATCCCTTTCCTTTTCTGCTTCCTGTTGCTATACCCTGAATGTCACAGATGTGACCCAGACTAACATTGACTGAAACCTCCAGACCTGTGAGTAAATCAATCTTCCTTCCTCTAGGTTGTGGTCAAAAAGTATTTTGGGTCACAGTGGTGAGAATATTGATTGAAACAAAAGGTAAAAGTATAAAATGGAGCCAGATATGATGTGGATATTCACAAAATAAAGATCTAGACAGCTGTAACTTTACAGTTGATTGAAAAATTTAAATAGCTCAACATATTTGATAAAAATGATTTGACATCACTATATTTTCAGCCTAATATCTTTTTTGTCATAACAAATATATTTAGGCAAATTGTATAATTTCCATTTGATGATGAGTGATATGAAACCCAAAACTGAGATGGTAGTAAGTTACGGAGCACTTAGGAGGAAATAAGCCAAACCGTTATAGAAGGACTTTTGAGGAAAGTACAGTTCTTGTTTCATTTCACCATGTAAGATTTTCGCAAGAAATAAAACTTAAGATCAATTCAATAGAATGACTAAAAGAATAGATGAGACACTATTAAAAACGTACAATCAGCCGGATGTGGTGGCACACGCTTGCAATCCCCGTTCTTGGGAGGCGGAGACAGGAGGATCGGCAGGTTTGAAGCCAGCCTCACTGGCTTAAGAGATCCTGTTTCCAAATAAAAATATAAAATAGGTCTGGGAGTGTAGCCTGGAGGTAGAAGGTAGAAGAGTTCCATCCCCAGTCCCCCCCCCCAACACACACACAAAAAGTACAATCTGAATAACAAAGTAAATGATTTTTTTTTTTTTTGTACTAAGGATTGAACCCCGGTCATTCTACCTTTGAGCCACACCCTCAGCCTTATTTGATTTGAAATAGGGCCTCACTAAGTTGCTGAGAGTTTTGCTAAGTTGCTGAGGCTGAATTTGAATCTGCAGACCTATTGTCTCTGACCTCCAGGTACTGGATTACTAGCAATGTACCACTACAATAGATGAAGTAAATAAAATTTGAGGTTTAATCTGGTCGCCAGGCTTAGTTGATGGAGATGTTAGCTATTAGGCCAAAGAGCCGAGTTCCAGCTAAGAGAACAAAGTCTTAAGAAAGTTTCAAAATGATAGAGAGGGGGCATCTGTACTCTGCTTTTAAGATTCCTTTTTACAAAAGAGTTATCAAAAAATCAATATATGTACTGCTTCAGATGATTCGATTTCCTATAGAACAACAGCTTATGGAAAGGCACACACTTCCATGTCATTATTTGTTGTAATTTTTTCAATGGGTTATTTAGAAATTAAAATAGTTCTGCCAGGCATGAAATGTCTTTAAAATATTGGGCATAGTTGAAATGAGGAAAGCCCTGGCTATTCATAGTAGTAAATAAAGAGTATCAAGATTGCCAGAAATAATTCCTACTAGGCAGAGGGAAACGTTCTTTGGGCACTAAGGCACTCAACCCTTTTTGCAGGGCAGAGAATAAATCTCATAGCAATCATTCTAGGTCAGGTTCAATTTTGTGGTGGATGTCTGGGCAAGATTGAGTATTTACAAATAAAATAACAATAGGTTTCTAAGTAAAGGTAGTGTATGTGCCCACTATGTATCTTCTACATAGTCTTCTAAATGAGGAGAAAAGGGGCTTAATTTTCAGAAACTTATACCCACAAAGACTGGGAGCACAGCACAAAAGAGTCAAAAACCATAGTTTTTCTAGACCTGAACAAATTGAAATCCTTGGCCTGGTGAAGAAATTTCAAAAGTAATTAATGGCTTGCACTAAAATCCTCAATGGTTCACAAGTCAGCAGCATAATGCATACAGTTTTGTATAGCTATAGAGCAAACTACCCCAAAACTTAGTAGTGAAAATCAATAACCATTTTATTATGCTCACTCACAAAGTTTATGGGGTGGGAATTCAAAAAGCACAAAGCAGGTATTGTTCTCTGTTTCATCATGTCTGAGACCAATATAGTAATGTTTTGAATGGCTGGGGGTTGGAAAAGTCAGGGCTAAGGCTGTAGATGTCTTTGTTCTTACCCAAAACTAGTATACTGAAGCCTATTTTCCAGTTTGAAGGTTTGTAGAGGCAGGGCTTTGGGGAGGTGACTAGGTTGTGAGGATAGTACCTTCATCAGTAAGATTAGTGTCTTGATAAAAGAGGCCCCGTAGAGCTCCTTTAAGCCCTCTGCCATGTGAAGCACAAGAAGGTGGTCCTTGGTGTTCCAGGAAGCTGATCCTTACTACAATGAAATTTGCAGGCACCTTGAGCTCAGAATCACCAGCCTTAAAAAATGTGACAAATAAATTTCTTGCTGTTTATAAGCCACTCAGTCTGGAGTATTTTATTATAATAGTCCTAGCTGACTAAGAACTTTAAAGATAACTTTTTGCTTACAGTTTTATGACCTGGTTGAGTTGAACAAAGATAGGCTCAGTTTTGAGTTTTGACTGCAGTTCCAAATATCACCTTTTAAGTGGTTTTGAGACACTGAAAATTTTTATATGATGATGCAAGACCCAAAGAATGGGTATTTCTAGACAGATAATGGATGCTCTATGGCCTATTATTACCTAATCTTAGAAATAACAGCAGCAGATCTGCTGTGCATTATTGTTCATAGAATCGATCACAAATCAACTCAGGTTCAAGGGGAAAGAGTAAGAGTTTCATCTCTCAGTGGGCAAAATGCCATATCAATACTTCTGAATGTGGAAATGAAAAAATTGCTTTAGAAGAAAGATCAGTTTGTGTAATGGTTTGGATTTAAATTCCCCTCAAGTCCTCATTAACACAAGGAGGCAACATTGTACAGAAGCAGAGCTTGGTTGCTAGGGAGAGGTCCCTGGTGTTGTGTGGTCTTGGGATTGTATCAGGTTCCTTCCTCACCTTGGCTGTACTCTCTTGCTTCTGGCTTCCAAGATGTCAGAGCAAAATGTGTGCTTTCTCACTGCTCCTGCCACCATACCCTGAGATCTGCTGTCCCTAGCCTCACATGGACGGAATCCAAAATCTCCAAGAAAACCATGAGCAAATATACCTTCCTTCCTCTAACTTGTGTGGTCAGATTTAATGAGATACAGTATTAAAAATCTGACTGAGACGGTTTGTGATACCCAAGCCTTTCTCCTACTTTGCACTCTAGGATGGTATTCCTTTGAAGGTATATTCTCTGGAAAAGGTAAAACACCTGTGACTTTGATGGGGCAAGAAACAGACACAGTTGAGGGAAAAGATATTAGAGGAAAACTGGGGCTAAAGTGTATGTATTGGACGCTGAGCTTCCCCAGCCCCCTTTTCTTCCCTGAACTCTCAGAACACAAGGTCTTTTCTTCATCCTCTAGGCAAGAGACTCAGTTTGTTTTCTAAAGAAAGTAACCACTGCACATTTTGACATCGAAGTTTCTCAACTAAAAGACTAAGTCAAACTGTCCCATAACAAAGAAAAAGCTATTGAAAAACCCAAAGGGATTAATAATTTTTATGTATTCAATGTTTCTTTGTATTTATTTATTTTTGGTACTGAGGATTAAACCAGGGCATTTTACCTCCAAGCTATACCCTCCAGCCTTTTATGTATTTTTTATTGTCCCCAAATTTATGGAGTTTATATATAAATCTATATACATGTGTCCTTTGAAATTAGACTTTGCAAAGCATGGTAAATGTTAGGTTTTACAAGGGATGTTTTTTATTGAGAAGACCCACATTCATAATCTAGCTTATTCAATCTTTTAAGTATACACATTGTCAGAACTATTCTTTGTACTAGCCATTTTTTATCACAAACCCAGAGGAACTGGGAAGATATAAAGGGGCTGATTCATCAGAAAAAAAGTTTATTCCTTTTAAAGATGCTTGCCAGTTACAAGGACACCATTGTCTCTAAAGCAAAGGCATGAACTCTTAGCACCTTGGACATAGGGGGAATATTAGATTTCAAAAAAAATCTTGCAAAAATGACCCTGAAAAAAAAAAAAACTGTGTTAACAAGGAAATAGACCAGCACAAGTCACTGTTTTCTTAGGCAGCTTGGCCCTAAAGTGGTGATAACAATAGGATTGAATACACAAAAACAGTGCTCCCACGGATAGCTAATGACATAATAGATACCTCTCATTAGGGAAACGCCAGACAGATTCCCTATAACATTTATTCTTTCTGGCAGAATAAATGCATTTTGGCCTAAATTTACCTTTTTCTTTTAATTTAAAGAATACTGCCACCCTTCTCTTCTCTGTCATAATTACTCTCCTTGTTAACACCTCATAATGAGGAAAAAGCAAATCAGTGGTGTCATTATTCCTTGCTGCTAAACAGAAGCAACACAGCCACTAATGACTTTAACATATGTTCATGTTTTCCTGGCCACTGGGATCTTCATTTCTCTGTTTCTCCTTGAGGATGCAAAGCATGTCTGTTAATAACATGACTTCTGAATTTCCTTCTCTGGGAGTTCATATTCAGAACAGTTTTCAGGTTCAACATGTGAGATGAGGCAACTGAGTGATACTCTGCCCCTGAAAGGAGGGCCGACTCTTGCAGGGCTATTCTCATCTTTTCCACCCCAACCCATTTGACTGGCTTCATTACAAATCACTCCACTAGGTGGCGGTATAAATATGTAACACTTCAAAAATACTGTGCATTGACACTCTTTTAACACAAAGCAAAGGGTTCATACATTCAATTAAAAGCACAGCATTAAAAATACACTAAATATTTTGACACTGACTTGGGGGGCATACATTCTTTTCTTAGATCTGAGTGTTTCGATTAGATGGTCACCAAATAATTATTTTAGTAATTAAAACCCTTCCCACTCCTCTTTCACTACCCTCCCCCCAGAAAAGATGTGTTTTTAATATCACTTGAACCATTTAGCTAATAGTCTTGGCTCTCCATTTTTTCTCGTCAGTTTAAACTAGTCTTGGTCAAGTTACTTAACCTCTTCATATCTCATAGAGTGATATAATGTGCAGCAGCACTAATAAAAATGATTATAAAACACTTTGCAAATTTTAGGGCCAACGACAATCACTTTGCTTTGAAGTCACCAGAAGGTGTGACAAGTGTTCAGACAAGTACATAATTAAACTGTCCAAACTGCATTAGCTACTGATGACATTTAACTAGGGCTGACGGTTCCTATCAAACTATGAGTTTAAATTAGTGTGGCCTCTATAACTCTCACAGACATTACCACAGTGGAACTAGGAATGGGCATTTAAGTTGGAAAATTTATGTGTCTCTTCTACCCCAATAATGAAAACATCATCAGATTGAAATCTCTTCAGTTTCTCCTTTTGTCTTCCATAGAAGAAATGGTAACTCTGCCAATGCATTTTTAAGACAAAAAATGTTGAATGGCATCACACATAAATGACAAATCAATAGCAGTGTAGGTCAAAAATGGAATCCCTTTTGTAGCCCGAATGTCCCCGCCTTCACTCCTCTGTGAATGTAATTGAAGTCACATTAACATTTGTGCCTTAGTCTCACTGACTCCCTGCTAATACAAATATTTTATGACTCCCTAAGTATCTTTGCGAATGCTCCAGATGTGACTTAAATGCTTTCCAAACCAAGCCTGGTTGTGGCTCACTGTGCCCCTTGGCTGAGTTAGATCTTGAAGGCACTGCCATGCTTGAGCAAAACAGCTCTGCTTCCTCTCCTCTAAGATACCTCAGAGACTCGGAGAAGTCAAAACCACTTCAGTTCATTTACAGCCAAGAAAATTTATTGCAGGGAAATTGTTACTGAAGTGATGTTAGGACTGAAAATCCCAACAGGGAATCACCAACAGCCCTAAGATCGGCAATAAGAAGCCAGCATACCCCTATATTAGACAAGTAGAAAGTGACATAATCTGGGATTCCAGGGGAAAGCTGGAACCTCAGAAAGAAAGTCTGTCAGACACTGGGGTCATAGAAAAGAAGTCACTATTGGCTGGGTGTAGTGGCACATACTTGTAATCCTAGTACTTGGGAGGCTGAGACACTGAGACGGGAGAATTGCAGTTGGAGGACAGCCTCAGCTACTTGGTGAGGCCCTCTGCAACCTAGTGAGATCTTGTTTCAGGGGCTTAATAAGTGATGTGTGCATGTATGCCTCTACCATCTTGTACTCCATTGAGATATATGACTATAATGCACCAGAGAAGTAAAATAAAAAACAAAATAAAGGATAAAAATAGGACTGTGAATGTAGCTTGGAGGTAGTATGCCCCTGGGCTCCATCCCTAGTCCCAGTGCTGAGAGAGAGGGAGGAGAGAGAGAGAGAGAGAGAGAGAGAGAGAGAGAGAGAGAGAGAGAGTGTCTGAGCATTTCTCTAGCCCCTAGTTCTCTCTCTGTCTCCCTCCCCCCTTCCTCCGTTATCTCTTATTGTCCTACTTTAGCTGGTGGCCAGATCACAAGGGTTTTCAAGGGAACACACAATCCTGAAACCCAGAGTGTGGCAGTTCAAGGGTGAGCAGTGGATTGGAGGGAAGCAGACACTAGGAGGCTGCTGTTGCTGGGATCCATGCAAGCCACACTCAGCTCCTCAGCCACTGGCTCCCACAGCCCTGCTGGCTGCTTAGTGTCAACCTTCTGCTCCCTGCGGGTTTGAGTCACATGCCCTATTTCTAGAAAGCAAGTTCATAAGCTCTTTTTATAAAGAGGCTTTAGTAAGTATTTTAGACCTTATGGGCCATATTGTCACTAACTCTATTTCTCACTTCTGTAGTTCTTGTGCAAAAGCCTCTCTGTAAACAAATGAACAAGACTGTGTAACAATGTTTTTTTTTTTTTATGAAAATGGGTGACATGTTAGGTTTGTCTGAAGGGCCAAAATCTACAAACCTCTTCTTTAAAACAAGGGCTATCATCTGCTTGTTCAAGACTCCAGACACGTCAGTGCCAAATCAAAAGAGCAACACTCCTTTTCTCTTAGTGGATGGTTAAGACAGTTGTACAGTATTTCCTGACCTGGGAAGATTAAAACCAAATGGGCACCAATCCTATTTCTCAGCTTTAGTCTGTAGCAAATGTCACGCTTATTTAACCTCAGATTATGTCTGACTTTGGGTCAATATGTCAACAACATGTTAGGAGATTCAATGTTAGTAGTCACTTTGGGGGCTGCCAAATTGTTCCTAACATTAGAAAAATATGCATATATAATATGGACCTTCAATATTTATGTTATGATCACCAATGACATTTTCATTATATAAGCAGAAGACTTCCTTGAAGTCTGGAAATACCACACACTTCAAAGGATGGCATTCAGCTCCCACAAGGCACAAATAACACCATCCTCTGGCCAATAGATTTAGTTAAGTCTGTTTCCTGTGCTCTGATCCTCTATCTCTGAAAAGAAACAAAACTCTTTCTCAAAGTCTTCTTGACTATTCACTATCCACTATGTCTGCCAGACCCAAATCCTTTTAGAAATCCTAAGTTACTGTTGTTAGGAGACATCATAAATTTGTTTTTGTTTTGTTTCAATCGACAGAGCCAGAGCACATGAAAAAAAATATTTTTAAAATTTTTATTTTAGGTACTGAGAATTGGACCCAGGTTAATTCTACCTCCAAGCTACAGCCCCATCCCTATTTTATTTTTATTTTGAAATAGGGTCTCTTTAGGTTGCTAAGAGTCTAACTGCTTGTTGAGGCTATGCTTGAGCCTGTGATTAAGTACTGGGATTAGCCTCCTAAATACTGGGATTATAAGCATGTTTCACCATGCCTGGCCAATAGCAATTTTTAGAGAAGAGGAAAACTGCAGATTTCTCAGATTGAGCCCATCTAACCCATAGTTTAGGCTGAGTTAGGACATCTCTGATTCTCTGATTTTATAACCATCTGACAAGTTGTGCTCCATGGTTGATGGTAAACCACTGTAGTTCTGTAGATAAACAAGGCAGTATTGGGATGGATGGTAGTTGGGATAGGAGTGGAGAGTGACATTTAGTTGATTTCAGCTATCTGCACCTGTTTGTGGATGGGCTTTGCTACCTTTTCTAACAAGCATAGAAATTTAGTCTGAGGTACCCTGGAAAGAACTCTGTAATCAATCAGAATCAGTGGATGAAGTTAGACTAGCAGCATGAAGTCTGGAGAAAAAAGGAGAAATAAAAGTAGGTCTAGAGAGTCATGAAATGAGCTAATTTTATATACAGAGGGAGGTGAAATGAGCAGAACTTATACATATGTATATATATATATATATATATATATATATATATATATATATATATATATTCTGTCAATGAACATTCAAAAAAACAAGCAAAAGCCTGTCATGATAGATGTTTGACCTTGCTAAGCAGTCTGAAAGGAACAGAGGATTCCAGCCTCTCTGCATAAGTTTAGCTATAGTTTTGTATGACATTACAGATATGGCTGGATTAGAGCCTCTCGGGTGGTATTGCTGGAGTTTGGTCAGTGTGTCTCAGTTCCTCTATTCACATCTTTATATCCCCATATTTTCTTCTACCCAGCACTTCATCCTTTGCCCAGAGATTTTCTCCCACACTGCACAGGACTGGGTTTCTATTTGAATATGTCATGTTAAAATCCTAATGTATAACATTCTGCGTGCTCCAAAAGACAATGATCCTGAGAGTGAATTGCAGAGCAGATATTTGTATTACTGTATACAAGGAACTAAAGGCATGCAATCGAGGGAAGGAGTCTATGAGACTACAAAATGGGACAGAAGCTAGAGTGGAGGATTTATAAGAGCTCAAATCCTGTGTTACAGTATATAAAATGAAATAGGAAAACTGTGAATAGGCTGTCAATGCATGTCAGGATTTGGAAGAATTTTATTACCCACTAGAGTTACACACTTCTATATTTTGATATTACCGGGTCCTTTCCAGAGTAATATGCACTTTAAATTTTTCCCCAATGCTATCAAGGCAGTATTTTGAACAATAGTTGCTACTATGTCAGGAGTTATAGTTTTTACTTATTTTTTACTGAAGTCAGCTGTTTCTACAGAGTTACTTCTAGCTATGTTTAAAGATACATCTTCAATAGACATTTTTAATATATGAGTGATAAACCTGGGTTAAAAGAAGGAAATAAGGTCCTATTTGAATAAATGCAGTGATATATAAATTAAGAAAATATTCTTTGTGCTATATTGTTTCACACACAGAGACACACACACACATATACTTTTTATGCTTAGAAATTGTGTTCCAAATATAGAAGGTATGGCTTTTGAAATATTTCATTTCATACAATCATTTCATCTGAGGGCATAAGGGACAGTCCCTCCAGTCCTAAACTCACCAGCCCTGCAGGAGTCAGCTGGTTATCGTCTCTGACAGAAGCACAGACAGCTTCTGCTCCCCATTTCTGCAGAGACGAGGTCCTCACGCAATGTCACGAGATCACTCTCTATCAATGTATCTAGCAATCTGGAAAGTTCTATCTTGAACTGACCTAAATCTGTTTACTTGGGGTTGATGCACATCTTCTCAGCTGTTCATGGAAGTACTCAGAATAATTCATCTTTTCTCCTGAGGTCCTCTGGTTTTTAAGGACGGGCAGCTGTACAAGAGGCAGAGGCTGAGTTGCTATTCCAGAACCCCTTAGAAATGGATAATTCAGAGAAATTTTCAAAGGCTGTTCCTTAACCAAACACAGTCTTCTTAATGAAGAACATTTTAGGTTACATAAGATGTACTCTTTTAAAACCTTGCTAACCTATTGTGCAAAATTGGAATTTCTCTGTCATTTTTTAAAATTTTGAACCACACATTTCCTTTAAGTCAGTGTGCATCTCTCTTTCACAGCTCCTTGGTATGAGGTAATACTGTGTCACAGTTAATATCACTGGGGAACACTGGTGGAGAGAAGAGAGAAGAGGAAACGATAGATTTATTAGTCTATGTCTTGGCTTTAACAAGCCATTGATTACAAGATACATCTTGCTTTTATACAGTGCTGTGACTTCATGAATTATGATATTTATTAATTTCGGTCATTATATAGCTAACTGGAAGCTGGAACAGACAATGCCCTCTCCTCCTAATCGAATTGGAGAGTAGAAATGGGTGTGAACAAGGTCAGAACCACAGGAAGTGACTACACCTTTATCTGTTTTACTTATACAACTACTCAGAGCTAGTATGGAGAGTGACTAGGGATTGGGGAGCATCATAAGTATTTTCTACATTTTTTAAATAGCTTCATTTGAAGGTGGCTAACAGCTTAGTGAGGCTTTCTTGATGGTAATAATTGTATCTTTTATATCTAACAAGACTTTCTACAGTAAACACACTCAGTGTTCGAGGCATTTATTAAGCTTTATCAATTGCATGCCACTTTGCAAAGAGTTTCCTTGTTTGTTTCTTTTTCTTTTTAAAACTTAAAGGAAGGAAAGAATTTCAGAAAGAGGAATAACGAAAGAACTTTGGGGTGGGAGTGAGGGAATCTGGAGACAGATAGAAGAGGTACAAGGAGGAGAACAAGAGACATAATTCCCATCACGGTGGTACATTACATGCTAGTCAATGGCTTACTTAATTTGTTTAATTCACCAAGCTAAAATAACAAGTCAGTGATACCACACATAGGAATATATAATATAAATCAGCACGAAGGAAGAAGAATGTGTAATTGGAAGGCCTGACGATTGATAGCAACAGAAGAGATTAAATGTACTGCTGCTAAGAAGATTGGATACACACAACCTTGTAATAACGGCTATCACATCAACAAAACAAATCAGGCAGGAGCTTTCTTTCTTAGGTCTGTATTCTTTTATTAGATCAATGCCAAAGTTCAGGAGAGGAAATTTCACTCCAAAAAATTTCTTAGGGAAAATATGGACTGAGCTTGTGTTGTTGGAAAAAAAGAAAGGCCAAAGCTTTCTGCATGCTAGACTGGTTAATATCTTTTCTATGTATTAAATAAATTAAGCCATCTGAAGACTTCCTTGACAATTTAAAGGGCAGAGCAGCTTCCCTTCACTAGTTTGCAAACGTTAACATGGTTTTGGGCTATTTTCTGGCAGTAGGAATCACGTACTTGACTCGTGTGGTGGTCTTGATCAACTACCTTTGCCCCCTCACTTGCTTTTATTTCTCCAGCCTTTTGAAATAAAATAAATGAGTTAGTTAATTAAAAAAACAACAACATAGACTTGGTGCATAGGGACATGCAAAGGATTTTACTGGAAAATTTGCCACAGAAACAAGGAAGCATAATTTGGGCAGAATCAGAAAGTTTTTGTTGTTTGTTTATTGTTGTTATTTTTATCACTGTGGGGGAAACCTTCTCTTCTACTCTTTTTTTCTTTTTATCGCTATTTTTTAACTTTTGTATTTTATGTAAGACAATATATTTTGTGCTTTTTTTTAAAGTTGAAATTTAAGAGAAAAACAAAAACATATGCTCTTTACTCTTAGCTATGGATATGAACACTCAGATACCAAGACCCTCACATGAATTACTGGCAGAGAACCCTATATAGAACTGTTGTCAACTTGACACTGAAACCTACGGATGAAGTGTGGTGTTTTTCTTCTCCTAGATACTACAGAGGACCTAGAGTGCAATTATGCTGTTGTTTCTCATCTACTTATCTGAACAGGAAAATCATTTTATTGAATTGTGGTCACACATATGGCAAACATCATGTTTTCCAGATTGCTGGCAGTAAAATGCAATATGAAGAGCAGAGAAGGGCTGCCGTACAGGCAGGACCGTCTTTCTCTTGCCAGGATGCGACTGCCTCTGGACTAAGCTATAGTAATTGCAAAAATGGTCCCAATTTTTCCTTGTATTTCTACCCTTGGCTACATCTTTGCAGCCTTTCCCTTGAAGAGTGATATTTCCTTTCCCCTGATTCTGAGATGGTCTTGTGATTTAATTTAGCTAAATGAAGGTGATGGTAATGACAGTCTTCCAGTTTTGAACAAAGCCCTCTAAATGCCTAATATGCTTCTTCACTCTCTCAGATACCTATCTCAACCAAGAAAGTAAGCCCGGCTAGAGAATTTGAAGCCATGTGGGCCTGAGCCCGGAGAACTGTGATCCTCCTAGACCAGCCAGCTCTGAGCAAACCCAATAGCTGATTTCGAGGCAGAAACCCAGGCTGCAAGGTGACTTCATTCTGGTCTAAATCAGCAGGCCTTCCCAGCCATTCCCTAAATCCATTAACTAAATTAATATCTACTGTGGTACCCAACTGAGGTTCAGTGGTTATCATGCAGCATCATGTGGCAAATGACAATGGATACAGGGCTTTTCTTCCATTCTCTTTCTAAGAAACCAGTAGGTCCTTACAACTGACAATAGGTTGAGGCATTTACTTCTGTCTTTGTGGTTTAAAAATTTCTATAAGTTCTCAAGAGATATATGCTGATATATATATATATATATATATATATATATATATATATATATATATATATATATGTTTATTTACCATTAGTTGTCCAACTTCTTTTTCTCCCAGTTTGCCACAGAAAAAGACTGGAAAAGGTCAAATAGGATAATAGGATTTGGGTTTCTTTAAATTTTATTCTTTAAAATTTTCTTCCCACCAAAGTTTTAGGGTGTGCATGCTTTCTTCTGTCGATCTGTTCTAAGATCCTTGACCCACCTCATTCTCTAGAAGGGATGCAATGAAAAGGCATAAGATGTCATGATGGAGTTGAGTTTTAATAAAGATCAAAGCTTTACACTGGCTTGTCTTAAATCGTAAACTTAAGCCACATACATTGAAGTTATCCTGCAGAGAAAAGTAAAATTCATCTTCTTAGGTTCCACCCAGACTACCAGGAACAGAATCTTAGAGGAAGTGGATATCGTTTATATTTGGCTACAGTTTAGGGGTATCTGATTTGTTGTAGTTCACAGTCAGGTACCCATCAAGAAAAATGAACTCACTCTATGTATTTCAAATGTAGAGGTAGATATTCAGATGTAAAATTAGAAATAAAGAATGACCCTATACTATTAAAAGTGTTTAGGGAATAAACATTAGAAAGATGGTATACTTGTTGAGCTTTTCCCTGACTATCTCCTCCACCGCCCCCTTCCTCATTCATGTTATTGAGATTGGCATCAGTATAATCACTGTGAACTATGTGTAATGCTATATATAACTACTAAAATGCACCAATAAAAACATAAAAAAGCTGAAACAGTAAATTTCAGCAAGCAGAAACTAAGCAGCTAGTGCTTAAGTCATTAGCCTGAAGGCTGCTAAAATTCACCTGTGACACCAGAACACTGCCCAAAGCTCTTTGGGGACTGTCTATTCTTTTTTTTTTTTTTTTTTTTTTTTTTTTTTTGCAGTACTGGGATGAAACCCAGGGGTATTCTACCTCTGAGCTACAGCCCCAGCCCTATTTTTTATTCTTTATTTTGAAAGAGGGTCTCACTAAGTTGCAAAGGGCCTCTTTAAGTAGCTGAGGCTGGCAAGAACCACAATCCTCCTGTCTCAGCCTCCCAAAGGCAGGGATTACAAGCATGCGCCGCCACTCCTGGCTCTGTCTAGTCTTGTTACCCGTTTTTCAGGTTTCATGCGTGTCTTTTATCAGTACCTTAAAACCAGATGAAGAGGGTATTCTAAAACATCTATTTCCAGCTTCTGCAGAAATACTTTTAAAGGGCCTGGTGATCAGGCTTAATTGACAGCATATTCAATTCTTGAGGGAGTGGCATTAAATCTCTGGTCCATAAGTTTTAAAGAATAAAGTCTTCATATAGGAAGCTTGTATAAGTGTGAGTGATATCTAAATATTATTTATGAGTAATTTGGGGGAACTAAGTCAGGAAAAGCTTGAGGTGGGAATTCCTCTCATGCTCTATAGGTGTTTAACAGTTTGATTTTTAGAAGGGGACAGGCAAGTTTCTATATTTTATTATGTGTTTAAAGTTGTTCCTGAAGCTTTGTTAAGATTGAAATCCTATTTTCTCATTATGCAGTTTGTTAAATAATTTCTTTCTAAGTTTCATGAGACAAAATAAAGGAACATTTGACATTCCTTACTGATATAATAGAAAGTACTTCTAATTTGCCTTCTACCATTATGGCCTCTTCTTATAGGACAATCAATACTACAACTGCTTGTATACTCATTGAATATAATGAGATGAAAACTTTTTGTAAAATATCTCAAAAAATAATGCCAAATACAATACCCTAAAGGACAAATGACAAAATTGACCATGGATGACTGCTAATACTCTTTTGATGATAGGCAGATTGTCCAAGTTTAGACCCTGGCACTCAACTGTGAATGGTAAGTTCGAAGTTCATGAGCAAAGGGATATATATACATATATATACACACACATATATATGTACACATATATATGTGTTTATATATAATATATGTTCAAGTATATCTATATTTATATATATATATGAATTTCCATCTAAAGCAAAAATAATATGTATACATATATATATATGTGTGTGTTTATATATAATATATGTTCAAGTATATCTATATTTATATATATATGAATTTCCATCTAAAGCAAAAATAAAGGTCAAATATGTGGCTGGAAATGAAATCACTTTATATGTGTCAAGAATTTTGGTACATAATTTGATTAAATTTCACAGCAAGCATGTGAGGTGAGAACTGTTCATTCTGTACATGTCAAGTTTGAGGGTCAGAGAGAATAATTAACCCAAAGTCACACATTTCATAAAAGAGCCAGAATTTAAATCTATACCCTTTGATTTCAAGCCATGTGCTTCCCCTACTTCATCTCTCTGCCCCATAAATACAATTTCCCAAGACATAAAGTCTTTCCTGTTTTGCAGAGGGAATAACAGTGCTTATGTCCCTCCTGCTCTTGTCCTTTCCAACCTCCACTGCTGACAACTCTCCTTTGTGGGGGAGGAATGTTTCATGTGTGAAACATCTGCCTTTTCTCTCTGGGGTTTCTTATTTTCTGTCACCATTGGTGATATAATAGTTGCAACTGAATTTGTATAGCTTAATTTATTGTGGAGGTCATTCTCATTCTTTTTCTTTTAGTCATCTTAGTATCTCTTCCGTATTTTTCTATACCAGTACATTTCTTTCTTTCTGTGTGTACACTTTGTAAAAGTTTGAAACTGGCTGTTTGCCTTCTGCTAAAAGAGACAAAGGGGCAGAATACTTTGGATCACTCTCTCAGCGCATCCTAGGATATGGACATGGAATTGAAGATTGGCCAACCAAATGTTCTCCTCAGGAGTGTTTAAATTCAAGCAAGGGATATAAGTCAAAGGGATTATATAGAGATCATGAGGTTCAAAGACAGATTGTCTTTGGTATAAAATCATTTCTATAGTCCCTGTATTATTCTTTCTTTAATATCTATTTTCTAAAAACAAACTTCCCTAAGATTATATTATAATAAACTACTACTGTCTGTATCTTTCTGAAATTAGATTGCTTTAATTTCTATGGTATATAGATAATCTAAATTAATCTACTAATTTTTCATTGTTGATGCACTTATCTACTTTGCCTTACGAAGAACATAAATGTCATTAAAATAAATCAGAGAAAACTGGAAAAAGATCATGTTGTATCAGGTATTCCTATTGAGCTTAATAGAAATATGTTTACTAAACAGAGATACATTCAAATTAAAATAGCAGAAAAAATTCATTGTGCTAAAAAATCTTAGAAGAAAATGAAAGAAGAATAATGACAATAAAAAAGAATAGTTACTATAGAAAATTCTTTCATTAAGTACACTAAAATTATGCCCCAGCTAATAGCTTTCTGGAAATCTAGGGAAAGAAAATATTGTCTGCTGTACATATCCAAGGATTCCTAAAATAAAAAAAAAACTACTTGACATTAGTCTTAATACTGAGTACAGAAAAAAAAATATGGTCTCTTGTGTTCTCATATGAGAGGAGTACAAAATATAGCAAATATTATCGAAACAAGTACCATTAGAGGAGAGGGCAGCATGGCACACAGGCTGCTTTTCAAGTCCTCCTCTGTGTAAGTCAATAGAATCTTGCAAAGAGGAATTTACTGAAAGAAAATCTGTGAAAATGATATGACCCAGGGATGTAACCCTCTGCAGGTCTACTCTCTTATCTCTGGAGAGATCTTGGGATATTTGGAGGAATGGGTGGACTCCTGGCATTCAAACATTTCTCTAACACTATGATTTCCCTAAGGTATTGCTGAGAGGTAAATTCAAGGTTACCCTTCCTAACAGTTACCTGCTGGCAACTATTCGGTTTTAACTGTGAAGCAGATGGTTATTCTGCCCATTGTTTTTTGGAGAAAGTGAAAACAGTTGCATAAGTAGATGGAGACTATTTTCTATTGAAGAAGACATTAATTTTTATGAAAATATTAGGTAATTTAAAATAAATAATAAAGTTAGGATTTATTTCTTTGGGGAAAAATAATAGTAAAACTAAGAAATCAATTGGATAACATTTTCTTTGGGAGAAATATATAGTAGATAATAATACATCCATTATCTAACCAAAGCAAGAAAGTTCTGAGAAACCTTAGACAATGAAAAAAATAAGATAGGTAAGTGAGGCCGTGCATAGTATCACATGCCTGTAATCCCAGTACTTGGGAGGCTGGACAGGAAGATCACAGTTTTGAAATTAGCCTCAGCAACTTAATGAAGCTGTCAGCAACTTAGTGAGTCCCTGTTTCAGAAAAGAATAAAATAAAATAAATAAAAGTAGGGCTGGGAGGTGTATCCCAGAGATAGATTCAAATCCTAGCAACACACACACACACACACACACACACACACACACACACGTTAAATGATAGACACAGAGAAAATTAAAAGATATTTAGGAGTCTATGTGGTATACCATATGAAAAGAAAACTATGAAAATGTCAATTGAAATAATTATTTTCTAAAAATATCAATTTTAAAATTTGACCATAGGAAAATAGAAATTACTAGGAAATTTGATAGAGAAATTTCTCAAACTAATTGATTTATACACCACTATATCAAAGATTACATAACTGTTAAATTAATCCTTTGCGGTAGGTAGAACAATGGTTCCAAGTATATCTACATCTACTCCCTGAATACTGTGCATGTTCTTTCACAGCAAAAGAGACTTTACAGATGTGATTAAGGTTAGGGACCTTTTGGTGTGAAGATTATCTTGGATTATAGTGACATGTGCCTTTCTAAGTAGAGAATGTTTCTCAACAGGAAGGTAAGAGAAAAGGCTGTGATGAAGACCAGAGAGATGCTCTCTGTTAAATGGGCAAAGGAGACTGTGTGGTATGGAATGCAGGTGAATTTACAACCTTGAAAACGTAGGAAAACTGATCTCCCTCAGCCCCTAGAATCACCAGAAGGGAATACAGTCCTACTAACATTTTTAGACCCTGAGACCCATCTCGGAATTTTAACTTACAAAATTGTAGAACAACACATTTGTGTACTAGCTTTGTTAAAATTTGTTAAGTCAGTTTTAGAAAGCTAATACATACCCCAAATACAGGACAGAAATTTTTAGTCATAATTAAAAACAACAAAAAGATACTTTAGAAAAGAGATACTTTAAGCCGGGCATCATGGCACACACTTGTAATCCCAGCATTCGGGAGGTTGAGATAGGAGGATCACAGTTAATGGACAGCCTCAGCTACTTAGTGTAGCCCTTTGCATCTCAGTGAGACCCTGTTTCAAAATAAAAAGACTAAAAAAAAAAAAAATAGGGCTGGAGGTGTAGCTTGGAGGTAGAATGCCCCTGGGTTCCATCCTCACTACTACAAAAAAAAAAAAGAAAAAAGAAAAAAAGAAAAAAGAGAGAGAGATACTTTAAATACAAAATACCAATAAAATAAAGACAAAAATATAAGGACATATACTGTACAAAAGATTAATGACAAATGTTTAGTATAGTTATAACAATATCAGAAAGTTTTTAATTAAAGTATTATCTATTATAAAAAGTAACAATATAGTGGCAAAATATGCTTATCTATTTCATTTTACAGATAAGCATAATTTGTTGGTACTATAGATTAAATCCAGAGTTATTCTACCTCCATGCTATACCCTCAATGTTTTTTATTTTTTTATTTTGAAACAGGGTTTGGCTAAGTTGCCGAGGATCTCACTAAGTTGCTGGGGCTGTCCTGGAACAGCCTGACTCTCCTGTCTCAGCTTTCCAAGTACTGAGATTATATAGGCATGCACCACTATGCTAGGCTAAGCACAGTCTTAAATGTAGTATGTAGCTGAAAACATAGCTTCAAAATGTATATGGCAAAAATAATGAAGAAATACAAAAATTATAATAATAGTTGGAAATTTTTACATACCTTTTCCAAAAGCCAAAAATTTCAGGAAATGAAAGAATATTTGAACATTTTCCTACCAGGTAGACTAGTTCATATATACACATGCATATATATGTATGCATGTATATATGTCCATACATGTCCATATATGTGTGTATGCGATGTATGCAATACATAGTATATATGCATGTGAATATATATATATATATGTTGAAGCAACTACAGTTTATAAATTATTTTAAGTACTCATGACAGTCACCAAAATAGACAGTATACTGAGTCATAAAATCTCAACAAATTTCAAAGGATTGATATTATATAGAGGATGTTCTATGACTACCCAAAATTAAATAACTCACAAACAAAAATTATAATTAGAAAAATACCCACCTATTTGAAAATGAAGCAATACAAATTTATATAACTTCATTGGTTAAAGATTAATTTACAACAGAAACAGAAAATATTGTGAATGGAATTATAAGAAAACACACATCCCACTGTTTATTAAGAGCAGCTAAAACAGAATAGAGGAGATATTTTAAGCCTAAAATTCATATGTTAAAAGGTAAGAGCAGTTTGCAATCAATTATTTAAGGTTTAATGTTAAGGATATAAAAACAAGGCAGGCATTGTAATCCCAGTTGTTGGGAGGCTGAGACAGGAGGATTGCAGGTTAGAGACAGTCTTGAAAACTTAGCAAGATTCTCAGCAACCTAGCAAGACCCTATTTCAAACTAAAAAATAAATATAATAACACTGAAGGT
Source organism: Muscardinus avellanarius (assembly GCF_963383645.1). Classification (NCBI taxonomy): domain Eukaryota; kingdom Metazoa; phylum Chordata; class Mammalia; order Rodentia; family Gliridae; genus Muscardinus; species Muscardinus avellanarius. Next base: position 27,800,159 of record NC_137787.1, on the reverse strand, counting down.
GTGGCTCAGAGGCAGAAATTCCCTGGATTCAATCCTCAATACAACAACAAAAATAACACACATACACAAACACACACACACACTCAGAAGAATATAAAAACAAAAAAAAAATATCAAAGCATATACAAGAAAATCAAAAGAAAAAAAAATACAGAAGTAAGTTATTTAAACAGAAGAGGGATTTAATAATTTCACCAATAAAATAAAAACTTTTCTTTATACATTTGAATAAAAATGATAAACTTTTATTATAAGTAATAAAAATAAATATGTAAAAATTTTAAAAATAGCAATAATAAATAATACATTGTCAGTATAGATCCTATAGGCATGAAGGATATTAAAATGCTACTGTGAATAAATTTATGGCAATAAATTGATCAATTAATTTCAAATGTACGAATTCAATGCAAATTAACACACTGAATTTAACAGAAGAGAAAAACTGAATAGTTTTTTTGAGTTGATTTTTTTGTATATGGAGAAAGGAAGAGATCTAGTGTGGTTCTTTTATATGAATATATCTAGTTTTGCCAACACCATTTATTGAAGAAAATGTCTTTTCTTCAATGTAAGTTCTTTGTACCTTTGACAAAAAGTAGTTGGAGGTATATATGGACTAGTTTCGGTTTCCATATCCTGTTCTATTGGTCTTTGTATCTGTTTTTATGCCAGTACCATGCTGTTTTGGTTACTTTATAGTATGTTTTGAAGTCAGATAATGTTGCTGTTCAGGTTTTTTCTTTGTTCATGGGCTCAGAATCACTTTGGCTATTCTCTTTAGTGGTTCCATGTGAATTTTAAGATTTTTTTCTATTTCTATGGAGAAAGTAATTAGCATTTAATGAAGATTTCTCTGCATCTATAGATCACGTTAGGTGTTGTGGTCCTTTTAACATTAGTTCTTCTAATTTATGAGTATAGAATATCTTATCTTTGTGTATGTATGTGAATTTTATAATTATTTTATCAGGGTTTAGTAATTTTCATTGTAGATATATTTACTTCCTTTATTATATTTGTTACTAAATATTTTATTTTTTAGTTATTGTGAATGAAATTGCCTCCTTGATTTCCTTTTTTTCACCAAGTAAATATTTGATGTGTAAAGTGCTACTTCTTTTAGCATATTGATTTTATATTCTGTTGTATTACTGAATTGATTTATTCGTTGTAATGGCCTTTTGATGAAATATTCAGGTTTTTTAACCATAAAATTTTGTCATCTCAAAACATGGATAATTTAAATCCTTTCTAATATGGATATGCTTTATTTCTTTTTATTGACCAATATATCCTACTAAGATTTCCAATACTATTTTAAAAAGAGTTGTAAAAATAGACATTCATGTCTTCTTCCACATCTTAGAAAAAATGTTTTCAGCTTTTCCCAATTAGTTTGATATTGGCTATGGGATGTCATGTATAACCTTGGGTACTTTGAAGTATGTCCCTTCTATAACTAATTTGTTGAGACTTTTTTTATCATGAAGTGATATCGACTCTTTCTTTTTCTGCATATATTGAAATGATCACATGTTTTTTGCCCTAATTTTTGGCTTGTTTATATCAACTCACATTTATTGATTTGCATATGTTGAACCATCCTGGTATCTTTGTGATGAATCCACTTGATGGTGGTGTGTGATCTTGTTGTACTATTAAATTGGATTTGCTAGAAATTTCTGAGAAGATTTGCATTTGTGTTCATGAGGAATAGTTATCATAGCGAACCTTTTGTTGTGTCTTTGTCTGGTTGTAGTATCAGGCAAATAACAAGAATTTTACAGAATTCCATTTCAATTGAGGGGAGTAGTTTAAGAAGAATTGCAATTAGCTTTTCTTTAAATATTTATAGAGTTCAGCAATAAAGCCTGTGGGTTTTGGACTTGTTCTTGATGGGAGACTTTTAATTATAGCTTTAATTTCATTACTCAGCATCTCTCTGTTTAGATTATTTAATTCAATTTCAGTATGTTTTTTTCTTTATTGTTTGTTTTTTTTATTTTTGGTACTGAAGAGTGAACCCAGGGGCATTCTACTTCTGATGCATCTCCTAACCCTCTTTTAATTTTGATTTTTTTAAATTTTGAAACTGTCTCACTAAGTTGCAAAGGGCCACCCTAAGTTGCTGAGGCTGGCTGCCAATCTATCATCTTCCTTTCTTAGCCTCCCAAGTACTGGGATTACAAGTGTGTGCTGCTACACCAAGATTTCTTAGTAGGTTTTATATGTTCATAAATTAATCCATTTCTTGAGATTTTATCATTTTTAACATAATTTTTCATAGTAGTTTTTATGATCATTTGTATTTCTATGGAATCAGTTGAATTCCACAGAATTCTGTGATTGTATTTATTTCCTTCTTTTTTCCTGTTTTCTTAGTCTACCTAAATGCTTGCTAATTTTCTTCTTTTTTTAATTTTTTTTTAATTGGTGCATTGGTAGTACATGTTTGTAATCCCAGTACTTGGGAGGCTGAGACAGAAGAATTACACGTTCATGGCAAACCTCAGCAATTTAGTAAGGCCCTCCACAACTTAGTGAGACCCTGTTTCAAAACAAATAATAAAATTGGGCTGGGAGGGTATAGCTCAGAGGTAGAATGCCCCTGGGTTCAATCCTCAGGACAAAAAAAAAAAAAAAATTGCTTTACTAAGATAAATATGGTTACTCCTATTTTCTTTTCGTTTTTCTTTGTGTAGTATATCTTTTTCCAATCTTTCCTTTTAGTATATGTTTATATTTACCAATGAAGTGAGTTGCATGTAAGCAGTACATGATCATGTTTTGGTTTTGCATCGGTTTGGACAATTTATATCTATTTGTATTTGTGTGTGGGACTGGGGATTGAACTAGGGCATTATATCTCCAAGATACATTCTGGCCCTATTTTATTTAGATTTTATTTTGAAACAAGGTCTCAATAAATTGCTAAGGGCCTCACTAAGTTGCTGAGGCTGACCTTTAACCACTAATCCTTCTCAGCCTCTCAAATACTGGAATTATAGCCATGAGCCACCATTCCTGGTTGAATCTACGTCTTTTGATTGGTAAGTTAATTGTTTGTAATTAAGGCCATTAATGATAGGTGTGAACTTTCTCCTGTCATTTTGTTAAGTGTTTTCTTATTGTTTTGTATGCCCTTATGTCCTTTGCTTCTTTCCATCCCATTTATTATTTATCTTTGTGATTTGGTAATTTTAAGTCATGAAAAGATTTGACTTATCATCCTTTTGTTTGAAGACAATCTTTTAAACTGTAATATTTTTTAAAGCAGGCATAATTAAACATTGTTTGGACCAGCAATCTAAAGAAAAAAATATGTGTATATAAATGATAGATCTATAGAGTAGATATTTTTCAGTTCTCTCTGGTAAGATAGTGGGTAGTTGCTGGATATAGAGTTAGAATGACTACATACTTATTTTTATACTGATGCTGACATTTATTTATTTATTTATTTATTTATTGGTGGTACTGGGGCTCCTGGAAAACCTTCTACTTCTGGGATACACTCCCAGACCTACTATTTTATATTTTTATTTGAAAACAGGGTCTTTTAAGCCAGCGTGGCTGGCTTTGAACCCGCGCGTCCTCCTGTCTCTGCCTCCCAAGCACGGGGATTACAAGCTTGAGCCACCACGCCTGGTTTGATGCTGACTTTTATGATGGCCTATAGCTATGGACCCCAATAACTGGGCTTACTGAATTTTATACACAATCTACATCTATTCACAATCTGAGGTATTGATGAAATGTCAATAGATTCTATGCATAATCATCTGATTTCTAAAAGACCCAAGCATTAGTAACATAATCATCATTGATAACAGATTCATTTTCCTAGGGATAGACTTACTATTTAACTCATAACTCATACACAACTCCTGCCATTAAACCTATTTACATTTTACTTCAAAGTAAACAAGTAAATGTAAGTTAAAGTTTTAATAATCAAGAATATGATAATTTGGGATTAGTAGCACATTTGTTTTTTCAAGATTTCTTCTATTTATTATCTCCCCAAATAGGACCACATTTGTATATCAAACTGCTAAGAGCCAGTGACAATTATATATCTCTTGTTTCTGTGTCCCAAGCCCATCTTTCTGTACTCTTTTCTTAGGTGTTAAGATTTAGAATCTTCAAAATATATTCACTATACTTTCTTGCTGGCTGTCTTTCTATTAGGTTCTGGCAATGGGAGGCTCATAAGAAACTGGAAAGCTGGATAAAGGGCAAAAAGGTTTCTATTTCATTTTAAAGTTTTATTCTCTTCCTTCCAAAAGCAGAGAATTGTAACAGTCTCCAGCTTCTTTTGTCATTAACAATAACTGCATGGAGCCCTCTGCAAAGAATTCAACCAAAGCTGTATTGGACCTCTTCCTCAGGTTCCAAGTTTCTGGTAACTCCATCTTTTCCCTTTTGTTGTTTCAGTCACAGAGGACATATCTACTTCCTATAGTTATATATAGAGAGGTTATCTCAACATCCCCTTTACTCTTTGAACCTTCAAACATCTTGGTAAATATGTTGCCAAACTAACCTATAAACAGAAACTGGCTGACTCTGTATGACAGGGTCGCAGCTAGGAAGAGAACTCTGCAGGGCTGGAGGACTCTGGCAAAACTGAAGCCATTATCCCTCTTGATTTTAGTTATAATAATGATAATATTAATGAAATTTGAAAAATGCTTTGAATGGGGATTGCTGTTTTGTAATAATCTGAAAATTGATGTGAATATGACTGGAAAATGCCCTAAGATTTGTGCTGGGAATAGCACTAAGAATATGACTATGGGAGAACTTTCAAGAAGCTACATAGAAAAGAGATCTTTGCTCCTCTGCTTACAACACCTAACTCATTTAAGGTTTTAGCCATTAAAGGAAAAGTTAACTTTAAGCAAATTATACCTACTGTGTAAGGCCTTCCATATGTTGCTTTTAAATTAGGGGGTTGACTGTATTATCCCCCATAGGGGGCTAGCATTAATCAGAATACTTCTCCCCATCCAACCAATCCTCCACTTTCCTGTACAGGGGTGTATGATGAATGGAAACCATAGAGTTAGTATTACTGGAAAATGGCTTGATGTCAGAACTCTGCCATTCCTACAGAGTATTAGGCAGGGACTTTCTTGGTGCCTGCTCACTAAAGCACAAAGACTTCTCTTGGTAAACAATAGGTATTGTAGAACATTAGATGAAGGCATTGTATGTTAGAGAAATAGAATAAGTTTAGTATGGATTTGGTGGTTGGGTGAGAATAAGTTAATAGAACATCTAGTGGTCAAAATTAACATAAAATTAGCATCTAATTTTAGAAGTAAAAACAGTGAGTTTAGCATTTAGTAGTTAAGGATAAGTTTTAGTTAAAGTTGATTATTTGTGATTGAGAGATCAGCTAGGCAGAGCCTCCCCTTTTTCGGGATTTCTGATCAAAGATCATAAGAATTCAAGAAAATAAATTGTACACTTAGTATTTTAAAATAAGAAATATAAAAGTAAAATGTTTTGTGCCCCTTAAAGATCTCTTAAAATCTTTGTGTTCCTTCTAATGGAAAAAAAACCTTGTTTTCTGTACTTTTGGTTTAGCCTTAGGTTTGAATATGCTTTGGCAGAGCTCCATTGTTAGGTTAATAATTAGAATAAAATTTATTTTTGTGGCTGGGTAACCAGAATGAATTGTATGACATTAGTTTGGATAATTTTGGGTGTTTTTTCAACCACGGTATTGGGATATGAGCTCATGGGGGCAGGTTGAATTGTTCCAGATAAAGCACAAAATGTACCTAGGTGTACTGAAAACATGTTTTGCTAAAAGTTGTTTATATACAGGTGTATTGAGGATATGTTTTGCCAAAAGTTTTTAATATAAAATATTTCTGTGTATCAAATATTTCCATGTAAAAGCATATAAAAATAAAGCATCGACTCTTTATGGCAGAGTCACACCTCTGCAAAAGGCTGTCTCTTATTCTCTCAAGTTGCCGACTCCTCATCACCTTCAAGAACCCCTGAATTGGCCAGAGCTGGTCTTCAGCAAGAAACCACTTATAGGTATAGAAATTTAAAAAAAAATGCAAGGGTTTATAGACTTTGGGTTTGAGGAGACCAGTCAGAGGACACACTGGGTCAATACTTGGCTAGACAAAGTGGGGACCGATTTAGACCAGAGAGAGCCCCAAATCAGAAAACGAGAGGCCTTGGGCCCTTTGGAGAAAGGATACCATCAACAGAAGCTAGTGCTAATATCCTGTACTAACTTATCTCTGTTACAAATAGTGTTTTTTGCTTTCCAGACTGAACCTTGAGTGACAGAGAGCACAAACACTCACAAGAAACGTGTCTTGAAGCAACAAGAAGTGTTAATATTCACTTTTAAAATATAGATTGTCTAATTGATTGTGTTAAAACCCTTAGCCTGCTTCACCATTCTCAGGAATTAATGGATTCCAGGGAAGTTAATACAGGGATAAAAATAAGCAGAAATTATTGCTTTCTGTCATCCAAAACATGCTTCCCAGAAATATCAATAAACCTAAATTGGACTAATCTGTGATGGCATCATATGGAGTGAAAATTTCCCCATGTACCATACCACTCAGGATTTTACGCTAGCTAACCTTCATCATCATTAGTTTCTGTGTACAGGCAAGTATAGCAAGACATTTCCCATTTACATGACTACAATTGTCCTCGTGGCCAGTAGTGACTGAACCAAGCATTACACACAGCTCCAGTTAGGATTTCAATAGACCTTTAGCCTAACCTCGTTTGTCCCCAGAGATGGTTAACCCAAATGAATAAGCCAAAGTTAATATATCCTATGTCTAAGAAGAAATAATAAATGTTTTTGTGAGAAGATGACAAGTGTTATATAACTACAGTCAGACTTACAAGAGAATAAAGCAACACAGAAAAGAAGCAAAGTGTTTCAGAAGAATGTTCTTACCTGACAGCTGCCCGAAGTTCTTTTTTTTTTTTTTTTGAGGGGGGGTTACTGAGGATTGAACTCAGGGACATTATACCTCCAAGCTGCACTCCAGCCCTATTTTTTTTCTTTATTTTGAAATAAAGTCTCACTAACTTGCATAGGGACTCACTAAGGACCTGAGGCTGGCTGAGAACCAGAGATCCTATCACAGCCTCCCGAGTACTGAGATTATAAGCATGTGCCACCACACCTGGCCCCAATTTCTTTTCTTGACAACCAATAAAGACACCTAAACTCAGGCATACAGAAGAGGAGAATATGAATTGCATGTGTGGTAGTGGAAATAAAGTCGATAAATTATACATGCTAGAAACCAATAAAGCTGATAAAACCAATTTACAATTTTAATCCTCAGCATACTGCAGGGCAAAAGTCATTGAAGGAGACTACTTCAAGCCATGTATCAATTTATAGATCACCTAGCTAATGTAAATAGAAGTAGTAATGAAAACTAGATATGAGTAGATATGAGTAATTATTTTATGCCAACAATTCTAAATGCTTTAAATGTATAATCCCATTCAATTATCAAAGATCAGAACTCATTTCTGCTTGTGTTAGCTGCAGTACCTATTTTTTGTTTGGGATTTGGGATATTCCCCTGACCCCATGTCCTAGAAAGGCAATCTTATTGGAGACAGGGCTTGGTTGTGGCCAAAGAGTTTCTGGGGGTGTGGCCTTGGAGGGTATATGGCTTCTCTCCTCCCCTTGTTTCTCTCTCTGCTTCAGGTCTCCATAATGTGAGAGCAGAGTCTCTCTGCTCCTGTTCTCTCTAGGCCTCCAGCTGCCATGCCCTGATCTCCACTGACTTCACCTGGACTGACCTGGACAAAAGCTTCTGAGATCTCCAGAACTGTAAGCAGATAAATATTTCTTTTTATAATTTATGGTCATCAGCTATTTGAGTCAAAGTAGTGAGAATGCAAACTGAAACAACCTTGATTTGTTTGGGGAGACTTTCTCTTTTTCTAAGTGAGTTCAATCTTGAACGAGTTATTAAATAAAGGACTCTGTCCTCTCAGATACAAAATGAGTATGTAATTAAGTCGATTGAAGTTCTTCTCTAGGAACTTGGAATCTTGAATGAAGTAATCCAATAACAGCAATATCCTGAGAACATTCTCATGCCTACTGGACTATTGGACAAATATTAGTTCCTCCTATTTATGTGCCTTGATTGCCAGTCTTTAATTCTCTAAGATGCTCAATATCCATCCCCCAAATCATATTCTACTTAAAACTGCAAGAGTTAATTTCTGTTGGTTATAACAACAGAAGATTTTAAAGGATAAGCTCTTTTTATTAGGAGAAAATTGATGCTTTGTGTGGTTAAGTAAATTGGCTAAGGTCAAAGTATTTGTAAAATGCAGAGCTGGGATTTAACCCTGGTCTTTCTGATCTTAGTAATTCAGTGCTCTAGAGAAAATGGTTTTATAACAGATATTAAAAGTAAATTTTATTCTACTCAAGGTTGGATTTTTTTAAGAAGTTTATAGAAA